>NC_064891.1:28901796-29210625 GCF_929443795.1 Astur gentilis
CTCATGATGGTGAAAATCAGAAGTTATTTCCAGTCCTGGTGGTTAGACTGCAAAGCTCAACTGATAATTGAGTTGGGACTTTGGTTCTTATTCAGTCTTTATTCACCCAGAGTTCCTACTGATTTTAGGGTGAGTTTTGCCTGAGGATAGTCTTGAAGGATTTTGACTGTGCTGTGAGTAATATTGACTACTGAGTGCTGGGGAACTAGAGGTATATGATTCAGTTCTCTGAACATTATATATATCACCCAAATCAGTGCCAAGGGGAAGACAGTGTAGTTAACATGGAGATGTACTTTTCCCCCTCCACCCACTCTGGTGATTTTTGTGCCAGGATATTTTCACTTTACACTGAAGGTTCATTAATAAAGATGGCTATAAGATGCCGTTACTGCAAATGCCTGATGTATCTATCCACATGCATTGCCCTCACATCTCTCTCTGGCTTCGCATCAAAGACTGGAGAGCTACAGCCAGACTTATCCAGGGCTAATTTACAGGGCGATCGGTTGTCGCACAAAGGTTACAGCAAGAGCCACTGTTTCCCTTGGCCATCCATCGCTCCATCTCAACTGCAAACCAAAATGTGTTGTGCATGAAACGCTCACTGCTTTAGTTAGCGTGGAAGTTGACTTCCTCTCCGATGCAGCCAAGGCTACAAAGGGCAATGCTTTAGTAAACAGGATCTTCTGGGCTTGTCAGCAAAAGAAAGGTATCTCTCCTTTTTCAGTTCAGGTTTGGTTTTTTCCGTGCAAAGAAGGGAGTATGACCATAAATTGGGAAAGCTGTGAAGCGGTTTCAAGTGGGCAATCTTCATCTCAGTGTGGTGAGAGCCTGTTACTAGATGTGCCTGTTATTTAAAGGTCAGTTGGGAAATGAACTGTCAAGGGAGGCATCTTCAAAGCAGATTTCATCCAGCTATTTTCCTCGTGTAACATTGGATGAGATGAATCACCCGAAGGGCCCGAATCTCTCCACTGACTACAGAAGCAGGCTGATAACTGTCTTGGAAGGAAAGCCTTTTAGGTGGGACACTTAACTGACTTGAATAAGTTGTACTATTATACGGGGCATCCTCCCTCTTTTTCACGCAGACAGGCACAGTATTTGTTGTTGTTTTTTTCTTTTCTCATAGACAGAAGTATCTGCAAAATGGAGGTTAAAACATTTCTTTGGGAGTTAGTATCTCCAAAGCAGTGGGTGGTCACTTCTGCTAGGAAAATACACCTGACATCAACAGTAACCCGAACTGCATGGGGCCCCAGATATTTCACACTTTATCCTGTTTATTCCAGCTGAAAAGAAACATTTGTGGTCGTAGGGCTTTGCATAGAGCATAAGATGTTTCTTCAGTCTCTCCAGAGAGAGCTGCAGCCTGAACAGACCAGTGGGGCAGTGCGGTTTTCACAGTTCTTGTCTTCCTCTTAATATTTTAATATATATCAAGCTTTAAAGGAGCTGTTTCATTAATGTTTTATTTACAAGTGTGCAATAAAAGCTCAGAGGAGTCAAGTGCGAGCCTTGAATTATATGGTTAGTAGGTTTCCCTGCCAAAGGTTGATACAACAGGCTCACGTACCTGTTCAGAAGTCCCTCTCCAGCCCTCCCAGCCTAGAGACCTTTTGCATGAAAGTATCTGTGTTATCCCAAATTAACCATTCTTTGTGTGCTGGTATTTTTTTCCCAGAGCCTGCAGAGAGCAGACCCTTTCTAAACCAGGGAGAAAATGATCCTTTCTCCCCAGAATCACCCCATCCTCCAGGTCCTGGCCTGACTCCACTGCTCCATGTCCTGGACCAGTGCTGAGTTTTCATGTTTCTGTCATGGGAGCAGAAAGCAGGGAGACATCCTCCAACTGGGGTACTTTCTCTTTTAAGCCTTTTTTTTTTCCTGATCACATTCACAGTACTTGCAGTCCCCTGCAGCTTGATAACATCCCAGGCAAGACTGCTCTAGCTATCCATATTCCTGTATGATGACAGGCATCTCTCTATACCATACCATCCCCTATTCTTCCTCCATGAAGCTCCTGGGCATCAGTCTGGAATATGGTATCTGTGTTAGTGCATCCCTTCTTTAGACATGTAACTGTCTTTTTTTGATTTAGCAGATACCACACTGCTTGTGACTTTTTTCAGCTCCAGATCCTCTCTTATCTCCTACCCTCCCCCCCAAAGTAATTGGCCATAATGTTATTTTTCTTATTTATCATACCAGGAATTTCAGGCATAACCCCAAACTTGCCTGAAGTAATGCATTCTGTAATGAAAGCTATACTCACTTTTGACTCCTAAGATATACACAACCATTTCAGATATTTCCTGAATGTAACATCTAATTACAGATCAGTTCAAAATGTTTCAGGCTTCTTTTCCCCTTGCTGCTCGTTATGGATTAGTAATGGTGTGGATTTGGGGTTGTTGTACCACTGAAATCAGGAGGAAGGGAACAGAAACTGGCCGTGGATTTCCTCTTCTACTGTCAAATGAAGAGCATGCCAGTCCACCCCATGGTCATGGAGTCTGTTTCAGAATCCAGGGGAATTCCTGCTCCTTGCACTCCCACTCTGCAACCTTGCCCAATTTTTCCCACCATGAGTCTGGCTGGATAGCTCTGCCATCTGTTTCACGTCCACCCTGTGCTCTACATTTCTTTTCCCAGCACTGAAAACTTGCAGGGCTGTAAAATCTGAACCGAGCTGATCGCCTTGTGAGTAGACAACGGAAGTCTCCCTTTGCCTGTAGGGTGTTTGGTGTAAGTGGTCTTGTTACAGGCACTCGGATGCAATGCTGAAAAAATGGACCAAAAGGGGTGCATGTAGGATGGACTGTTTGCTAAAACTTACAACTTTGAAGGCTTGAAAGTAGAAGGTATGAAGGAAAAGCCACAGAGTTTTCCTTTGTGTTAGGTTCATAAGGAGAAAGCGGAGCAGATGGCTGCTTGGTTGTAACAGCAGATTTTTTGGTACTTGGACTAAGGACAGTTTTTAAAAAGAGCTAGAGATTAAAACCAATTAAGAGCATTACTGTTATTCCAAGTCTGCTATACTTGTGCTTTGGTAATCTAATCATGGGCCTGTGCTGTACCCACGGATGGAGCCAGCAAGGGAAACCGGGATGTCGCTCAGCACGGTGCTAATGGCAAGAGGACTGGATTGCAGGGGACCACTGTAAGCATGAGCACTGCTGGGCTCTGATGGTGCAGCACGGGCCTGAACTTTGGGTACATCCAAGTGGCCAACTCGGGAGCATGAGGGACAGGTCTGTTTGCACCTTTGGAGCATTACTGTCAAAAAGCACTTGGATAGCTCAGGCAGCCTTGCAAACAAGCAGTCATAGCATGAAACAGCCATGCGACTCCAGCCTATTTTTATCCGTGTCTTAGGTGAGAGGTAATACAGTAATTACTGTCTCTCTTTAGATATGAGACAGCTGGGAGAGAAAAAAAAACATCCTCAACTATATGATACTTTATTACCCTTCAGGTTTTCAAGCTGGGGCAGTGGGGGGGTGGGGGTGGTGATTTTTTTTTTTTTTTTTTTTCCAGAGAAAAATTGGAGTTATCTGTTAAAGAAAGGAGTGTTCCTTGTTTTGGTGAGGCTGGAAAGCATCAGGGACAGAGTTTGTCACTGGTATGAGGCAGTGCTTTGTTATAGGAAAAGGCACTGATGGAGCTATGTATATCCATTCAAGTTAGCAGATAAGGGGAATTGTATCTTCAGTTGTGGCAAATGCTTACTGTATCTTAATGGTTTTTCCCTCTTTGGGGAAATAAATGGGGTAGGGGTAAAGCCACCAGATTTCTTTGAAAATAGAAACTACTCCAGAATCTGTTGCATTGGGTCAAGTGCTGTACTCCCGCTGTAATGCTCTGAGTCTTGGCTTACAACCTAGACAGCAAGTTTAATAGTTTATTCCAATAACCATCTTGCTATACAAACAGGAGTATGTGCACCTCTTGTATTTTGGCTATATGCATATATACTTGATATCCCTTCACCCCCAAAGCACTGTACACCAGCCCGACCGCCCTCCTCCACGGAGGTCTCCTGGAGGGATTTCTTGGAGGTCTACATTGCTGCTCCACTTGTCTGAAGGACAAGAAACATCAGCGAGGGGTAAGAGCAGAGCTGTTTCATGAGGGAGAAGAGCTGGGAGGTGAGGGAGAATCAAGCACAAGCCATGCCCTCACTGAAAGGGCATGGTCCTGCACAGCAGGCAGAGCTGGGTGCTGGTACCAGGGTCCATCCACAGCTCTGGACAAGGTGAGGGGATGAACTAGGTCCAGGGTCCAGCCCAGAGCAGCAGAAGGTGTTGACAGAGACAGGGCTGGAAACTAGGCTACAACGCAGGTCCAAGGTCCAGCCAGGAGACAGACACAAGGCAAGGGCTGGGTGCCCAGGGCTGAGCAGCGGGTGTGGGTCCCCAGTGGGTCTCATCAGCGCCACTGAGGCCTATTGGAGTCATCAGGACCCTGACAGCTGGTGCAGGATTGGACCCCATGACCTCTGGCAGCTGCAGGATGGTGATTCTTAAACATGAATTCATCCTTGTGGCCCTAAGGGTCCATTCACGAGGGAGCACGCCCTTGCCAGCAAACTCCATCAAACAGTCATCACAAATCCCTAAGATCCCCAGTATTGGCATGCCAGATATTATTCCTGGCTAGGAAAGCCATATTCATTCCCTGTTTGTTCCCACGCAAATGGGCTGGAATGGGAAATGGAAATGAGGGTATTGTTTATCCCTGCCCCTTACTTTTTCTTCCCAAATGCATAAGTGTCATTGCACGTCTCAGCTTCTAAGTAGTGCTCCAGAATAAATACTTGATTTCCCTTTGCTTTATTATTTCTCCCCTGCGTTTTTATATCAACCACAAAGACTTAATCTGAAATGTACACAGGAAAACGGAAAATTATTGCTACTGTTTTCAGAGATAATCAGTTTAATGTCAAATTCATGTGGATTTCTTCATAATGAACAGAACAAATTGAGCTCAAATTCAAACAGTGGGAATCTGAGTCAGAGAGGAAAATTAAAATGAAGAACATTAATATCCTGATTTCTAACCCAACCGAGACCTGATTGTTTCCTAAATGAAATCTCCCATCAAATTCCTCCCACCCACCCAAAAATATAATTAAGCTGTGATTTGCAGGCTGAAATCGTATCTGCACTGTTAACTCAGCAGGGACAACTGTATGTGTTGCAGGGAGGCTGGGTGAAGTTTTAAATTATCTTCAGGTGGCCATATTATCCTGCATTTTTAAGAAGCAGTTATATAGAAAACACAGTAGAAGGTGAAATTCTTTCTCTCAATAGGAGACTCAGTCCAGAAGATGGGAGCTGTGGGTTAGCGGTGGGGCACTGCAGTGAGTCAGGTTTGGGTCTCTCTCCCCAAATCTTCCCTTTCTGCTCAGAGATGGGGGCTGCTGGATTTGTCTCAGTGTTGCAAGATGAAGATTCTTTGGTTTAACTGTCTGCAGAGGTGGTGAGTGTCATGGTCTGGACATAATTTGGCAATACAGCACTGAAAACAGGGTAGAGTTTTGTGTGATTAAAAGGAGAGACAAGCAGAAAAAAAGAAAGAAAAGGAAAGAGCAAAATGGGAAAAGGAAAATCAGGATTCCCCTGGGTGTCTCAAACCCCATTCATGGTACACTTCAAAGAACAATTGCTGCTCATTGTAGCCCATTTGCAACGCTGACCTTTTGCTGCCGATACCTAGATAAAGCGGAGAGCGGGTGGAAATTTGGACCGTGGAAGCGCTACTGTTGTCATGCGTCAGTCTTTCTCAAGATGCTCATTCGCTCCTTGATGGATTGATGCGACCGGCGTGACAGTCAGATTTCTGCTGAATTTATATTGCATATAAAACAAATAGCAAGCAGCCAAGCTCTGGGAGATGTGGAAACGCCTCTACTCATCTTGACAGGATATTCAGAGGGCGCCATCAACTGATCTATCACAGTCTGTCTAAACACTTCTTACTTGCTCTGAGTAACACCAATGGCTCTTCTTGTGGCTTAAAAATATTAGAGAATAAATACTTCCTCTGTTTTCTTTCCATTTGTTTTCTTTTTACAGTTGGCAGCAAACAGTGCCCCAGTGTCTCCTGTGAAGTCAGTCAGTTTTCATGTCATATCTTTCAGAGAGATGGTTTTATGGTGTAGGGATTTTTTCATTTTAAATCGGCAGGTAGTGGCTGTATGAACACGCAAGTTGGCAGGCAGCGTTAGTGATGACCGCTGCAATTTTTAAACATGTTTTCAAGCTTGCCAGATCACTTTTTTTTTCTTTTATTGTTGTTCCTGTTGTGGCACTGGAGTAGGCAGATTCAGCACAGATGTCCAAGGTGCCTGCAGTTGCTTTCCTTGGTCATAAATGCATCTGCAGATGCTTAGAGGGAAATCACAAAAATATTCCTGGGTATAAAAATACTTTGCTTTTTTTTTTTTTTTTTTCTGAGCACTAAGCAGTTCAAAAATAATTGGACTAAAGAAGAGTGTCTGTCTCCTGCAGACACTTTGCTCCTGTGAGTGCCATCACTGTGTGACTGGGGATGTGGTGTGGAGCAAGAGGTGCATCTGTTTAAATCTGAGCTCCTGGTGCAGATGGTTTAAGTGCTTTGTGGTCCATTTTCAGTGATGCTCAGGGTTTTCTGGAGATAAATGCAGAGGACTTCTCAAAGTTGAGCCCAGGATGGCCCTGATAGGGTCAGCAGCCTCTGTGACCATTCAGAGACCATCATCTGCCAATGTGCAAATCTCATTTCTTCGTCATCATTGCTTCAGGTCTAAGACACGGCACTTTTCCCCAGAGCCTATCCTTTTTGCAGAGTGCTGAGAGGTGTCAGTGCTTAACACTGTCCTTGCTCACTGTTGCTAAGTCAGCAGGGGCAAGGGGCTGCATGAACCTGAGGGACGTAGCGATCCTTGCCCTTGAGCATCTCTCTTCCCACTGGCTAGCAAAGCCCTCAGTCCTGGGAAATTTAGTCTTTGTTTCAAGGGATTCATCAGTCCTGGAGCCTGGAGGCCTCTGGTTCGGCCACGAACAGCAACTGCAATGCCACTGTCCTCCTGCCTCTGGAGTACAGTTACAAGTTCAGTTTCTATTCCTTGCCAGTCCAGGCTGCCACTTGAGAAGGGGGTAATGGTTTTCAGAGGTGTGTAAGTGTCCCCTGGCTGTTTTGTGGAAATCAAGGGGCGAGAAGCAGGGTGACAGTCCCTGGCGGCATCTCTCTGCTAATCCAGAGCAAACCTGGGGGCTGTTTTTTAGCATCTCATTCAGCCACAGTTTCTCGAGCACTGTGGCTTCTGCTCGTCACCAGGAGGATCAGTGCTCAAGAGTGCTTGCTGTCCCATCACCATGGGTGCTTGTAGCAGTGCTCACAACACCAGGAAGAGCCTGGGAAAGAAATAGCATGGTTGATTTATGACAGGACTTTGAAATTTCCTTTTTACCCAGCATAGGAAGCTGTTCCTTTACTTCCCCATCTGACCACCCCTGGGGATTTCCTGATGAAGCTCTTTGGTTTCATCCCCCATGCCCTTCTGCTTCTTCTGTTGCCTCTTGTAACCCTTACAAACTACACACATCCAGATGGAGGACATATTTGGAGGGAGTAGTCCACATGCAGTTGCACCGAATCACCCAGGAGGGATTGCTGTTTGCAAGCCATAAATCTCTGCAACCCTGTTAAGTGACTGTTGGTTTGGCTAAATGTCAGCATCTGGCCCCAAAGCGACCCATCCTGATAATCACATATGAAGTAGAGAGAAATTCCTGGTATATGACAGCAGAGGAGTATTTTCTGTTTGTAAGGGAAACTCGGCATTCTTTTGGACTAGCAAATTGCCTCTACTGTTTTGGGGGGGTTTTTCCTCTTGTTTTTTTTTTTTTTCAATCAGCCATACATATTATGCCAGGAAAATTATGATTTTCTGCATCAGGAATCAAAACTTAGGGAATTTAACTCCTATTTCTGCCTACATGCAAAATGAAACCCACTGTCGGTTGTCTTCTGGTTTATTTTGCCTCTCTGCTGCCTGGGACTGAGTTAGCTGAGATTTGTTGCAGTGATTTCAGTGAGTGACGTGACATTCTTCCTTTGGGAGATATTATGAACTGGCTTTGATTTTAGGATTGACAGCCATATAATTGGAAGTTCAGTCATTAGGTGGATCAGATTTAAAGAGGAAAAGTAAGGGCAAGGCAATTTCTGAAATCAGAGCAGGCTTTAGGGAGTATTAGGATCCAGCAGAGTATTGCTGCAAAGCAATTTTAATATCATGACTGTGAAGGAGTAAGGAAGAAAGCGTGGCGCTTATATAGATTCCTATAAGTATGGTCCAATTTCCACCATAGGCAGGGTTCTCTGCACATCTTTGGTAAGAGCTCAGGCCTAGTGAGAAATAAGCATAAGCAGGAACAATTAGGGATAACGCATGTTTGTATAGTCGAGGTACAATGAGGTATAAACCCTTGGAAGGGGTAGTGGTGATAAAAAGAAATGTCCCATCCTGGGACAACATTTCTGCTCCAGGCAGTTGAGAAAGAAATCAGCAAGTGGGCAAATGTTTATAAATTGATGTAGACTAGCTGTGCATTTTGATCATGGGCTGCAGATTATAATCCAGTAGAGGTTTGTCATCTGAAATCGTTGCAGAAGAAAGGAAGGGAAAAAAGGGGCAAAGAACGGGATGTTTCATTTGGCAGAAGATGGCCCAGAGCTTAACAACCTCATTTGCTGAAACTCCATTTCACTGCAGTCAGTATTAATAGCTTCTCAATGAATAGATTAGATGCTGCAAGTGACAACAAACCTATTTGAGAAAAATTTAATAGGGAGGTTTATTGAAGTTTATTAACTGAATCCTGTTGGCTATTATAAGAACACAGCTCGATAAATCTAAACGTCAGAACATTTGTTGGAGGGAACCAGGAAAAATGCTGAAAATACCTGTTGTCTTCCAGCAAATATGTGTGATTTCACTTTTCATAATTGCATTCATCATTGGAATAAATTGCAAGTGAACACATGGAAGACCGGGATTCCTTAAATGCTTGAGAACTCTGCCTGTAATGCAGAAAAGGACACTACTGAATGCTGGTAAGGAAAGTCACAAAGAAGACTAGAGCTTTGAGTCCTACAAACCTACTTTGAATGTATTTTCTTTCCCCGGGAGTAAAGTAGAGTAAGTTAATGCTAAGTGGTATACGGAACCAGCCAGAATTTACAAACTGAAATCTGTGCAGAGGCTATTTCAGTAACATTCGAGTTAAGGAGATGAGTTATTTACTATGGTTAGAGTAAGGCAGCATATGTTGTTGTGGCAGTTTTTTAATGGACACTTAAGAGAGGATTCATCTCTAACCACATCTTTGGTGTCCAGGCTGAACTGTGCTGCCCGATAGCTCAGGCACCACAGTACCTTCAGGGAATGGCCCATATTCTCTCTGGCTGTTGCTTGTCTCTGCAGGGTGGTTCTGAAGTCAGATATATGAAGTGCAAGAAGTTGAGGTCTTGATTTATGGTGGCTGTGAACAGCAAGATAAGCTGGGTGCTTCAGGAGGCAGAGCGGGCAGGAGTACAGCACCATGCCTGGCCCTGCAGGAAAGGAGCTGCATGGTTGACAAAATGGGGAGGAAACAGAAAGATTAAGGTTGACCAAAACCACAGCAGTACATGCATTTGTTATTGTTTCTTTCTTCTGAAAACACACAAAAAAAGCCCAAGAAAAACTACATTTTGGGACTGCTGGGTTAGAGGCAATGAAACATTTTGTTATGACTCAGATGTGCTTTTTCCAAGCTATTTATTTTTGTTTCTACTCTAATGAAAAGATGACATCATATGAAAAAGTCAAAGTCAGCTTTCATACAAACCACTCCTTTGGAACAAAAAATGAAAACATTTAATTTGGAAAATACTGATTTTTGTATGAACATTTTTGAAGCATTCGGCTGATTCACTAGTTCATCTGATGAAATTTGTTAACTGGTTAGGTCTCCTTTCTCAGCAAAACTGCACTTCTGGCATGTCTGCTGGACAGCAGGGGAAATCTCCCCATCCCCAGTGAGTTTCCACATTGCTAAAATGCACACAGGAAGAGTAGAGAGCTGATTTTGGCATGCAATTGAAAATACCTGAAGCCAAAGAAGATACACAAGGGCGTTGTTACCTATGTGGACAGATCATCCCAGCTAAAGCAGTCCTGCTCAAGCTGCTTCAGCCTGGTAGAGCCACGCTGAATGACCCTGTTTTTCAGAAAGCCTGGAGGAGCGGTTGGATTCATTTCCCTTCCTGTTGAGTAGACCATGCAGATGATTCAAGTTAACGTAAATGCCTTTGTGTGGCTTTGTCAGCCAGCTGCCCACAAGAAATTATTTGAATTTTGTTCCTGAATGATGCAGTCTCCAGTCTGGCAACATGTGCTTGTCATCATCATTTTCATCCTTTACTCTCAGTGAGTGGATAAATCATACTTGTGTTTAACAAGGTGCAGTTTTCCCTTACAGTTATAACACCAAACTCTTCCAAAAAATTATTTCTGCGTTCAGTGTTGTCCTGCATCAAGGACATCAATTTCTACCTTAGAAAGGGAAGAAAAACATACCATTTGGTTGCATACTGTCATTAAAATAATAGCTACTTTCATAGGCACACAAAGCAGCTAACTGTAGCTATCTGAATCTTCTGTGTGTGGTTACAGTGATGGTAAAAATTGTGGGATTTTCTTTTTCTTTGTCCTGATTGATTTCCCTATCAGATTTTCTCAGTTTGCAACTGAAAAGTGCAACGGTCCAGATCTCCCCCTGCACCCTGAGCACAAGCCATGCCTTCTCATAGCCTTTTAAACCTGGTAAGAAAGTCTGGATCTTCGGCACTCGGATCACGAGGATCCCTGATGCTGTGAGAGGGACAGGAGCATCTGTGTGTTACCCAGCTAATATTTGCCTTCTGTAAGAGCACTGTTCCTTTCCCCTCATGTTCACAGTCTGTAAATCCTTCATTTGAGGATATCCAGCATTAGGAAACCTTGAACTGAGCACTGGCATTGCCAGAAACCTGAGTTTGAATGTTGTTTTGGATGTCAGAGTGGGCCTGGTAGCTGTGTTTTGTGCTGAACTTTAATCTTTGGTTGAAGATCAGTGGAAACAAGGAGACATGAGACTGTAATTATACCAGTGTGGTTGTGGGGAATATTTTCATAGAGGTGTGAGTTCTGCTGTTAAATATGTTTGCTGGTTGTGATGATCTCATCGTGCTGAACAAGGAGATGCCCAGGTGAACCTCTGGGTTTGAAGCCCCATCTTTTTTCCAACCCCAAATTCACGCTCCCACATGTACCTAGCACAATATGGAAATGGAGTGCATTTGCTTTCAGTAGGGTATCTTCGACTAGCAGAATCGGAGGTGTTTCAACGCAGCTGAGTTGAAGGCAGTCACCCTGACTAAAGCAAATAAAGAGTAGTGGCTGTGTGCTGGGCTCAGGCGCTTTGGGAGACAGCAAAGGAGAGATTTGTATAGGGAATGTTATTGCTGAAATGTAGGGAAGCAAAGATGACACAGGGCTGTGGGATTTGCTGGGAGAAATTGATGTCACACCACAGATGCTGAGAGCCAAGGATCCAGCCGTAAGTGAATAAATAAAAATAAACGATGAACAACTGCTGCTTTCCCAGGATATTGGGCGCATTGCCAACAGCAAGCCAGACAGCTGCCGAGGGTCATGTCCCGAGAGTGCTCTGCTGGGGAGGAGATTCAGGGCAGTCGATGGGTACCCACAGCCCTGCTTTTTCTGCTTTTCAGGTCCCCGGACATGCATTGACCTTTGCAATCGCAGCCCCGGCACCCAGCCTTTGCTGCGCACCTGCACACAGGGCTGCAGAACAAGCCTCTTTGCTTTCTCTCGTGGTATTTTGGGAAAGCATGCCGCTTTGATCCCGTGCTTGCTTTATTGGGTTTTTGTTGGCTGTTTATTACCAAGGGCATTTTCATGCAAACAGGGTCATAGTTTGGTAGTCTACCTGCTCCTTCTGCTGGTGCCTTGTCTGCAGACCTAATCTGCTCTTCCTAATAGCCCCGTTGGTTGCTATAGCAATGATAAAGTGTTATGAAAAAGGCAGGATGATACTTAAATGTATGGCTGGTGTTACCTTTTTCTTTCTCCCTCCCGGGAAGGAGAAACCCAATAATGGGGATTTGTTTGGTGTATTATTGTTTTATCTAAAGCTTTAACTGTAGGCTCTTCAGAACCTGAATGCAGTCCGTCTCTCTCAGCATCCTTTGAGGCTGGGAATGTTGCAGCTCTAGAGCAATTGGGGAGAAACAAGAGCCCAAATTAATGAATACAAGGTACATACCATTTTGTTTTTAAGATGCGAAAGGTTACATTTTCTGTGACCTGCAGAGAGTGTGAAGTGTGCTGTGGCCAGCCCACCGTGACGGGCAGAGCGCTTAGGGCCCAGTTGGGTTTCTGAAAGTATTGAAAGGTAGCTGAACATGTTAGCAGTGGGTTTGGTTTGGATTTCCATCAGGAGAATTACTCAGCACTGCCATCAAAAGTGGCTTTTTGATCAGTAAATCAAAAAATCTTAATGCCCTCAGCAATCAAGGGAGAGGAAGGCAGCAGTTGCAGTATTTTTGCTT
The DNA here is from genome assembly GCF_929443795.1 of Astur gentilis. NCBI lineage: Eukaryota > Metazoa > Chordata > Aves > Accipitriformes > Accipitridae > Astur > Astur gentilis. Next base: position 28,914,451 of record NC_064891.1, read on the forward strand.
AGTAGCTGCATACAGGATGGGTTACTGTTTTGTTGTACCAAGCCCCCCTCTTTTACACACCCGAGAGAGCAAAAATGACTTATTCTGTATTTTCAACTTTTTGCCAAGTTTATAGTCAAAACCATGTATCTATATGAAAAGTTGCCAGAAACTATCTAGTTTGTAACACCCTGAAAGAGCCAGGTTTGTGCGAATTTAGCTTGCTTCAGAGCCCACCACCCTGGTGAACGTAGGTGAGCAAAGTGTTAAGTGCTGACACAGATTGGTCCCTTCTCTCTTGTCACCCTGAGAGAGTATCCCCCCATGTGGAACAGCTCGACCTGCACAGCTGTGGCAGGATCAGGTTGTTCCTGCTTGCTAGGGATTGCTAGACAAATCAGATTGGGGATATATCAAGTCAGATTCTCTTTCTGGAAGCTGCCATTTAAAGATACCTTAAGCTAAAGTGTTCAAAACCACGCAGTGGGTATATTCTTCTCCATATCAAATCTCATAGGGACTGAGTTGGAGATTGGGTTAAATCTTAAATGGGAGGATTAGATCACTTCTGAATTTATAGCTGGCGTTAACTCTGGACATTCCTGTTACCTGTATAAAAGTGAGTCCCTTTTTGAATCTTTTACGGCCTGGCTTGATTAAAAGTGGGATGAAGGCAGAAACAATTTTAATGGACTTAGTACTCATGCTGGTATAAAACTAGTGCAAGAAGAGAAGTGGTTCCTACAGTCCCTCATCATGGATGTACGTGATAGAAAATACATTACCAGAAAGAAATAATTGACTCATTTACCTATCAGTTACATTCAAGGTTGCTCTAGTTAAGCATTCATATAATGTTTTCTTACAGGAGACTGCTTTGTTTCCTTATTTCCAAACACAGCAGCTCATCTTGCTTTCCATCAGCATAGCCAAAAATGTCAGGTGAGAGAAAACAGGTCTCTTTTTTCCAGCTGCATGTGTCGAGGAGCCTCCCTGGCATGCAGCCCCCATACAGTGCTGCCTTCTACTTTGTCCTGTGCTCAAAAGACCGCCTGGGGCTGGGAAGGGTTAGCAAAGGATGAGGGAGAGGCAGGAGGGCGGTCTGCTCTCTCCTCTAGCTCTGCAGGCATGGAGAAACAGCATCCCAGGAAATGGAGCCAGGCCAGCATACAAGCACTGCAGGAGGCAGATCTGGAGGCTTCCAAGCCTTAGGTTTGGCCAGTTTGGTGGGTTTTTTTTAAATAATTAGTAGGCGTGAGCTTTCAGAGAGCTCGCTGCTAAGGGAATTTGTACCAGCCAGAGACCCTTGGGGCTTATATATCCTCAGCAACTCCATCCAAAAAAAAAGAAAGAAAAGGAAAGAAAAAAACAGGTAATGAGTTGCAGAAAAGAGATTGTTCCCAGCACCCCACATGCCTCGCAAAGACTGCCTCTGCCGTGCCATGGGGCCACCTCCACCCCTAAAAGAGGCACATGGGGTCTCCATGCCCCAGCTGTTGACAAAGGCAACCCCGCCAGGGTTGCTGGGCTTGGGGATTGGCTTTTTTTTTGGTTGTTGGGTTGGGTTGGTACTATCAGATGTTGGTGACAGCCAGGTCACCTGAGCCCTCTGACAGCCCTCTCCTGGCTAGCTTTAGTTGCCCCACCAAAGACTTACTTTCCTGGTGGAAAGGTTTTGTCTTAACAGTTTAGCCCTGGAGGTAAAGACCATGATGTGTCCTTGAGCATTCCTGCTCTACCTATCGATGACAGTAGGAATGGCCCTGGGGGCAAGTTTTTTACTCAGTCATCTCTTTGGATCCCAGAGGGGATTCAGAGCAAAGGCTTAATGGGTTTTTTGGTCCTGTAGGTCAGCTAAAAGGTGGGGGGAAGGCTTTGCTTCATGGGTTGATGCCTCTGATAGGAATCAAGGTAGGTCTTGGCAGCCACCTGCCAAGCCACAATGATCCTAAAAAGTACGAGTCCAGAGGCTGCGGCTCCAAGGGATAAACCAAAGCAGGAGGACAACTGCTGGCTGAGTGCTTGGAAATGACAGCAAAGAGGTCTGGGAGTGGGAAAACAAGGTGGTTGCAGGGCAAATGGAGAGCCTTGAAACATGCGTCTCTGTGGCCACTCTCGCTCCTGATAGAAACGCTTGATGGAGCCGCAGTGCTTTCGCCTTCAAGGGTGGATTTGGGCAGTTGTGGATGTGCTTGACAGTGGTACCAGAACAGTAACTCAAGTGAAACTCGCCCTCTTAGACATGAGAAACAGCTGCTCTCTGATAAGTGCCGAGAGCCTTTGAAGAGGCCACATTCTCCATCCTTTCTTTTTAATTCTGCTTTTTCGATTTTAGATGTGTTGCGATGGACTGGTAAAAGAGTTCCTAGCCCATAGTGGGAGTTGAATGTGCTGTGTTCTGTTAGTCATTATATACTTTTTTTTATTCATTTGGCATTTTCCAGAGAGTTTTTCCCCCTACATTGTGTAGGCTGCCATCTTCCTTTCTTTCTTTGTAGAAAGCATGTGGGCATAGCCTTGCTTACACTCCAAGCGACTGGGAAACCACCATAAATGTAGCTTATCCGCTTTCTGATACGTTTTCTTTTGCATTGGTTTGGATTTGTGCATCGTCAGTAACATCTGTTCTGCTTTAGTGGCATACAGTTTTCCGAGTCTAATTAGCTGGCTGCTTGTAATCAGGACTATTTCAACTGTTGTCATTCTGAATGTTCTTTTTCCCTTTTTTTTAATACCACATTTGCCTGATTGACCTTTTTTTTTTTTTTTTTTTTCCTCTGTCTTTCTATCGGGCTGCTCCAGGAGCCATGGCTAATCATCTTATAACCAATGCTCTGCTTCGTCCTCATGGCACTAACAACCCTTATAATACATTGCTCGGGGAATCGGCGGTCTATAACAACCCTTCTGTCAGCATGTACAACGCACAAGGTGTGCTGGAGTTTCTCTCTAATTTTTCTAGTGAGAATTCCATTTTCTGTGGCTTATTTTGGCCCATTTCTTTCTTTTTTTTCTTCCTTTTTTTTTCTCCACACACACACACTTTGGTTTTTTTTGGAACTGGGCACAAAAAAAAAAATCCCCTCCCCTTCCTTTCATTTCAATGCATCGTTCCATTTTCTGGAGGCTTTTTTTCCATGAGCAATAAAATTCACTTTGAGAGACCCTCAGTTCTACTCAAAGCATTCATAGTGGTTTTGATTTTGATAACTTTTTATTTCAATTTCCTCACTTTTGTATTGTTTTGGTCTTGTGTGTGTATTTTGTTGGACGTATCCATTCCTCTCTTTGTTGTCAGCGCATTTCCTTGTTAAACCATTCATTTCAGAAACAGGAACACCTTTGAAGGTAAGTAAAGCTAAAATGGCCTTTGCCACTAAAGCTGCTCTCATTTGAAATGGCATAGAAAAATGTGGTCAGCGGCACACCGGCTTGCACAGGAAAAAAAATGCAAAATAAAGCAAAACTGCCCTTCATCTCTAAGAAAAAGGACAGCTGAAGCAAGGAGCATAGGTCAATTCCAAAGAGCAGAGCTTAGATATTGTAAGAAATGTTTTGCCGTTTGCATGAATACGTTTTATATGTGCTATTAGAAAGAGAAAAAAAAATAGAAAAAGGTGTAGGGAAACTAGAAGCGCTTGCATATCCTCCTTTCAGCAATGGAATATAAACAGTCAGTTGTACCTAATGGAGGTTTCTGCTTTAGAAATCAGTCTCTTGTCACCTACGTGTTTGTCTCTGCTCTGGCTGTGGGAAGGGACCACGTTTGTAAGCTGATGTCCTGATGCTTCCGTGAGGGAGAGGCAGATGTGTTCAAGCAGGACCTGAGTTGGAGCTGGGGATTATGGAGCTCTGCCAGCTCCTGTCTGTTGGTGGCTCTGTCCTGCTCTGCCACTTCCATGGGAATTTTTTTTTTTGGCTTGCTTGCAAGGTGGCTGAATTATTACAAAGTAATGCTGCGTTCAAACGCAAGTATGTCAGCACTCTATCAGCTCTCTGCTCCCAGTGAAGACGTCCCTTTCCAGTAAATGATCTCTAAGGAAGGGAAAATTATGATGGTTATAATGCAAGCAGGAAAACCCCCTTTGTACTATGTGGCAGTGTATTGTTTACGATAAAAATAGATATTGAACTGTATCACTAGGATTTTTTCATTCAAAGCACAAGGAACGCACACGTGTTTGACCTTTTTTGGTGTTCATTAATTTCCTAAACTATGCTAACTTTGTGCAATAAATTTGCTTCCATGTACGCTTTTCAAGAATGGGCTACTGTTAATCATGAAACGCTCTGAATTTTAAGAACTTCAGTGTACCGCAAATGTCGAAATGAACTTTGGTGTTCTGTATAGTTTCTTGCATGATAACATTGAGGTTTGGGGGACTTTCAAATGAAGTGGCAGCAGGTAATGCTGGGTCAGCATTTGGCTTAGAGAAGTCCTGATGTTCAGGTCCAGGTGCCTCAAGTGAACCCAAGTGATTTGGGTGGAAATGTGACAAAAAGGTTTTACATGCATTTTAATAATCTTGTGTGCTTCTAATTTTTAAGACTAGAGTCTGATACAGTTACCTGAGCTAACAGCATTTTATTCCACAAAAATAGTGTAATTGATCTGCAAGTGCTATTCAGTGCAACACAGCCAGATGAATAACAGAGAAACCTACCCAGGCTTCATCCGTGGGAGATGAGGAAAGAGAGTGGGACCAGTACTGATCCCATTTAAGCCCCTGGAGCTTTGCCATTGACTTCAGAGGGAGCAGAACCCAACGCAATCTTTTCAGGAGGCTGCAAGTTAATTAATGACCATAGCACTGGTATAGCTCTTTCTTTTCAAACTGGTTACTGTCACTGTACAATTGCAAACTGTGCATATTAGGAGATCCTGCAGCAGAAACAAAGCAAAACCAACCGGGCCTAATGGCCTCAGCGGTTCTTTGGGATTTAAGGATGCTGCACCAGCAGGCACGCTAGAGAGCGATCATAGTGCATTGTAAAAGTAGACGCTGTCACCATCTCTGGGTGTGCCTTGGCTGGGATCGGTATGCAGTGAGGGCATTGCTAACTAACATCATCCAACTAACTCATTCCACATCACTAAGGCTATGATTTCTTTTGCACCTTCATCTACCACTTCTGGTGCTGCCTATTGACAGGGACAGGACGCTCTAAGAAACCTGAGGCCTGATCCAGTCCACCCCTTCCTTTCTCCCTCCCCAGTTACGTGTTTTAAATACCCTCTTTGCTCAAGCCGAAGCTGCCCCGTCTGCAGTAGAGACTCACCAGGGACTGGGAGCCCTAAAAAAAACCCCTTGGAAAGAGGCGGGGAATGACCCTAAAAGGCCAAAGTCCCATTTCCCGGTGGCAAAAGCAATTCCTTGATGGGACACAGAGCGTAGAGGAAGGAGGAGGTGGCAGGTGAGGGGTCTGGCACCCTGCAGCACGTGCTGAGCGCTCACCGCCGTTGGCAGCTGACGGACGTATGCTGGCTCGGTCTCTCGGACGCAGGAGTTTCTCCAAACGGCCTAACTGCTTTCGTGAGAGCTAATTTAAGAAAAGGCGGCAATCCCGTTAACGAGCTCTGGTTAAACCCCAGCGTGCCACAGACTGTTGCAAAGTGGGAAGCTGAGAGTTGTCACTGGCTCTTCATCTTCATCTCTGGCTCTTCTTGTTTTAACCCTTTCTTCTCAATAGCTTCATTTAGCGATGCCATTATTTGAACTACCGTTCCTCTTAACATTTTTTTTGCGAAGTCCATGTAGTTTGCCATGTGTTCGGTTAAAAAAAAGAGCAGACTTACCAAAGTTTGTAAAATGCCAGCAGCCCTGTGATGAGCAAAGCCATACTCTTACAAAGCACTGTTGCAAAGGATGGACGGCAAAACATTTTTAGCGAGGAAATGGATTTCGGTGTCAACTGCCAGGGGTTATTAGAACTAACAGTAAGTAAAGCCATTCATTTTAAGACTTTGGAAGTGACGCTGACAGTGCCTCTCTTTTCAAGCATGACCGTTACCAGCTTTAGACTTTTCTTAAATTTCCAGGCATTATTTCTTGATTTGTGTTGCACGCTGAACGTTTTATAATGGCATTGGAAAACGTTTTAAATGTGATAATTTTTTTTAATAAAAATGTAGTCGATTGAATATTGCACATAAAATAATTTTTCTGTCTAAAATGTCAATATTTTTAACCTGAAATAAACCATGTAACAAATTCATGTATTCTGGGCAGTGGAAATTATTTCCGTTAACTCTCTTTTCTGCATATCATCAATTTGCTTTTTACTCATGTTTCTCCTACTGTCGCTGTAAGCTTACTTGTTGTTTTTTCTTTCCTTTTCTTCATGCTGTCGTTTAGAGCCCTACAGAGAGACAAGTATGGGAGTAAAGCTAAACATTGCATATCAAATGTAATTTTTTTTTAGTTCACTTTTATTGCATCACATATAGATGATGTAGTTAATAAAGGAAATTCATCTCACAGTTTTGAAATCAAAAGAATATGAATATACATGTGTATATATACGTGTATGTGTGTGTATGTATGTGTGTATATATATATGTATGTGTACATATATATATAGATGAGATTAGATGATGCTTCCTTTGTTTATTTCTCATTTTTGTGGTATCGTTACCCAGCATAGTTTCTCATATAACTGTGCGGTGTTTTTTTTTTAAACTTCACATTTTTATTTGCGAGGTCATGGCATTTTTATATGGCGTGTTTCATTGCAGACCCCACTCTGTTCTCACCTGCGATGCCTTCATTTTATTTCCCCACCAAACCCCTGATCTATGCATTGGCAGCAGAAGCGCAGCACTCAGCGCTTCAATGCATATGTTACTCAACGTGACCATCAGACAGATGCTGTTGTACCCGTCACCCATTACATACCGTCCGCCCCCCAAAATGCTCACTTTTCATTTCTCCCCGAGCATCATGGCTGGGTTGAAGAGCTTCCACCGTGAAAATCAATGGCTTTGCTCTATGTCTGTGATGGCTAGTTGATTTTTTGGCATAGCGCTCCCTCGTTTGTTGGGAAACCCGCAATAAGGCAGCACCCTCTAAGCTTCAGAAACCTAAAAGGTGACCAACACATTTGGGGCATTTCACTCAAAAGCAAGAAGAAAGCCTGCAGTAGCGCTTTCCAGCCCTTGACACGTAGCAACTACTCTATCGCAGATATAGACCGAATCCTGTATTTTCAGAAGGTACACATGCCATGCACCAAGCATGGTATGAGCAACTGTTCATCTGAAATCATCAGCTAATGGCTCCTCTAATCCACCGCGGCTTGCTGAGTTGTTTGCCATTTTTTGGCAACACCCGAAGCCCTTAGCTGAAAGGTCGATACGTTATTTCATGCATCCCCACAACTGCACTCCTTCCAAGGAGGCCAGTAATCCCAAAAAAGAAAAAGGGTGGCAGCTTAACTGCTGGGCCTGGTTTTCTTCTCCCTTGCCCACTCGTGCCGCATTGCTCTCAAAGCGCTTCCCCGCCATCTCCTGTAGCGTGTTGGGAAAGAGCCAGGCTCCAGCCTTACATTGACAGTGTTGAGACACCTACGGAGATGTGATAGGCAGTTAGTTGGGGGGCACCCTGAGACCCCATTATTCCTCACAGGTTCCCCTGAGCCCACCGTACCGTGGTGGTGATGGTACTTGCTGTACCTTCCACTGAACCCTCCGCTTTAACTTTGCAAGTGAAATGGGAGCTATTTTTAAAGGCTTCACAAGACTCCACAGCAGCTGCCTCCAACATCGATTGTATTAGAAAATCCCCACCTGGCTAGTGTGGATTAAACAATTTTGGCCATGCCCTTGTGCCAGGAGAGGTAGGGCATTTAGCCTTGTTCCAAAAAAGCCTGGACCCGGAAGCACTTTGTGCCTTCGCCGCGCTAATCCCCAGATCCCACCATTCAGGCCTTACGCCTTTCCCCTGGCAGCCCGCCCAGCAAAAGGGGAGAGCGGATTTATTTTTCTCCTCTGGGAAGGATACACTCCCAAACAAAGTTTGGGTAATGATTAACCTGGGCTGTGACTACTTTTCCCTCGGCTGGGGGGGAATTGCCCCCTTCCTCCAAAGCACCTGGAGCCAGGGCAATTGGGACCAGCCCAGGGTCACCTATTTCTCAGCTCCCTCGGGAATACGTAGAGCAAAGCGCAAGAGCCATAGGAGGTACCAGCCAGGAGTGGTTATTCCTTCCCGCTGGCTATTACCACATCAAGTCACATACTTGATGACACTTTCCATTTTTTCGGTGGGAAGACGTTAAGCCGGTTAGCTGGAGCCGCGCCCTCCTATTTCGGCCACAATGCTCTCCTCGCTGCTGAGCCCCAGCAGCCGCGGCAGCTTAGGAAGGGGGTTTGAGTGTGCACGTCCCGCGTGAGTGTCCTGTTTGTACAAGTCACCCTCTCTTGTGTAATGTTTTTCAGAGGGGCTTCTGAACAATGCCAGGGATACAAGTGTCACGGATACTCTACCACTGAATGGTAATCACGGCAACAGCTACAGCATCGCCAGCGGCGAGTACCTCAGCAACTGCGTGCAAATCCTTGACCGCGGGTACAACCACACTGAGAATGCCCTCGAGAAAAAGATCCTGAAGGAACTCACTTCCAACTACATCCCTTCCTACCTGAACAACCACGAGCGCTCCAGCGAGCAGAGCCGCAACCTGATGAACAAACTCGTCAACAGCGTGGGCGGCGGGAGCGAGGACGACGCCATCGTGCTGGACGATGCCACCTCCTTCACCCACGAGGAGAGTCTGGGCCTGGAGCTCATCCACGAGGAGTCGGACGCCCCTCTGCTGCCCCCCCGGGTGTACTCAGCAGACAACCACCAGCCCCACCTCTACAGCCGGCGGCGCATTCCGCAAGACAACAGTGAGAGCTTTTTCCCCTTGCTGACCAACGAGCACACGGACGACCTCCAGTCGCCCAACAGGGATTCTCTCTACACCAGTATGCCCGCACTGGCCGGCATGCCCATGACGGAAAGCGTCACCGCCAGCACCCAGACCGATCCCCCGCCGGCCAAAAGCGGTGGCGGCGATGCCGACGATGTTTACTACAAAAGCATGCCCAACCTTGGCTCCAGGAACCACGTCCATCAGCTACACACTTACTACCAGCTAGGTCGAGGCAGCAGCGACGGTTTTATAGTCCCGCCAAACAAAGAGGGAACCCCCCCAGACGGCAATGCAAAAGGACCCGCTCACTTGGTCACTAGTCTATAGAAGATTCAGCAAAAATTAAGCAAAGAGACAACAAAAAGCCCCTCCGTAACGCTCGGTTTACTGTTCTGAGTTAATCCAAACAGTGGTAATATTGTGTGTACTCCTAAATCTTCATGCTGTTCAAAAGAAAACTCTCGGACTTTTTTTACTGGAATTTTTAGGCCGGCCCGGAGAGGACAGTAACTGCTGCCCCCCCCCCCCCCTTTCTCCCCCCCATCCTCCTTCCCTCCAGACAGACTTCATTATGTTAATGAAAGAGATAGATAACGGCACACTTCGTGGCCTTCTCAAGTTATGCCGTGTTTCTTTAAACAATCCTTGATGCTGTGTTGCTCTTAATACCGAGGACCTGATTTAAGAGGGAAAAAAAAAACAAAACAAAACGAAACAAAAAAAAAAAGCAAAGAAAAAAAATAAATAAAAGGCCAAAAATGTGCATTTGAAAATAGTAGCGATGACGCATCTAGGTGGGAGCGCTGCACAAAAACAAGCTAGCAAAACTCTTTCTTACCAATCCAGATCACGTCATGGGTTTTGGTCACTCACAACTTGGTTTCACCGCAGCGCCCTTTGCTGCGGGAGCAAATAAAACAAAAACAAATTTAATGAGACGGAAGGGAATCCTAGAATTCTGTGCTAAAAGCATATTTTACATTTTGCTGTATTAACGGATGATAAAAACTAATGGCAGAAAAAGAGAAGCGAACAATTTCTATGTAATGTACAGATACTAGCATTGCACATATAGTCTGCTTTCTGTTCCTCCAGAACTTGCGTCCCTGTTAATGTAGTGGAAAAAAAAAAAAAAAGAACTTTTTTCTGTTGTGCTGGTCTTGTAAGTTTGTCTACCAGTAGGAGCAAGGTTTTTCATAACTCCTCCTTTTTTCTTTTTTTTTTTTTATTTTGTTTTGCCTCTTCCACAGCCCCTCCCCTCCGTCCCCTCCCTACCCTGGTAAAAAAATCTCACTGGGCAAAAAAAAAATGAACATAACTTTCTAAGGACCATTTTTAGTAACACCATCACCATTTCTTTTCAGCCAAGGCAGTCCTTTTATTTCCTCGCTGTATAACTTTCTTGAGCCGGCATATTGCCGGCAGACATTTTGGCAGACTAGAGCAGGGCAAACTTCCCTGTTGACAGTGCACAACCGATTGTGGTAATAATCCTGCGAAGCATCTTTGGCGAGCAGCCCCTCAGCCAGGCCGTAGGGTCGCATCCAGGAGCCGAGAGGTTTTTTTTATAGTCGTAGTGGGGCTTCTACAGGAGACGGCCATTTCCCTGGAGGAGCAAAGGGCCTTCACGGCTCCGTCTGGTCCCCAGTTTAGGCACTTGTACTGCAGTGGTTAAGAAGAAAATCAATTGACGTGTAGTGAGCTAAAAAGTACTTTGCAGTGATTTAAAAAAAAAAAAAAAAAAGTCTTCTGTTCATTATTTTTCCTAACAGGAAATTTATTTATTTGACAGGATTTTTAAGTAACATAGGCTTTCTGGAGGTAAATTAGCAGCACGGAGTATGAATTCTTTTTCTTTTTTCTTTTTTTCTTTTCTTTTTTTTTAATTTATGATCCATTTTGTACGGTCTCAACAGTTGAATGACCTCATTACTAATATTTGTTGTAAAAGTGAAGCTTGTTTGCCAACCAATAAACAACTGATCACAATTTAGAAGATACTGTATGTATGTACTGTACGATTAATCTCTCTTTTTTTGTTGTTGTTCCTCTCTCCATTACTGTCTTCAGTACGAGTCTCCAATCCTTTACGGCATGGATGAGCAATGCCAAAGAAAGGAGGTCTAAGCTGAGCAATTTAAGCACAAAGGTTACACAGCTACGGCTGACTAGAAATATCAGGCTAGCGGTACTTGTTTAGGGGCGAAAACAATGCGAGTTGACATTTGTTGCAGGTGATTCTAGGTCTGTTTTGTGCCTACTGTATAAACTAGCCGACGACATGCGGATGATTTGAGTATAGTATTTCATGTGTCGTACCTTTAAATCATTGTAATGATTTTTTCTTTTTTTTTTTTAATTTTCATTCTTCTGAGATTAAAAACTGCTGGTAGCATGTCAAAGAGTAAAACAAGTCCCCGTTAGGCCTCCTCAGTCGTTGTTTGCTGTCTCTTTATTTTCTTGCTCCGGGCATACGCAAAGCACCATCGCCGTCCTCGGCCACATCGCCCTTCCCGTCCCACCACTGCCAATGGCCTGCTGGTGCTTTGCTGCTCTCCTCCAGCCTCCCCCTTCAAGTCCCTTGGGAGCAATTAGGATTCATTGTTAGGATATAGAAAGCCACAAAACAGACTAGAAAGGTTGACAGTGAAAATAACCACCTCTGGACACGCTCGGTACCGTTTTTCGGTACGTGATTTTTCACAAAGCCCTTCCATGCCTTGGGCTTTGGAGTCTGGTGCTGCCTCCGTCCAACTTCCATCAAGCTGGGTGAAAGCGAAAAGATTTGTAGCAGGCAGGTGATGCCTGTGTTAGGCAAGGTGCTCCCAGTGCTGGAGGATAAATGCAGCAGCTCCATCTCAGGGTTGTCCTTGCGTGGGGTGATGCTGCTCAGTGCTGCTTAGCAAGGGCTTGTCACGGGGGGAGAACCAGGGGGGGGTGGTATTTGGTGGTATTCATGGTCTATATAAAAGAGTCTGGTTTGAGTCGCTTGAGTCCTACCTACAGCCAGGCCCTCAGGCCAAAACATCTTTGGGAGGAAACTTCATTTCTGATGAAGCACTGATCACAGCTGTGCCACTTGCCAGGTCTAGGTTTCAACACGGGAGCGTTTCCCACTGGGAGACTGGGAATCACCTGGCTTCATAGCAAAACAGCCACTGGCCAGCCAGGTCATGCTCTTGCTCTTCATGCTGCCTCCCTGTTTCATTTTATTTTCCATGCCAGCAGCAATGGTGCTGGGCAGTGCATGGTAGACCTATGCATGCAAGCAAAGCAAGCGTTTCAGACCCATGTGGTCATACCAATCCATGTAGCAACCCAACGGAGGCTGCTGAGGCTTTAAATACTTGAAGTACCTCTTATTTTAGAGAAAGCAAAGACTCTCTTACTGTATTGGACTAAAAAAACCCCATCGTTTTCCAGGCATTTGGCAGGATTAAATTCATGCGGAGGGTGAGATACACCATAGCAAATATTGTCCTGATAAAATGGGAGGCAGGTGATCAACATGGTATTTACCAGCATGCCTGAAACTGTGCAACAACAAACCAGTGGTGGATTTGCTATGGGATGATTGTGTCCTACTGAAAAATCTCTGACTTACTTTACTCCGAATGGTCGTTCTTCCCCAGCCTTTCTGTGTATTTCAGATTTATCAGTGGACAGGCTGTTTTTCCCCTCTTCTCCATCCCTTCTCACTCGAGCTTTTCTCCGCCAGCCTACCATGCTTATTAGCGCTTTGATTGCAAAAAAACGCTGTTTATTTTCAAGCTGATTATTTCCGTCCCCAGGCTGTTCTGGCACCACAGGATTCGCTGTTGGTGCTTCTTACAGCTTTGGAAACAGCTGAATCACAAAACAGAGGGGAAATAGATATTATTAATTATATTAAGCCAAAAATGGTTTAAGACTGTAATTTAGTTTGGCGGGGGGGGGTAGGATGGGGATTATTTTTGTCATTTTTTTCCCCCTTGAAAATAGGCTTTTGTTGTGTCAGATAGTTGATTATGGGCATGGCGAAGGTTTCTGCTTGTTGATAAGTAGCTCAGTAGATACAATTCTTATGCAAGAGGCAATGTAGCGGTGTCTTCTGTGGAGACTGCAGCACGCGAAACTCAAGTGAATGTTAAGTCCTTGGTGCCTAAAATGCTCCTGGGGTAGGAGGGAGAGCTAGAAAATTTCTAAGGCATTTCTTAATGCTGAGCCAAGGAAGAGATGTGAGAAAACAGCTTGATGAAGAGGCAATAGCAATTATGGTGTTAAATCCATACCTATGCTTGCGTCACATAACTTTGCAAGCTGGGCTGAAGGGAATAATCAGCCCTGTACTGGAGGGATCTTATTTTTTAGAGCTTTGTTTCACAAAAAAACCCCAGATTTATAGTGAGAAGATTAAAGCTTCATCATTCAACTGCAGTAAGCATCCCACTTTAAATGAAAACCAAACAGAATAGATGCAAATAGGCAGTGCTTGGTCTGACGAAAACATCACCCTGATACATAGACCAACCTTTCTGAAACATGGGACCACCTTTGGGAGCCACAGGTTGTCGGGCATGTTTGGAGTGAGGATTGTCAATGTCAATCCCTTGCTTGAGGTGTGATTTTGGAAAGCCTTGCTTGCAGGTGGGAAGAGGGGGATGGAGAAGTGTGAGTCTCCATGCCTCGCATTTTCCAGGAAATCATCTTGGGATGCTTTGCAAGTCTGTGAATCCCATTTTTTCCCTCACTTCTTCTAATTTGCGCAGGACTGGGTTATTTTGCCTTTGTAATCCCATCGTAGACTGCCGCACGATGAGCTGACGCACCAGTTTACTGTGCAATTGCTGTTTTCTACTGCTTAAGGACACTGGCTCCAACAGGCAATGCCTGCCCATTTTCTGCAAGAGCCACAAAAGGCTGTAAAGATCTCCCTGGAACATGTGAAGGAGAGACACAAAGGGAAAGACATGCCAAGAAAGACTATGTAGGCTGGAGGGTTGCTGGGGATGGGGGCTTTGAAGGTACTGTGTAGGCAATATTACTTATCATGGTGCTGCTTCTTTCTGCCTGTTGATTGCATTTAATTCCCTGAAATCTGTGGTTGTTAACCAATCTTTTTGCTTCCTCCTTGCCCCCAGGTAATGAGCAGTGAGATGCTTCAGAGAGCCGGGGGAAACAGTGGCAGCGGTGGGAGGCACTGAGCTCCAGGGGGGTCCTTGCGTGTCTCTACGTGTGCCCCTATTGCCTGCATCCCCCTTCCCTCTTCTCTGGCCAGCTGGCCTCTCTCTCTCACATCCCTATGTGCTCTTGATCTCACTAGTTTATAAAGAATATAATACCCTGCAGACTTGCCTAGACAACAGGGATAAAAAGATAGCTCATCTTATTAAAAAGCTATCTCAGGAAAGCCTAAGAGCACCAGCTTGGTCATCTGTCACACCCTGATCTCCTCCTTACATGTAGAAAGAAAAGTACTTTATTTTTAGCTACCTGCTGCATTCAGCTAGACTCTATGCAAATTTTGTTTAATGAATATTTTAGGGTTTAAATAGTCTGTGCTCATGAACATCATATAAATGTCATGTCATCATAGGCTCTCCAGTAACAGTGTGGAGAACATCCTGCAGCGTAAAGCTGAAACCAGATAAAATCAGTGATTAATGCTCCCAGGGAAGGCAGCGGTTAGTCGCGTTAGTGGTGGCCGTCCTCGGCAGGGACATTAGCAGCGTGGCCGGGGAACAGCAGCAGAAGGGCTACCCCCAGGACGGCAGCAGCACCCCACGCTCTGCGCTGAGAGTCATTTTTTTTCAGCGCAGGCAGCTGGCGTAGGGCCAGTTTTGCTCTTCCAAGGGCTTTGGCAAGCCCTAGGGCTGCATGGATCATGCACCAGATCGTACGTCATCCCAGTTCAGGAGGGATGGTCCGTTTAATGCTGAGATATTGAGACTAGCCAGGATAGCTTGGAACTCTTCCTTTTTCACATCAGAACAGCTTTTTACAGGTGCTTACTGTTTATTGTATTTGGTACGCCAGACAGATGGTGATAGTCTTCTCCAGCAAAATGCCAACAACAACAACAAAAAAATCGTCCTAACTATTTGCTGTCATTTTATTTCTTCATCCTCCATGTATTTTATTTTCTTATATTTCTACTCCTTAAATACGCTGTACACATGTAAAAACCCAAGCTAAGACCTCAATAAATTAAAAAAAAACCATTGGTATACAGAGCAGTTATTATGTGATGCAAGCAAATGCTTGATATTTTGACAGCGTTGCTTAAAGCCCCAAACAACAACTTAAAAGGCACAAACATAGCTGCTGCACAGCCTCCTCAGCTGATGTGCATGGAAATACTTGTATGGATCACCCGGTATCTCCAACTGCCACTTATAATCAACTGCATCTTATGTTACAACTTTGGAAAGGTTATTTCCAGCGGCAGGATGCTCGATGGGTAAATTATGGCTATAATAAAACTTTTCAGCCTGTCTTCTCCCACTTCTCTCAGAGGCATCTTCAGGTCCCCACGGCAGGAAAGCTCAATGCAGGCATGAGCCCTGCAGCCTCTGTGTCCCACCAGCAGCAAAGGCCTCGCCTTTCAGCAGGCACGAGCCTGCGGTAACATCCACTGATACATGTTTTTGGGGGACGCGTGCTGAAAACCAAGCGGTCAATGAAACGGGCGGAGGATTTCTTGGTATGCCGCTCAGGAAGCAGCTGCACCTTGCCCTGGCCATCTCTTAGCGCTTCGTTGCAGAAAAGTGGTAAGGGGAGGTGGGAAAATGGACTGTGGGCAGGGGAAAGTAAAAGAAAAAGGCCCAAATTTCTGGCAAGGCTTCATTCTTTGGCTAAAATATGCCAAAAGCAGTTTCTCGGGCGCTTTCCGTAGGCAGCCAGAGAGAAGTGCGGGGTCGTACGGGATTAGCCTGTGTGCGATGGGAGGCCAATTTGAGCCAGGCTGCAGCCTTGCTGCAGTTGGTGGGTGCCTACTCTGGCCAGGGCCTGGATTCTTCACCTTAAAAAAAAATGGAAAGAAGGTTTTATGGTTTGCTGCCAAGGACCTCAGCAGCCCTTTTTCTGAGGAGATCCCTCCCTGATAAATGAATGAGCTGCTTACGTTGCAAGTGCCTCGGCTCTGCCCTTTGGTCGCCTCCGCCTCAATCTCCTCCTTGCTTGCGTTGCTACCGTTCGTACATACAGATAAAAGGCCTCCTCGCTTAAGCTGCTGTTGATATCAGTCAGAAAGAGTATTTCATATTAAATAGGTGGGATTTTTGATTTTTTTTCCCCCGAGATACACTGTGCACCCAGGCATTTTTAGCTGCTAGCAGTTTGCGCTGCAATGCAAAGTAGTCCGCCAAGCTAGCAGCAGTGGAAACAAAAGGAGAAAATGCATCCCATGGAGAAAATGCTTGGGGAAAAAAGGAGGGAAAAAAAAGAGAGGAGCAGCAAGGAAAGGATGAAAGTCCCTCCTCTTCAGAAAAACGCCAAAAGAACAGCCAAAATAGCCAAGCTGGGAGGTGCCCCAAAAGTCGCCGGCTCTGCCCCCCACGCTTTCCCTGTGATATTTTCTATGCTGCTGTGCAGAGCGACACAGATTTCCTGGCCCTCAGGTGGGTGGGAGATGGAGTGAAAGGATTTACACTTAGAAAATGGCTCCAGGACAACTCTTAATTCTTCTTGAATGTGTCTAGCCTATCTTAGCCTCTCCCTGAAATATTTATAAAAAAGCCTGCATGTGTTCACCCCAAACTGCACGTGGCTGCCTCTTCCCAGCCTGCGCGAGTAAGAGGAGGCATTTTTCTCCCCAGGGCTGCGATGATTATAGAGGCAGCTGTAAAGCAGAGCACTCAGGATGTGAAGTGCCCTTCAGATAATGTCTGATAGCAAAACAAATCTGTTTACTCTGCAGTCATTTATACTGACTATTTATTATTAAGGGGGGTGGGTGCTCAGACAAGCCCTGTTGGGCGGGTACAACCTGGTGGTTGCAGTTTGGCTCTGGGCTCTCCTTGCCTGAGCTGGGCTAAACCCAGAAGAGTAGAGAGGCACCTTGGCATCGCCTTTCATCTGGAGAGCAGTGGGCAGCAGTGGCCGATGCTGCTGGTCCTCACACTGTTTAACAAATAACTGGCTCATGTGGGGACAAAGCCAGGCAAATCTGTACCGCTGGCTTCAGCAAAAAGGGTGGGAGGAGGTTCCTGATGAGATGCTGGCCCATAAATACAATCACCTGCTCTGAACAAGCCTTCCCTTTCAAGGCAAGCCTGGGCATCCCATGCTTTGTTTGAGGGTGGAAATGGTCTTAAAAATAGCTGGTGGCTGCTGCAGGATTCTGCTTTGGGGCTTCACCTGCTCTTCCTTTGTTTTCCACAGAAAGCGGAAGGACGCCCAAGCAGGAGCCGGTCTTCAGACGAGTCACCATGGAAGACAGTGTCATCTAGTGCCCGGAGCACCCAACGAGCCTGCCCCAGCGAGCCCACACCGGTGCACCGCCTCAGCTCCTCTGTGCCTCGGTTTACCCATCCCTCACTTGGGATTGCACAATGGGAGAGGCCGGAGAAACTAGCCTTGACCAAAACCCTTGGCAAACCCTCGCGTCCCCAAGGAGAAAACAGCCCGGCTGAGATTCCCGCTGCCCCGCACGTGGCAGCACCCTGGGACGTGCCCTCACCTCTTGGTCACTCGCTTTTTTTTTTTTTTTTTTTTCAGATGAGCAGAATGGGCAAAAAATGTCTTTTGTAATAAGAAATGAGTTTTGTCAGCTCCAAATGTTGGCTTTGCAACTTGAAAACACTTAAAGATGGCTGAGCGTGCTCAACTACCCATCCTGAGCCCCTCTCCCTGCTCACGAGCCGGGCTGTACAAAGGTGACCCTGCCGGATCCGGGTCCCTGTTGTAAATACAGACCTGGCTGTGTGGAGAGGTAAGGAGGGAAGGAAAAGAGGGACAAAGAAATAGTCCTTACACCGGAAGAAGCTGAACTTGCCGGCAGAATACTGTTGAGCGAAGCTGTCGCTTGTAAATAGGGACCAGCGCATGCATCCAGCAGTGGCTCCGCTTGGGAAAAGCTTCTGGGGGGAAAGCTGCTCAGGTTTTATTGTCTTGTGTAAATAGAGATATTTTTTGGAAAAAAAAAAAATGAGCCTTAGAGTATCTTGAAAATAGCGTTTCTCAATCAGCTCAGCTGGGGAATGGATGTATGGGAAACTACAGCACCTGCCCGGTGGAGGCTGGCGTGGGCTCTCGCAGCTGAGCTGTGCCACCGTGGTGGGCACAGGAGGCACCTGAAAGACAACGGACATGTCCAGCAGAGGACTCGGCAGACGCTTCTCCTCCGTTCCTGTAAACAGGGTGGACTCACTGGGCCCATGGTCTCCGCTGGTGTAAATACTCAGCTACAGCCCACAGAGGACTTAGGCTGCTTGGGGCGGGGGGGGGGGGGGGGGGGGGGGGGGGGAGAGGGGGACAGAAATCACCAGAAGGATGCAAACCCCATCAGTGTGGTTCCCCCAAGGCTTTTAGCATTTAAAAAAAAAAAAAAAAAAAAAAAAGAAAAAAAAAAAGAACCCCTGAAGACTTGTTAATGGTGTCGGGCCAACTGTTCGGCTGGGTAAATGAAGGCGTGCATAGACATCCGTGTTCATGTCAGCCGGCACCTGTACGTGCAGTTCTTCTCCGTGTGTGTGCAAATGCGTGTGCAAGACCGTGCCCTGCACAGGTGGCTGCCAGCCAGTGCAGGTCCCCGTGTCTGTGTAGCTGTGTCCATGAGAGAAGAAGAAAGGATATGGATATGTATGTTATACTCACCTTATATGCCTAAACACATTTGAGAAGTCATAAGTAACGCTGCCGGGTCCAGCTTTTATTAGCATGAGCGCAGAGTAGTGTCTGTGTCTCTCCGGGGAACAAGGCATGGCAGGCCGGGCGCGTGGTGTTAGCTGAGCGAAAGCTGATAAATCTCTGCTCTGCATTGAGTCATCATCCGCTGTCCCCTGCCGCGACACAACAGCCATCTGCAAATGCTCCCAGCAGAGCAGGGCTACGCTCGGGCATGGGTGTTTGCAGAGGGCGAGCTGCTGCAGCGTGGTACTTGATGGAAGCAAGAGAGGAGCTTTGGGGCTTCCCCTTCATCCTTCATAACTCAAAGCTTACTTATGCCTTATTTGCTCTGAGTCCGACCATGTGGATTCATGCAGTGGAGGGAAATTAGAAAAAATTTGGAATTAGAAATGTAAATTAGAAAAAAACAGACATAAGAAAAAAAAAAAGATATTTTTTAAAATGACCCAGAATAACTCTCTAGATGTAAAAGTCTCTCTTCAGACTGGTATTTTACAAGGAAGCGGGGCCAAGGTGGAAGCGTCCCCTCCCCATTAAAAAGCCAGATAGCGTAAACCAACTATGGCACATATTTAGCATAATATTGGGAGCAAATCTCCTATACCTTTGCAAGGAAAGGCCAGCAGGCAGTCAACAGAAATTGGAAGCTGCCTCAAAGCACCAAGGGTTTTGGGCATCCGGAGCGGTAATTCGCTTGCAGTGGTTCCAGCTGAGCTTCAGGGATGGTCTTTTCCTCTTGGGCACTTGAATACCTCCTCTGTCATCCAGCTCTGTGGGACTGTTGTTACCATTAACAGCTAACAACTGCCAGTGCTGAGCAATTTATTTCTTTATCAAACTAGCGCACAGAAGACACCATGCTTTCATCTGCCACACGTGGACACCTCTTCCTTTGCCCCCTTCTCCAGCCTTGTATGGTGTCCCCAGGCAAGGTGGCCATTATCTTGGGGAGACTTCCTCCCCAGGGTAGGCTGTTAGCCTTTTTTCCCAGGGAGAAATAAAATGAAAAATATGAACAACCCACCCTATCTTTGTCCCACAAATGTTCTGAGAATCAGACAGTATATTAAGCAAACCAGTTACCTCCAAAAAGTTCAAAAATCTCATGATCTTTCACAGTCGTGAAAGGACCATCCTTATGGTTTCTAGAGCCCCGAAGGGCAGTGCTAAATCTTGTGCCTGAGGCTGCCTGACCCTGGGGAGGTCCGGGGTGCTGCATGGGATGAAAGGGGGGCTGTGATTGCAGGAAAGCTGAAATTCCCTGTTTTTTCACTAGATCACAGGAAAGCAGAAATCCCCTGGGTTGGGTTGGATGGTTTTTCTTCATTAGAGCCCTCACTATTAGTTTCTCTCCCCAGACAATCCTATCATCCTGCACCTTAAACCCTTGCCATTATGTCTAGAATTATTCTTGGAGGCTTTTATGACAACTTTCAATGTCTCTCTCCAACCCCAAAGAGGCTGACACCCAGTAACTGATGGTGACAGTTGTAAAGATGAGCCAGACTGACCCCAAGTCCTAACAAAAATGATTAATCCCATCCACTGCCTCCGTTTCAATGGTGCACAGGTTACGTATGGAGGTGAGCCGGCGAGGAGAGGGAGGCCGATACCGAAGAGCGAGTCTGGGAGGAGCCGTTACCAAACCCACCCAGCTGCTGGGTTCCCTGGGACAGGGTTTTGATTTAATCCAGCCCCAAGTCAATAGTGATTGACGTTTCACCTGCTTTCCATATCTTAACTGGACTTCCTTACTCCTCAGGCATGGAATGAATCTTAATACATTGTAATTACTGTACTCCTGGTGATGAACCGGTATGAAAAGCTATCACAGAGAACATTAATAAAATGTACATTATGAAAAAGAACTCGGCATTGTCTGAAATTAATAACACACCAGATTTTTCTCATCCACGCCTGCTCATTACAGGCCTGCCCTTGAGTTTTCTATTAAAATGACTTATTCAAACTACTTGTATAGCTGTGTTCAGAGTGAAGTTATGTGCTGGAGGTTTGCATCCCAGTTAGATGTACCGCATGAGGACTTATTAATCTGTTACGTCTTTCAGGCATTGATTTTAGTGACATTTATATAACGCCGGTATGACTAAAATGAACTGATTGATTCATGCGTATGGATTAGTTTGCCTAATACTTCGAGGCTAGGTAGCTTTATCATGCACTGTAACGCCAGAACTCATCACTGTATTATTTACGAGAGACTGAACTGGCTGCATCTCAATAACTGAAGAGATCTTCTCTGTTTTATTTATGTATAAATGTTTACTTAATCAGCCACCAATTTTGTTTAGCAGAATTTGTTAGCAAACAGAAATTGTAAACGATAACGTGGTTTCTATTTTAAAATTTATAGGCTTTCATCTATAGCAAAATCCAGGATTTCCAAAGTGTCTTTGTCTACTGGCACTCAACAAGCTCTCTTGTATATGCTTTCTGGTAATTGCAATTAGCTGCTGCAGTATTTCACATAAAAAATAATACAAGCCTAATACAGGAGATCTGAGCGGTAGTGTGTCAAAGTCAACGTAAATATCCCAGTACTTAGAAACATTGCTGCAAGTTGAACAAAGCAGCAAGGAGCCACCAGCCGGCACGAAGGCAGGAGCCCTGTGGCTTGAGATGCGGCAGGTGTCACCGCCCGCCAGCTGTGGCTTTGCGCTGGATCCAAGGGGCAGGAGGATGCCACCGGCCGATGCCTAGGGACCAAGTAATGGAATCTGCAAGGCCTGGCCCGTGGACGTGCCGCTGCGGTGAGTTCTCCTGCCTTCTCCTATGAGAAAATCCCGGTTCCAGATAAAATGAAGTGAAGCTGTATCTCGACTGCATGGACCTTATCCCCTGCAACAGATTGAGGAAAACCTTGTCGAAGAGGATGAGGAAAGCATCTGCTCACCGTGCATCGCAGCTGGGAAAGCAGGCGGGCTACATTGTGGGTTTAAGGGAATAACACTCTGAGGAGGCTTAATCCCAGACTCCCGGTCAATGGCATGAGTTTGCTTTGGACCATGCTGCTTCTCCCAGGGACCAAGGAATAAAGAGACTAAAAGGATTTATTAAATGAAAGAGGAGACTTTCCTGTTAGGAGCCATTTAGAAATATTTTTAGTGCAGAGGCACATACAAAGTGACATGTTAGAGGCATATAAAATAATAAGTAGTGTAGAGAGGGTGAATTGAGTGCTGCAGTTCACCGTAGGTAATACAGCAAGTGGTGCTACATGGGGAAATGAAGAGGTGAAGTCTTAAATGTAGTTAAAGGCAATGCTTCATTACCCAGCATGGGATTAACCCGTGGACTCCCTGACCCAATACACCAGTAAAATGATGTACAATGAGCTTCAGTAAAATATTATACCTTTTTACAGTTTAAAGAAAGAAAAAAAAAAAAAAAAGTAAAAAAAAAAAAAAAAAAAAAAGCCTGGCATCTACAGGTTCTTGTTGCAGGGTCAGAAATAATTGCTAGCTCCCTGAGGAAGCGAAGAAACACCCCTGCTGAGTCTTCAGCCATACTTCACGCCGTTCTGATTTTTTTAAACCTTTATTTTTAGGTAAAAAATTACAATAGTGTTAGATATGCCTTGGAAATAGCTTACCAGCTGGCAATGCTAAAAGGAGTGTAAACCTTGCATGTCAGCACCCTGGGCTATAGCTTCAAGAGCTTGGGCTCACAAGAGGGGGATGCTGGGGGGCACATGTGCCTTGCGACCATTGAACCGATCACTGCAGAGCTGTTGAGAGTTAGCTCACAGCACGTGGGTCACATCGCTGATGCTTTATTTCCATGGGAGTGCATGGCTTGTAAGGGCAAACCCCACGTCTCTCCTGTGAGCAAATCAAGGAGGGCCACCATCATTCTGCATTGAATCCACTTTGTGCTCCAGCTGGTTAATATTTAAAGTCAAGCAAATCCCCCATATTGCAAATTCACACATTAAAAGTAAGGAGATTTATGGTTTGGAGGTTATTTTTTTAAATATGAAACTTCTTAGATAGGGGTGTGGGGCCAAGTGATGCTGTCTTGGTCAGTGATATGGAAATGTGGTGGGGCAGCTGAGCCTCAGCAACCTCATTTCACCTAGGACTCACGCTCACCCCTTCTTGGGGCACAGAACTACTTTATTAGTCACTTTTGTTGGACGGCCTGTGATTGTGATCCAACGCAAGGGGCCCTAAATTGGGTTTTGTGGGTTTGGTTTGGTTTTTTTATTCACAGTGACACAAAATTAATCAGAAACATCAGCACAAGCTAAAAAGTCAGTGATGCTTTTATGAGCTATTTATACACGAGCCAGCTCCCATATGCACCAATTTTGTAGCTTTCAGGCTTTAGGACAGATGTTAAAAACTACCATCCACAAGCATGCCATGGGCTGATTTTGACCCGAGGCCATGGTGATGTACCAAACCACAGCCCTGGAGCTGAGAGGCTTTACCTCCTCTGAGGATGGCTGTAGCTATAGGGTTAGACATGCCTTTGGGCTGCTCACAAGCGTGCTCCCACCATTTCTTCTTATCTATCTTCTGTCTCTTAACTGTGACTTCCATAATCTGCAGGTTTGTGCATTGTTCATTTAGGGCAACTAGGAGATGCACCCGACAAGGGCTAAAAAAGAAAAAATAAAGGTAACAGCAACAACATAGAAGGCTAGGAGCTTCTTTAATTGGCTCTGTGCCCACCTGGATATTAACTCTGGTCCCTAGTTGGAGGAGTAACAGCAGCATGTCTGGGTGTTGCTTAGAGGCCCCTTAGCAAGCCCAGGGCGATATTGAGGATGGGTTTCCTCTATGCAGACCAAAGCGATGAAGCTGATAGTGCTTGCAGCAAATTTATAACTCCTGGCTGAACTGGAGACTAACCTTTAGGAAGATGTTTCAAGGCAGCTTTTGAGGAATGAGGAACCTACTGGACCCCTTGGTTAAGCAGCCCCCACGTGCTAATTGTTTCTGCTGACGTGCAAGTACTGCAGTTTGACTCGCGTCCCAGCAATTAGATTTTATCTCCTGTCTTATGCCCTGTTTATCCATGCTAATATCTCTCCTAGATCTTTTTGGATAACACCTGCTGTGTAGGAAGGTATAAAATTGTAGGAAAGGCTGAAAATTTGTCACCATAATGTCATCAAAACAGTCTTCACTAAAAGGTGTTGCTGCAGGAGTCTGATTTTTTTTCTCAAGCTTCCCTCCATGCATATGAGCTTTTAGTTAGTCATGTTTCAAAAGAAAATGAAGGCTTGTCTTTTTTTTTTAAGCTGTAAAGCTAAAAATGAAGCTGTTGTGTGCACGCTTCCTTCTGCTTGGATGCACTTTCTGGCATCTGCTGCTGTGGGAAGCTGAAGTCACCGATGGCAAGGCTAAATTCAGCCTCTCCAGTGTGTGTGTGTTGAGAGGGTATAAATCAACATACACAAGGTGGCATGTGGGGCAAAGGTAGCTGACCCTCATGCTGACATGCTCTGCTTAGAGCTTTGCTGTCCAGGGGATGCAGCAGCTGCACAAAGAGATCTTAGAAAACCTAGTTTTCCTTGCAAGATCCCTTACCCTTACATGTGTGTTATTGTGTGGATTTGCCAGGGTTAAAAGCTCCGGTGTGCGCTCCCGCTAAGCACCACCCAAGAGGACCAATGGCTGCCCGCTGCTCTGTGTCTGTGCTGCATATTAAGCGGCTTCCTAAACGCAATGAGGCTGTTATGGCTGAACAGCTTCACCATGTGCTGGCTGCACAGACATCCAGCAAAGAAATCAAAGGCATGATGTCACCAGTATTTCTTATCTAAAATTAAATATCTGTCTTAGGTCCCCAGACACGCAGAGACTTTGTATTAGAAACATATACTGAGAGTTCAAACTCTGAGTCATCTCATATATATTTCACTCAAGCCAAGGGAATAGCAGAGAGACTAGACCTGCGAAAGAGCAATTCTCTATTCTAGCAAGACGAGGGAGGAAAAACTGTTTGGGGAAAATACTAATGGGTTCACAAGCAAAAAATCTTGCCAGTGAAATTGTGGCTCTAATATTCGGTACCTTCACAGTAAAGCCATGATTTGCTGCGGAAAGTGCAGCAGAGAATAAATGGGTCAACTCGTGCTCATTAACAGTGGAGACAGAGCAAGTGGCATTTAAAATAAGCCTGCTCAGAGGGAAAGCAAAATAATGATTTATTCTGAAGTCGTAAAATGTTTGTTGTCACAATTAGCTTTTCAAGAGCAAGTCGCAGCGCCATGTGGTGCCGTCGGCCAGGCAGGGTTAAGCCAAGCTTCGGACGTGCCAGGGCCAAGGGCTGCATTTCTGCTGCAGCTCTCCACTGCATCACTGGACATGCCAGCTGGCCGATGCTGTGCCCTTTTCTAGCATGTGCCACAAGTGTTTTGGTGCGGTTGTCAGGAGTTAAAATAGGAGACATGATGCTAGAAATTATTCATTCCTGTCTATGCTAAGGGGTAAATTGTACCAGGCTCTGTGTCACCCAGCTTGCACTTCAGCAGCTGCGCTCGGGCGCAGTGAATGTCTCTGGATCAGGACCACAGTTCCTCTAGGGAGAGAATATTTGGGTGGTCAAAGAGGGCTTTTAAGGTCCCTTTCCTTTCAGTCTCCTTAGTATCCCCTTACTGGCTCCTGTTTGGCCCCTGCTCCATGGTGGCTCACCTTCCCTCCCTGATCTCATGCCGTGCTGCTCATTTGCTTCCCAGCTGGGCAAGTTCATCCTAGCTCCTAAATACTTTTCTCCAAGGGAGCTAGAGATGCTCCCTACTCAACAAGAGGGTTTTCTCCTCCTACGTGCTGTTTAGGTGCAGGGAGGAGCTGTGCACTGGGTTCCCTTGAGAACTGGTGATGCTGCCCATACAGGAAGGCATGGGGCAGGAGGCAGCACAGGGGCATCTTTGGAACCACAGGGGATAAAATCCCTGCCTTAGGCTACTCTCCAGCTCTTACTGGATTATAGCCCAGGCCTGAGGCCCAACAGATGCACTGTCAGGTATGAAGTATTGGCCCAAGATTTGTGCTGGCTCCGTAATGGGAACCAATTCCCTTCCCTAATGCGCAGTCATTGCGTTGCATAAAAATCATTATTACACATTGTGAAATCTAATTACATTATTGCATACTGTGTATACACTCTAATAAAGTCAGTGGATGCAATAACTCTGCTAGTAATACACCATTCCACTGAAATTACTATTGCTGTCAATTTTACTTTCATTTTTTCTTGATTTACCCTGAAAAGAAAGGCTTTCAGCTTGCTTGCTTTGGCAGGTGGATGAAGCGGTGAGACCTTAAAAGGGTCACAGCACCCCACAGCTCCTATCGCAGCTGGGAGAATGTGAGGGGGGGACCTACTGTGCCCCCACTCTGATAGCCAGTGGTGAGACATGCCCCTCCTGAGGGTTACCGATACTGCCCCGAGATGGGTTCAAAACCATCCGTGCTCAACTGCCCTTGAAGGTGCCCCTTATCTCCACTGATTGTAGATCCTTGGGCACCTGTGCTCTTAGAGCTCTGAAACCAGATCAGCTCAAACGCCTCCACCCCTCCAGTGTTGTGGTGTGCAGGAGGGGGAGGGTAGATGGTCCCTAGGCTTACTTCGCAGATATGTATTTGAATGTGACAGTGTGAATTTGATTGCACTGAGGTGGTCCTCACCAGCACTAGATCCTAGGCAATGGGACCTGGACTCAGCTGAGGACACAAGGTAACTTCCCCGTTAGGCCAGGGACGAGAAAAAAAAGCAGGAGGAAAAGCAGCAGAAGTATTGAGCTGAGAGAGATCTAGCTCTCAAAGAGTATTTTCAGTTCTCTGCTTCCCCACCATTAACTTCTCATTGTAAAGCTTGTCTGATGAATACAAGCTGCTGGTGCTAATCCGCTGGTCTCTTGCCCTCCGCTCTCCTTGCAAACTGTCGCACAACTGTGATACAAGCTCTCTTTAGTAGTGGAAGAGATGAAGAGGGGTTCCTTAAACACCTCAACATCTCCGAGGGGATAGGTGCAGAGTTACCAGTCATTGCAATGCTGTTTGCAATGTGCCCTGAATCCATCAGCTGAAGAAATCACACTGGGAGCTGAGGAGAGATAGTTGTAGGGGTTGTGATGATCTTCTGAAGATCCCTTCTTCTCAAGTGTGGCAAATGAGCTCAGGGCTCCACCAACTGCAGAAAAAGAAATGAAAAGGGGAGTTGTCAAACCATGCACTGAGAAAAAAGTACTACTTTGTATTTCCTTTCCTAGATGATTCAGACACTGGAAGATGCTTTCCTGCTGTCCCCATCACAACCTCTTCAGAAGGAAAGGGCGTGAGCCTGTGGTGTTTCAGTATATCTTTACTTCTAACTGAAATGGGATGCCAAAAGTTAGCCCTTGCAGAACAACTAAGCATTTAAAGGGGAAAACCTGGTCCTGCCTGAGTCTCCTGAAATGCCCATTTGCCGAGCCAAAGGTTGTCTAGGGTCCTGGTGCTGGAAGCCGAGCGTAGGTGGTTCATCGCTTCTCCTAATTTGCCAAGGCAGCTCCATGTGAGGTTGGTCCCTGGCACGGGGTGGGCACAGTTTTGTCTTTTTCACAGTGTAGATCTTCTTTTACATTGGGTAGTACGGTGCGCTCCAGGAACTCACCTCCATACGATCATCTCTCTCCTAGTCCAGCGTACAAAGCATCAGATGCACCATGCCAAGTCCCAGCCACTACGCTGCCCCTCCTCCAGGCACATCCATCCGCGTTTACCACTGAAGCATCTTGTAAAACAACAGTGATTCATCTAGTCTGCTCACAGTCTGCCTGGAAGTGGCCCCCTGTCTGTCTTGTTCAAAGAAAAATCTGCTTGACAACACATATGTCTGTGGAGCACCTGTGGATCAAAATGTGTAATTCCCATCACAGTGTTCAGATTGTAGAGGACCTCCTTCTCTTTAATACGGCAAACTGCGTCTACAGATGTGTTGGAAAAATATTCTTTGTGGTAGCTAGTGGGGCATGAAATTATTCTGACTATAGAAATGACATTTCTAGGCTTTCTACCCTGCCACAGGCTCCTCGTGGAGATAGCTTTGGGGGAGCAGAGGCAGATGGAGAGAAGGTGCTGGCATGAAGGAAATGATGGGGCACTATCAAGGGAGATGAAAGTATTTATCTCTACTGTATGAATCCCACCAGTTGTCAGACTGCATCAGGAAAAAGAGTTGTGGGCAGGTAAGCTTTAATTCTTCCAGCCACTGAATATTTTTTTAATCACTATGAGCTTGTAATAAGTTAATTAAAAATCTTGGTTAACTTTTCAGTAGTCCTCCACTGGGAAGGTGTGCGTTAACTTAACTGTGTCCTCTTGGCCCCCTAAATTCCTGTTCTGCATACATGTTTCACGTGAAGGATGCCTCCACTCCATTTTCTGTCTCCTGCCAGTCTCAGAAAACACAGACATCTATCTCTGGTAGCTGTCTGGCAATCCTTCCTTCAGGAGGTGTTTGTCCTCTGGTTTCATTTTTTCCTTCCTTCTCTTGGAAAAAAAAGTTCAGAGACAAGAGAAGTGCCAAGAACTATGTATGTAAAATGAAAGGGAAATTGGGAGGCAATGAAGAGGGAGATGTCAGATGAGGAATAGGAGAAAAACACCATAAGCAATCCTGTCTTCCTTTCCTGTGGGGTAAGAAGGTCAAGCTTCCTCAGCATGCAGAGGAGTGCTAGTTATAGCTGTCAAGTTTGTATTGAACCTACTACCTGATTTTGCCCTGTAGTAAATTACTGTGGAAGTCAACAATATTTCTGCCTTTATTGCCGAATCATGGCTATCAGATACAGAACAGACAAAGGGGTCGCCTTGATAAAGGCCTCTCCCCCGCTGGAGTGATTTATGAGCAGTGCTGGCTTTCCAGGTCCTGCTGTAGCAGGTAGCGCGGGAAGGAGTCTGGTCTCAGCCTCCCCTGGCCAGAAACAGAGGTGTGAATATTGCTCGTGGACAAACAAGGGCTTCCCAAGCCTGTTTAACTTCATAAATCATGTGGACTAGGACGTGGAATTCAACACCAGTCGGTCTGAGCTGCAGATGTGCAGAACACAGAGGCTGCTAAACTCCTGGGGGCTGGGAAGGCTCAGGAGACCTGGGGGTCACAGCCTTGGCGTATGGCTGGTGTGCAATGGTAATACCTTACAGGCAGGTGTCTTTTTTTTGTTTTTTTTTAATCACCTGTTGATTAATCTTGCTCTACACTAATGGGTAATAATGCACCATTAGTGGAGATAAACTGCCTCACTAATGAACTAAAGAGTTGGTACACACCATAACCTTGCCATATACCTTGTGCCCTCTTCCTCCTTCAGTACCACATCCTTTAGTGATTGTGAGCTCTTTCATATTAGTTTCTAGCCTTTTATTTTTTTTATTATTTTTTTTTTATGGGTAATTCCAATTAGTCTCCCATACTGCAGGTGCAATTCAACCCTCACAGAAAGTTTGGTATCCTGCCAGTCCCAAAATTCAGCAGCGTCCTTCACTTACATTCTGATACTGAGGAGCAGTGACGCACCAAAACTTTGCAAAATGCCCTAGCTGCTGAGAAATGCTGTGACATGGCATGAGTGGCAATCCTTCTCCATTGATACCTGTTGCACGGTTTGGAGGAGAACAAGAAAAATCCAGGCCCTTGCTAGAAACGTGAGCCCATTGAGGAATTACTGAAATCTTACCGTTTGGAGACTCACAGATGCCATTCGGTTGGGAGCACGGCCTTTGGATAAGACTCAGTAAACATCTGGTACCTTTTTTAAAAAATAAAAACTGTAATTGTTTTAGGCCTTGTTGTCTGCACATGCTGGTAATGTGCCTGCGAGGTCTAATTAGTTGACAAGTGACAAAAGAGGCTACTGTAGCGAAGGGGAGGCCGGGTGCCAGGATCGTTAGATAGGTTGGGCAAGAGCCATGAGAGCTGGCAGGTGATGGATGCAGGAAAGGTGTATTATCCCCTGCTTTGTTACAGATGCAGGGACGTGAGGAAATGAAGCAAATTGATAAACCAAAGGCTCAACATTTTGCTATTCATCTTGTGTAAAATTGGATCTGCAGTCTTCTGTGAGTATGATGGTTAGGTTCTTTAATAGCTGTTCAGTGCAAAAAAAAAACCCCTGACCCTCAGCCTCTATTGAGTACCTCTCAGTACTTGTGAAAATAAGATGGAGAGGACTTGTGCCTGAGTTTAACATGAGTAAGATTTGTAAAAACTCGTGGCACTGATGTAGCTGTGTTGTTGTTTGCCATCAGTGATAAAATCCCCACTGACAGCCCCCAGAAGCTGAACTGGGTCAAGGTGGGGGGAGTCCCCTGTGGTTTTATAACCAAGTCTACAGGACAGGATCATTAGCTGTAGACAGCAAAAGCCTACTACCTGCTTTGCTTGGGTCTTCTCCTTGAATTCCTGCTTATTCCTGAATTAATAAATTTATTATCCATATATTTATGTAGATGTAATATATTAAAGGTGTTGCTGCATCCTTTCGGGCAAAGAGGAGATCTGGGCACCTCAGAAGTCTTTCCAGATCTGGGGTGGACTGGATCAGCTGATACCTACCTCTCCATCGGTGTGATGACTGCACTCTGACCGTCTATACCAGAGTAGAGCTGGCCTTGTCGGCTACACAGGGATGCCCAACACACGTGAAGCTGCAGGTGCAGGTGCCTTACGCCATCTCTTTCACGTGTGCCAGTCCCAATATTTGATTTTTCAGTACTGGATCTATGGCCTGGCTGAGCTCTGTTTGGCCCTTAGCTTAGTTATGACACTGGAGGTACGTAATGCTCATGTATGGATTTGAAAAAAGCATTTTTAAGAAGCGTTTTAGCACTGCTTAGCACATTACTGTAGACTTGTTTCAAGGAATTAGATCCTTTTCATTTGTCTTGGCTCCTCTTCAACAGTTAACACTGAGGGGGTAACAAGATGAGTCTTGGGGACAGAGTAACAGTGGGTAACATGAGTCTCTCCTGGTCTGTGTTTCCCAGCACTCAGGCCAAGATTGCAATACTTTTTCCTGGAAATCCACTGCTGCAAATCCACTGGTAGATTTGGAGATTTCACAGCCATTAGTCGCATACCTACAGCAACATCTGGCTCATCGTTGCTAGACTCCCTGGACCATGCTGCAGAAGTGGGTTTGATTTGTGTTGAAGTCACCCTGAATCACAATTACTGATGGGAAAGAGCAGGTGCATAAAACCAGTCGCGAATAAAGCTAAAGGGATCATCAGAAGCGAAGATGAGATCACCACAATATCTGCCATCAAAGTCAATAGCTACATTTGTTTCCCCGTAGATTCAATAGTTCCCTCCCATCTCCCCATTGCTCCATAGGGAGGACATTCTGTGGACAGTAAAGGAAAATCCCACCAGGGACAGGGAAACAGCACCTCCCTCTCCTCCTGCAAATCAGGAATAACCCCACTAAAATCTGAGTTCTCCAGGCTAAAACTTTGTAAATGAAAAAAGGAAAGGTTTCACTCTCATTTTCTGCTGTTCAGGGCACCACGAAATGAATATTTTTTAATATAAAATGCTGCTAGCCTTAAAAATGTGTCCAATATTTAAAAAAAAAATAAAAATCTATAGATTCCCAAGTTCATGTTTTGGCAGCCAGTTAAGTGGCCTGATTTGGTTTTGGTCTGATAGACGGGGGCAAAATAAGTGATTGAATGTCCACACCCAGAAACCCAAGCGTTGCTCCAGATCTCAGTTTAGTTTATCCCCTCTGACAAAATGAACGACATTTAGTGAAGCTCTCTCTGCCTAAGATATTGCTCTGAAATTATAGGGCAGACAGAGGAGCAGGAGAGGTCGGAGACAGATGGAAGCAGGTAAAAACCAGTAAAATCTTTTAAAAGAAAGACTGTTCTTTGAGAACAACGACAACAATGCCTTTCCACAATACTCAAATGTCTTTAATGATTTGGTCCCTTTATTCCTTTGGAAGCAGGAGAAATCCAAAACCCAAACAAGGCAACAACACTACACTCTGTATCTTTTTTTTCTTACAACACAATTCAAGGGCAGAACACTTAAATTTTGATTTTAAGATCACAGGAAATGAGGTGCCATCATCTTTACATTCCTGGCATGATCTCCTTCTCAAATGAAAAGCCAGGATAATGATTATTATTTAAAAACAACAAGGATGACAAAGGCAAAGTAGGAAATGTGCTGTAAATGCAGAAAAAAAATTATCCTGGCACCACCTGCGTGTTTGTACATGTGTATGTGTACATAAAAAAAGAAAAACCTACTGAGTTATTGAATACAAATGAGACTGGCAAGAAGTGTTTTTCCCCAAGACGTTGCATATTCCACAATCCTGTCACGAAAATGTCTTTCCTCCCACCTCTGACTTTCTGTTGTTGCTTTTCAACCAAAACAAAGTGAAAGAAGATTAAAAGATTGAAGAGGAAATGGTAAGTTATTTTCAAAGGTAATTTCTGTCAGTTTGTTGGTTTTTTTAATCATGTGCTGGCATGGTGACAAAAGTTACCAGTGAGTGCCAGAATGGTATTTGGTAATTTGTTCTACTGTTGGTTTTTTGGTTAAATAAGAGCAACGTTTGTAACACAAGAATGCCTCTTTCCCAGTTTCAGGAGGTCACAGATGGAAAAGAAAAGAAAAGAAAGGAAAAAAAAAAAAAAAAAGAAGAAGAAAGAATAAAAGGTCCATTTTGGATGTCCTAGAAGGTACAAAGTGTCCAGCCTCCTTGAGCAGCCCTGCACGCCTCAGAAACAGGACAAGCAGCAGAAGCGATGCCATAATGTTGCTACAGGCATGAGATGAGCAACCCCAAAACTGAGCGAGCTGCTCAGCCTGGTTGTGCTTGTGAGCACCTATGGGATACCTGGCTAAAACCCTGATCAGTGCAGGATTAATCCCTGTAACAGTACTGTACAGTTTTTATCCAGTGACTTTTGCAAGCAGCACCTAAAAGAGCTAGCTGCTGGCACACACATCATTTGCGAGCACGCTGGTTTTATTTCTTTTTGTTCCAGTGCAAATTTTACAAGCTTATCTTATTTTGGAAAAGTTTGCCCTAAATGGTGCTTATTGTTTTCACACATGTTGCAGCTGTGAATGCAGGCAGGGTTGTGCTGTGGAAGAAATGTTCTGCACAATTAGTTTTTTCTTTTACACATGAGGAAATACTTTCTCCCAGCTTTTTAATATTTTTCCCCGTGTCTTCTAAGCAAATACTTGCTTACCAAGAACTAGCACAGCCTGATGCTTACATAGACAGTTGTGCCACAGAAAAATACAATTGTACTTTCTTCTGCTTTGGTGTATGGTTTTGCAAAGCAGGCGTATGCTCCTCCATGGGCTTGAGGTTTTTATGTGCAAACAGAGGTCTTGGTTGACTGCCCCAAAGCCTAAAATCCCACAGAAATCAAAATAATGGAAAAACGTCCTTGAAGTGAGACATGCTAGAGCAATTTCCTTAATGGCAGCTGCAGTTTCCAAGGTTCCTCAGCTATAAGCATCTATAAATTCACCCCTGGGACTTCACAGGTTTGGCCATTTGTGGTTTGAAATCTCACCCTGGAAATCTGCAGTTTTCTGTACGCAAACGGAAGGCGCAGGAGGCAACGACGCTGCTTTGGATTGTCAACGCGACCTCGCCACACACACTTTCGCGTTTGCTCGTGATGGAGGAGCTGCACTCCCGTGGAGCCTCTCTTAGCCACGACGGTCTCCATATCTCCGCTGCCACGCTCCAGATCTAGCTCTTGCCCTTCCAGCAGAGACACGCCGGCAGAGAGCCCGTCTCCTGCCTGACGGACATTTCGCTCTCTGGTTTGAAGCCTGGGTTGCAGTGCTGAGGTAGTAAAGCAGGGAGTGCTGTCATGGGATGTAGAGCCTGGTTTGCTATCACGCCAGCAAGCACATCAATACCACTGGGATCACCCCCAAATTACCCACACTGATGAAAAAGGACCTTGCAGGTTTGGAGTTGAGCTGCTAGAAAGGCTTGCTTTAAAGACCAGGTGATGAAGAATCACTTGGATATGAAATCGGCTGCAGGGCTCCCTTGATGGTGGGGATGAGCCCACCTTTATAATGAGAAGCCACCTCACTTTCTGCTGCTGTTGAGCACAGGAACCCTACTTGCCCACAGCTTTTCTCAAAGTACAACACATTCAATTAACGGCTTCAGTCCATCCGAGTATTACACATGTTCGTGCCTTAAAGAATGTGTAACAGCATTTTATAACAATATCTAATAGAGATTAGGCCCAGAAAAGAACTCAGTGTAATCCTGTTATATAAGAGGAAGGATATTTTGCAGGCTATAAATCAAATGCTCCCCACAATAGAAAGCTCTTTCATTACCTTGTAAGCCAGATAAACACTCCAAACAAGCTTAACTATAAGGTGTATGTTGTGATAAATAATACACAAATCAAAGTTTAATTGCTAGCAGCCTGCCCATTTGCTTGCAGTCATGCAACCTCCCTTTCTTCCATGACAGAGCATGTGCAAACTTTTAGAGACTCCATGCATTAAAAGTGCAATTATGGAAACAATTTATAATCAATATGTGGTTATTAGGGTAACCTGCCTGTATGGGATATTTTATAGAAATTATAAACCCAACAGGCCTTTCTGAGAGCAAAATTTGCATCTTGGTTTTTCCCTTTCAGGTTTCAGTCCCAGCAGTGCCACCTACTGCTGAGATAACTTTGAAAGCTGAATTTATTACTTCTTTGGGGGAAAATTTTTGGAGATCATTATCTGCAGGTGGAAGACAAGTTCATGGGAAAAAAAAAAATGGTTGCAAAAGCTCAGCAATCTCGACTAAAATCTCCCCACCTATACGTGGGTGAGACCAAAAGGAAAAAAAAAAAAAAAAAGAAAAAAACCCCCAAAATCCCTCATTTGTAATCTCACGTTGCTGAAACCAAGTGTTACCCTGATCACTCCTCATTCACTCATGATAATTCATTACTCACCTAGTAGGAATTGTCCCAGCTTCAGTGAATACCATGGAGTTATACCAGCTGCTATAAGCTGAACTTCTGGTCCAGAACTGGTAAGAAAAATGTATGCAGAATTACTTTTTTATTTTAGAAACAAAAATAAATTACTTCTGCCAACAAAGCCTACAGCCTTGCTTATTTCTTAGTGATGGGAGGTTAGTTCACTCTTCTAAAAATAATTATTGAGTAATTTGGTTAGTGAAGGACAGCCAAGGTAGGATCTCAGCATCTCTGGTGTAAATGCAAGGGATGTGGAGGTTCTGGCATGGCTTTACTAGACCACCGCTGGGAAGGGAAGGGGTACCAAGGACAGGCTTTAACATCCTGAAAACAAGGAAAAACTACCAAAGTGGTGTTTGTTTGGAAACAATCTGAGATTTTTTTTTTCAGGTTAGAATGCATCCACCTCAGGTGGCACCTTGAAGGTGTTTGTTTCTCATTCTTCTCCAGTGCCACATCTCTCCTTCCTGTAAAAATATCCTGTGGGCTGGACTACCTCCCCCAGGATGCCTGTTTCCAAGCCAAAGGGGATGTTTGACTCTGCTCTGGGAAGTTCAGCCTGGCCAAGGAGCTTCAGCTGTGGGGAAGAAGGGTACTAAATGCTGTGCTGTACCTAAGGCTGAGCTTAGGGTTGCTTCCAGCAGGGCATCTATAACAGGGTAGGGAGTGGAAGGGAACAAGACTTTCTTGGCTGAGAATGTCAATTTTGCAAACTGTTTTGCTATTAAATTGAACTTTGAAATAGCACCATTCTGGAATGTATTTATATATTCATCTAAGTGAAGAGAGATGTTTCTCCAGTGTTATCTTCACAGCATGCTACAGGTGAGGTGAAGTCCCACTGAACGTGTCAGATGCAACTTGTTTAGGCAGGAGGAGGTGAGCTGTATTTTGCAATAAGATGGCTGTAACAACAAGACTATGACCCAAAACAGGGTCACAGGAAAGGTTGGAGAGACGGTTAGTGATTTGGGTGAGGAGGGTTAGCTGGGAGCTGACAGCAAATGCTGGGGAGTCCTTAGTATTTGGCAGGGCTGCATTATTTACAAGCAGACAGACTGGGAAGAGAGCAACAAAACTGTGGAAGCAGTGAGAAAAGCACGAATAGCCTGACTGTGAGATGAAGTCCAGAGAGAGTATGCTGTGGGGTGAAGGGCTCCCTGAAAAAAATCTTGATAGTTTTCAGAAACCCGTGGGTTTCCTCCCTGATGTATCCTTATTGTCTGTCACAGCAAGAAAAGCACGAGAACGGATAGAAAAGGCCAAGCACCGTCAGGGAAGCCCTCGCCCTTTGCAGAGGGTGCCGCGGGCAGGCAGGAGGCACGAGCCAGCAGAAGTGGAGGTGATTGCACAGCAGGTGAACGTGGAGAAGAGGGAGGCACCTGCTTTTGAGGTAAAGGTTGTGAAGAGAAGAGGTGCTGTTGTTTCTGTGAGACGAGTAGTGGAAACCTTGGGATGGGGACAGGAATTATTGTCATTAGATACAGCTAAAGGCTGCTAAGGCATGCTGCCTGCCTTCATCCAACCGAGCTGTGAAGCTGAGGGCTGAGCCCTGCCTTACTGCACATGGGTGATGCTGGGAAGGTCCAGCATAGACCCGGCTGTGTGCTCCTTTCCTGCTTGCTGTTGGCCTGTCCATGGTGTTTCTAGTTCCACCCTGTGCATCATCTCCACGGGATCTCCTCGGCCTGGCGCATCACCCCGTCGGTGGCTTTCTTAGTGAAGCCTTTTCTAGCGGAAGATGTATGACCCAGTAGGGTTGCAGGTTGTTGTAGCTCACCAGGGTCATTGCCGCTATCTCTGGTTGGTTTGGTTTTTCAGGTTTTTTTTAAGGTGACATGGCAGTACATTTTACACTAGATCACCTCATTGCATGAGGGGCCTGCAGTGTTTGCAGCCTGATGTGAACTGTCCTAAAGCTCTGTGTACTGTCTCCTGGAAATGTGCCTGAACCAGGCTTTATTCTCATCTGACTTTGCCTACATTTAATTTCTACTGGAAGTAAATTTTCTTAGCCCTCTTCTCCATTTCTATTCAGCACCTGAATTTCCCAAGACCTGGCATCCTGGTCATGGTAGGGTTGGTTGGTTTGTCTTCTTAGGTTGCCTGTCCTTAACTCTAAGTACTCAATGTTTTTCTACACCCAGGTCTCCGATTTGACATCTGGGACTTGTTTACTACCCCTTTTCCATGCAGATTTTGTAATTTTAATTATTCCTTTCCCCAAAGTGACAGGGCAAAACAATAAGATAGGAACAGGGAGGATACCTGTCCTATAGGATCAATTTTTGGTAATATACATATTGGGCTTTATGCAAATCTCTGTGAATACCTTAGCATAACCACATGCTTCTTCCCGCCTCAGCAAGCACCCTCCATCACAAGCCAAGAAACAATTTTATGAAGAATAGTTAACGGTTCGTTGTCATTTTGTATTACTTTGGCGTCAGTATGACCTTTTTTTGTAGGTGGGCAGAGGAGGATGAGGTGGAGCAGGAGAGACATGGAGTGTTCCCACCGTCACTGGAAGCACACAGTTTAGGAGCCTGGGACAATACTGGCTGCACTGACCATCTGCACAGGATCCTCACCTCCCGGTAGGGACCATGAGACCTGGGACAGTAAGGCTGCTGTTTTACACAAGCCAGTGCAATGGGAAGACTCTGCCTGCTGGGAAATTCATTGATGTTCCAGACTGATGTCCCCTCACCCACCCTGACGAACTGGTGATGCGCATCCCAGAGATGCTTTTGCTTGACTTTCTGGGTATCAGCTAGACTGCTTATCCTTCCAGCCAAATTAGTCCTTTTCATTGCATTTCTGAAATGCACATCAAAGACCTTGCATTTGCTAAATGAAAAAAAAAAGAAAAAAGAAAAAAGGGTTGATGGGGAACTCTTTTTTGGGCTTCTTAGAAGAGTGATTCCAGCACCGAGTGAAAAATAAACTTTAAAGTGTAATTTGCCCCTGTCCTTTCAAATCTGCTCATTTGGTCCTGGCTAAATGTTTCAACCCAGAGTATCTCCAGCTGCTCCCTTGCCTGTGAGAGAACTTGAATTTCAAAACACCCCTTCCATACACCCTGTGTCTCTGCTGGGAGCCCAGCTCCGGTCCGCAGGATTAAATCTGGACGTTATTAAATTCTGCTGATCAGTGACAGAAGTGCCTTCAGAGAGCAGTGCTGAGCAGCTGCTTAATATGGGTTTTGTGGTGACAGGGAGGCAAATGTCTTTTGTATCGGCTAGAAAAAGCAGTTTGTGTCATTCCTAAAAGCACTTTATTGTGGAAACACAGCTCGGAGTCATTCTTTACAGAATGGCTGGTTGCCAAAACTTCAGCAGAAACAGAGAAGCTTGCAAATAATTAGCTAGACTCTCTCTAGCAGGTGTCACTTTGGAATTCATCAATGATGATAATCCTCAAAGATTGCAGAGAGGTGATGTGACTGGACAAAACAGGTCCACTATTCACATACTCCTTTGCAAGCAACCACTCTCCTTGCTAATGCACCATCTCTGATAGGAAGCAGCTTGACAAAAACATCTGCAATTTGAACTACAGAGTAAAGTAAGAATAAACTGCTCTTTTAACTTGGGGAAAAAAAAAAGAATCCCCCCTGCCCCCAAACAAATCAATACAATGTCTTGAATCAGGAAAGGATGCTGCGTAATTGGAATACAGATACTGCATGAAGCCCTGATTCTAGCATGAGGTATTTAATACTTTCTGTCACAATAAAAGAAGAGAATTAATGGACTCGGTGGGAAATCTAGATGGCATTTAGCTCTGAATCAGACTATTATTTTACACTTGGCATTGATAGGAGTCAAAATGAGGCCACAAGCCCAAGACTTTCTCAGCTCCTTGTGAGTGCCAATTCCCTTTATATTCCCATGATCCCTGCTTGGAGGCTTCCCTTTCTCCAGCTCTCGATCACAGCAGCAGCAAACTGAAGTAATAAATTATGAACCCACTTCAGGCTAAACGTGGGTAAAAAATGCATGCATTTTCTCTCTTTTTAAATATGTGGCTATTGCACCTACATGTAAGATATAGCTGACAGATTATAAAATATATGGTAAAAAGGCAGCCGTTTATTACAGAAAATTTATTCTATGAATACACGCTTTATCAAAATGTGCTGCTTGCCCTATAAGGAGGGATTTTTTTTTCTCACTGCTCTGAGTATAAGGCATGTATGTGTATTCAGGGTGAATTAAATGGGGACAAGATCTCAACAAATTTTTGCACTTTCTAGAGACAAAAAGCTGCTAAATTTTTGCAATCCTTTTTTTTTTTTCTTCCTTTCCCCAATATTAAAAGAGCCTATAACAAATTGTGCAGGTGAGGGAAACTTATTAGTAAAAACAACATGGGCAATGCTCCAAATCCATCCTAGAGTTTATTTCCAAGGGGAGGATTTATTTGGAAGGTGTCTTGATCATCAGCCCCCTCAGAAGCCATCACTGCAGTGGTCCTCAGGATTCCTTGGATGTATCAAAAGGGCCGTGTTGTTGTTGCTCTCCAAGCTCAACGTTACACTGACTGTAAACGACATAATACTGTGTGTAGAAGTCATTATTTATAAATATGTGTCTGATGAGTCCTCATTATAACTTCAAAAGTAGATGTATAAAGTTACGAATATCTCACTCCAAGCCAAATAGCAAGCGAGGAGCAGAAATGAGGCTGGGATTCAAGAGCTCCCAGTTCCCATACCTTTCATACAAATCCTGTCATACAAAGATGAGGTGTGAGAGCAACAGCGCAATGAGAAAACGTGCTGCTGATGATCACCAGGTGCTGTGCACTCATTCTGATGCTATTCTGGATGCCTACCTTCAAGCAGTCTGGCTTCCCTGTTATCTGAAAGACCTAAGGGTTGACCT
The DNA here is from genome assembly GCF_929443795.1 of Astur gentilis. Classification (NCBI taxonomy): domain Eukaryota; kingdom Metazoa; phylum Chordata; class Aves; order Accipitriformes; family Accipitridae; genus Astur; species Astur gentilis. The sequence goes on from NC_064891.1 coordinate 28,954,070, forward strand.
CGACATTTGCAAACCAAGTTGTAGAGCACATCAACAGCAATGCTCCCACCAGATCCCACAGAGTGGGGATGCTTGGTTCAGTACTGGGGGAAAAGGTATGCTCCAGCAAAACCAGATGATGGACAGTAGGAAAACAAGTAGGAACCCTGCTCCTGGAGGTCTTGTCAAAGAAAGGGCTGTGGGTCTGCTCTGGGGAGCACAGCACCATATGAGCAACTCTTTGGCTTTGGGCTTGCTGGCCAGCCTCATTACAGCCACATTTTTCCACAGTTGTCTAGAGAGAGAGCTGAGAAAAGCTGTTTGAGAAAGACTTAAGAGGGGGTTTTCTCTCCTCCCCCAGAGCAAACGCTCGTAACAGGGGATTGCTTTGTGATATTGCTGAAGCTGCCGAGACATTTCCAGGCTAGGGAAACCCCATCTGAGTACCAAGAGGAATGGCTCAGCTGTAGGGCTCATGTAACTTGCGGGGGGGGGGGGGGGGGGGGGGTGCTGGCTCCTTTCAGACCTGTGGTGTTTTATTTCAGAAGTCAATCACGCTCTGCAGAGGCTTGAGCTTAGCTTGGCAGAAGAAGAGTGCTTTTGTCCTCTCTATTTTCTCTCCAAGATGACCTTTAGCTTTATAATCTGATGGGCTCAAGGGTTTGATAATCTCAGATTTGTTGGAAGTGGATATCATGTGTTGGCAATCCCCAAATTGTACAGCCCCATTTTAAAAATAATTGTGCTGAAGCAAAGATAAGCTATTGTCTCCAACTATAGGGTTTTAATAAAGCCAGCGTATGAGACGGCGAGGATCCAAGCCAATTATAACCTAATTGACCCTCCTAAGCCTGCTTTCTTATCTAAAAGCTCATTCTTTGCCAGTCAGGCTCATGATATCTGTGGCTTGGAAAGTGTAAATTTTTAATGACCCGTTATCTACAGCATTCCTGATCCAGATAAATAAATGCAGGCATCCACCTCTAGATGGATGATTGATTTAGTTACAGTGGTCATAATTGGTCAATTAGGGAGAAGCACTCTGCTAAAGCCAGCAAAATGAACGCGAGATGGAGGGAGGCTGACCACGGGATTTACCTTGATAGAGGAAGCAATTTAAACTATGGGAATCCAGCGTTGCCTATTTAATACTCCACGGAGTATGAAAAGGCTTTCCAGAAATAATTACTCTCCATATATACTGTTGTAACAAGGAAAAATTAAGTCACTGGCAAACTGAAATCACCATTTTCCTGTAATTTTTGATGGTTCATTTGGCATTATGTGTTGGAAGCCCGAGAGCAGAGAAGGAAGGAGTGTGCCCTGCTGATCGGCTCAGGGGTGGGTGGCCTGTGAGCAGGCTGCCAGCACATCTTGCTGGCTAAATCAACGAAGAGGTATCTAGCACCAGCACAGCTCCTCGTATTTGTTGTCTTGTGTCCAGAAGTGCTATGAAAGGGTTTGGACAAGAGAGGAGATGGGAACAGGGCTTCTGTGGCATGATGAGGAATACCATGTAGCAGCTCAGGCAGAGAGGGAATTGGAGACCGAAGCTAGGAGCAGGTAGATTAATCCGTCCAAAGGGCATACAGTGGCTTGGCTGGATACATGATGTGAATTCAGAAGAACAGATTAGCTTCTTGCTTCTCAGCAAGAATACAAATGAGAAAATCAACTCCTACCACTTCCCCCTCTTAAAGAGTGAAGCAGGACCCAGCGCAGTGCTCTACCGAAAGCAGGGCAGACCCAGCACAGCAGCCAGGCTTGCTGGGCGCTTTGGGAAGTCTACTCATTAGACTCATTTGCTGGTTTCTCGTCATGGAGGTTTGCTCTGGTTTTGCTCTGCTCGCTTCCATAGGGTCTGCTGGCAGTGGGCAGCTGTTTTGAATCACTGACCCCAGCTGGCTGGACAAACACCTGCCTTTCCTCCAGACATAGCTGCTTTTGGGGTCAGGACTGCATCGTAAGGAAAAGACTTGCCCTCAGCCAAGCCTTGCCCTCAGCCAAGCCTTGCACCGTTGCATTTAGGGGATGGAGTGCAAAAGGAGCTTTAATCTGTATTTAGTGTATGTATTCCCAGCTTCTGCTTGAAGCCTCCCTGCGGAGGGGTCTTCCATTTGCTGTTGACTGGAGAGGGCACCTTGGGTGATGGACTTTTACAGACATTGAGCTAGGCACGTAGAGTTGGGAATGCAACTATCTCAGCTTACTGTCAGCAAAGAAACCACCTTACACCACACATCAATAGGCAACTGCCATAGCCGTGAGTTCACATCCTATGCTTCTGCAGTGAGATCTGTCCTCTGAAGCGTTTAGGCGACTGCAGCAAGTACATACAGACCTCTTCGTCTCCCCAGACTGCCTCTCTCCCCATATGTGGATGTGCCTTGGCACTGGTGCAGGAGGCTGCTGATGGGCATGTGGCAGTGGCGGCACACTGGTGGGGCAACATCAGTCCTCTAGAAAAAGCCTGGGTGCTCCTGATGCCAACGCAAAGCACAACAGGTCTGTGGCAAAGCAAAACCCTGTAGTGCTGCTGCGGAGGGGCCGATCTGTCCCCTATGTCCCTCCCTGAGCATCTGCAGGATGAACAGCTCTCTCCTTTTGGACAAATGGCTCAAAGGCTTAGTGTTTCTCATCCTGCTCACAGTCACACAAGGGGGATCATGTGTGCATATGCTCGCATATGAGCATGCATGCGTATACCTACAGAAAAACTTGCAGGCTTTCTTCTGCCAGCTTTCGGGTAGCACCCTGAGGGGCTGTGTCAGGTGGCACTTTCTCTTTTATTTGTTGGCTTGGGAGCCATAACCTTTTCCATTCCTGCCTGGTTTCAACACCTGCATTTCCAAATGAGCCCTGTGCTGTTTCGTGCCCAGCATTATTTGGGCCAGGCAAGCTATCGTGTTGGGGTCACAGTCAGGGACACGATTTGGTGCCATCACCTGCAATATTTAACAGAACCCAGCTGCAGCTTGCAATAAAAGACATCCCTTTCTCCATTCTTCCTCCCAGCCCTCAAACCACACTATTTCTGCAAAGCACGTGGAAGAGCTCCACAGGGAGCAAAGAAGAAGGGGGTGACAGGAGTCACAGCTTTGTGCATCAAAAACATCTTTGGGATTTTTTTTTTGTCTCTTTACCATTTGTATCCCATGTCTGACTCTAATTTCTGCAGATGTATTTGCTGTTGCCCATCCCTAATTGCTCTCCATGTCTGGTGCAGGGAAATGGGCTAGCCCTCTCTGTCCATCAGCAAAAATCAGAAGCAATGATTTTATTAAATAGAAATAATATGGTTGTTGACTTGAGGAGCCACACACACTGCTCTAGGTGCCAGCCTGCAGCGAGGAGCGTGCTTTGCGACACTGGCAGACCTCACCCACCCTGACGGCAAAGGTGGTCTCCTAGACCTCAGCAGCAACTTTACTGCTCCATCCTGAAACTTTGGCTTCTGCAGCTTCTCCCACCATATTTTGGCTTCAAAATGAAATGGCCAAACCGTACCAAGCCCCTACACCATGTGCAGAAAATTGTCAGGGGCCTATAGCATTAATAACCTCTAACTGACCATTCCAGCCTCACCTGGGTGCCCACCTGCACCGCCCACCCAGAGTACCCATTTAAGCCCTGGCCCTGGCCCCATCCCTGGCTAAGGGTGTTAGGAAGCAGGTATGTGCTGAGGAATGGTTTATGGTGCTAGTGGGACCTGCGGGGATAATTACTTGTTTCCTTCAGGCATTATGCAGGTTAAGCGAGCCTTAATGTTGGTGAGTGGCGTTAAAGAGCAGCTGCAATTACTCCTGCTTGTGGTGGGATCAGAGTGTGCAAGTCAATGCTGATAGTCCCGTGCCTGAGCCTTTGGGCTGTTGCTTGTGAAACAAGCAGAGATTTAAGTAGCAGCTTCTTTGTCCTGGGTTTGTTGTGAGCAGTTGTTTTGTTTATGGGCATGGTGTGATGTATTGTGGTGTTTGTGACCCATGAATCATTTGCAAGTGTTTGCTCATTGCTCCAGTATGCTTGTTGGAGGGGAAATCTGAGCCCCTTGAGGAAGCTACTTTGTCTCTCTCAACTCTCTCCTGGCCCCCTAGTTTTTCTCTATTCCTCAAACCCCTAGGAGAGAGACATCTCAGATAATTCCCGCAATAAGGGAGTACAGAGTTGGGGTGGCTCATTGCCTTGCTTGCATCTGCACTGCATTTCTCACAAAGCTGAAAATGTGCACCCTCCTCTCCCAAGTCTGGTCCCTGCCTTGCATTTGTTACTCTTAATGTTGCTGTACCTGATTTCCATCCTCCTGAAGCAATGCTCAGTGCTTCCAACCAGGGTAACTGGCGGCCAGGCTCCCTTGGGATAATCATTCCCTGCATTGCTCAAGTCTACAATGCAATCTCAAGGGAGGACAAGATGGTTTTTTACCACGTGGGGTCTCAGATGAGAGGAGTTAACTCTCTTGGGCAGTGGTGTAAGATTAGGTGCTGTGATGGGAAATTAGGTTGGGAGGTAGAGCAAGGCAGCTGGGAGTGGGCAGAGGGTTGTTGTCTAAAGTATGGTATTTGAATTTGTACTCCTATAATGAATAGTCTGAACTGAAGCAGATTCATTCCAAAAAGGTAGCAAAGTGAGGTGGGTTTCCCACGCTTTTTTATGTTGATGTGGATCTCTTGCCATAAGCACTGAGCAGCACTCCCTCAATACCCCAGCTTGTGCTGTCTGTGGGTGTGGAGGCTGCTGGGCTGAATCGGATTCCGGCTCTGCCCATCCCATACTTGTCCCACTGACTACCGCCAGCTCAAGATGCTTCAGAAGAGCATGCAGTCAGCAGCTGGTGTTAGTCAAGAGTAATCTTACCCTATGGGAAAGCGGGGGGAGAAATCTTCTTGACAGAGGGTGAAATGGAACAACTTCTGTAGGAGGTAGTCCCAGACCAGGTCTGGCACAGAAGGAAAACTAGTAAGGCAGCCCAGAAATCAAAGTGCATGGAGCAGGGCAAATGCAAGTGTGTGCGCCAGGAGAGCCTCAGTGTTTCAAAAGTGTGCGGCTAACTAATGTAGATTTCCCCTGCATATATATGTATTTATTTAGCTACAGAGATAGAAGAGGTGACATTCTCTTTTTCCACGGTGTGGCCCACCTACAGTATTCAATAATGTAGCATTAGAGAAAAGCCTTTAGTATGGTCTTTAATAAAATACCCTGACCTGACAGGAAGGTTATTGACTATTATAAAGCTGTTAGATTTAATATGAATCTTCTTGGCAATCTCTGGTATTCATCACACTTTCATGAGTACTGAACGGTTGTAGATATTGCCAGATGTGGTCTCAGAGTGGAGAGCAACTGAGATAAAAATTGCAAAAGCAGCTAAATGATGCATGGGCTGAAATCCCACTTCCAATCAGACCCAGAGCATGCCGTGAAAAGATTTAGTGAGCTATCTCCCAGAGGTTTGAAAGTCTCCTGAATGGTTTACCCAGCTGCCTTGGGAGAAAGAGGAGTGGGCAAAAACTGGATTATCTGATCTTTATATTAATTTTATTACAGAGATTACTTTAAATCCTGAAGCAGGAGATTATATAACCTTGTAGTCTTTACTGTTGCAACTGCGGAGGGCCACACAAGTGTATGATACCAGGACTCGCTGATTTTGTTTTGACTTTGTTAACATCTTACTGTAGCCAGCATCCTAACTATTTGCACTGTATGACATGCTGCTTTCTTGCGCTGCCTTTAGTTTTACCATTTCCTAATCTTATTCTGTGCAATTTTGGGGGAAAAAAAAATAATCTCATTTCTAACTTCCCTGATATGTAGTTTGGTCGGACCCAGTTCCTCTCCAGTGGAGGAGAGGGAAGGGCTGCTGTGAGCTTCCCTGTTCTCTTCTGTAACTCCACAGCTTCTAGCTTCAGTGCTTAAGTATATTTTACAGTCACGCCCAGAGATGTCCCCTGTGAAAGTCTTGGCATCAGTGCTCTAGGTACTGCACAAACACAAATAGTAAACTCCCTTTCTACAGCAATGGGAGCTGTGGGGCTCCTAAAGAGAAGGGGCAGATTTTCAGAGAGGGGCTGTGCTAAAACAGCTCCCACTGGTGTTGGTGGGAGACACGTAGTCTTGCAAATCACAAAGAAAATGCACATTGTCTGATTCCCCTGTGCTGGGATCCTTTATGGTTTTTTTCTAATAGAAAGTACAGTGCACAGCTTCCCTGCTGAGCATTCCTGTTGTCCAGGCTTGTGCTATTGAGTTTTGCCTTCACCAGTTGGCTCCTGCACACCATATTTCCAAACATCTACTGCAAGCTGAGAACACTGTTGTTGCCTCTTTTTCAAGGCTTCTGAATCAAAACAAAGGGTTATTTGATCATTGAGTGGAATGAACACGCTTGGAGTGAGAGATGATAAATAAGTGGTGATTAAAACAGTCAAGGAATTTTTTGGCAAATTTGTGGCATTGACCAAAAAACTTTGGTAACCAGACTAAGCTACTCTCTGACAAATAATGGAGTCCTGAAGAAAGTGCTGAAATATGCTGCGTGGACAACATTAGGTCAATTTGAAAGAGTTAACATCTAATCGCAGATTTGGTTTCCTTGATTGACAGACAATTTTCAAAAAGAGTGCGGTTTGTCAAGAAGTCATTCCCTTCTTCTTCCAGAAATCTCTCTTTGAAACCAGGGCAGGCAATTTCCTGCCTGTGATGGCATTCAAGACATGAGATACCCTTGTCTTTGACAGCAAAGGACATTGGTTTCATTTAAGCTTTTTCCCTTATCACTGACAACAATAAAATTGTCAAGTGTGTGATTTGAAACATCAAATTCAGTATGAACTTTTTGTGTAAGCAAGGGACATGGGACATAATAACTTTTTTCTCCCATCTGTACTGACATATGAGACATACAAATTGACAAATGGTAAAGATTGGCTGATGTATGTGTATAGTAACTTACGTATAAACTATCAACAGACCAACAAGGTTATAATGAAGTCATCTTTTGAATTTAATAATAAATTTCCCTTTGTCAGCATTGGTCCAAGGTAATGATGTGATGCTTCTTAGCAGCGAAGACAAAGGAAGACTTCATAGCTGAGGAAGTGCCCATTTTAATTGCTGGCTTGGAAATACTGTCTGTCAAATCATGGTAGCATTATTTTATTTTTATGGAGAAGCTGGATGCATTTGAACCTGACCCAAAACCCCAAAGCCATCTTCCTCCATTCAGAACAAATCAATCCTGTTGAACAACTGATGATTTTGAGTATTTTAGTTTCTGAGTGCCTAAACAGTGAGACTTGAAAGTCACCTGAAATTTGCCGGTTTTAGATTTGTTAATTTGAATATAAAGTCTGTGTGTTATGTAGAGATAGATAAGATCTTTCGATATCCTTCCAAATACTGGCCTCAAGACTTCACTTTGTCAGAATGTAAGTGCTGCAATGTGTGGATGAGCTGGTTTATTGAAAGAAGAGTGGACTTTGCCTTGTGAGCCATGACTTCAGTGTGTCTTATGTGAAATTGCTAGCCTTTGTGTGATGCATAAAGCTATAGTACAGCTGTGGCTAGGTGAACTATAACATTAGTTTTTAAACCCGTGGTTGGGTCCTTAGAAGGTTTTAGCTTGCCATGAGTATGACATACTTTTCAAAGTTTTGGTTTTGTTTCTTTTTAAAAGTAAATAGGCATTGCCACACCTCAATAACTTCTAAAGTGAGACTTTATTATGGGAATTATCTCAAACTCCAAGTATTAGCCTGTACACTGAGAGCATCCAAATCCTTAAGCCAAAGTTGCTTGTCAAGAACAGGGACACAGCAAAAAAAGAAATAAGGAGCAGAGCTTATTTCAGCTACATGAGACCCTAAAAAGCTCAAAGGAAAACTAAACGGACACATGTTTAAACGCAATAAACTCATAGCAGTGCATGGTATATAACAGTCGTCAGTCTCCATGCTTGTGCTTTTACCCCCACCCAGGTACAATGCCCTGCATTTTACCTTTACCATTGGGGTCAAGTGCAGGTGTGTGCATGGTTGGTTATAGAGGTGGAGCTGGCTGATGGCAACTTGTATTGCCATTACCCGGTTGCATTCAACAGTGTGCTTACACCCAAAGCTTGACCAAAAGCAACCAGCAGCACCAGGAGGCGACTGGGTGGCACTGCCTGCCTATGCCAAGCTGCTCCAAAAGCAATGGGGTGCTACAGGGGTGACCCAGAAACATCACTCATTTTTATGTTAACCGGCAACAGCCCCCAGCCCAGAAAAGTGGTTTTATCTTCCAGCCCTCTTTCCACTCTTAAGTTACTACTACCTCCAGCCCCCAAAGAGCAAAAATACATGGTGGTACGATTTCCTTTTAAGAGCAATTTAACTTTTGGTGCTGAGTGGTAGTGTTCTCAGCTGAATTACCGGCAAAAGCCTGAATCTAACAGGGTATTTATTTTACTTAGCAAAAATTATCCAACAGTAAAAGTATAGTTGCTGCCATTGGAAATATGACTGTTTGAATAAAAGTTATGGCAACAGTAAGATTAAGCTATGGTATGTTAATTTGAATCTGTAGTAAATCTGTCAGGATTGCAAGTCAGTTTAAGAGCTAAAATATAATTGTTGTAAAACACCGAACTGCAACTTATGTATATTTTTCCCAACCACTTGTGGGCTAGCAATATTTCAGTTCTATAATCACAATTTGAACCTTTTAAAAGGTTTTTTTAATACAAGTCAGCAGAAGTAGTATTGTATTACTTTTCTTTGTGTGGGATTCTTTGAGTGCAATAACCTTTTGGGAAGGAAAATAGTCTGGGGATAAAAATCAGCAGAGACTACCTTACACTTGCTTCTCTTTGCTGAAAGATAGTCATGTCTGAGTGCAATGAGCAATTTGTCAATCAATTTGGAGCTTGATGAAAACGACTGTCAAAGCAGGGTTTTGTTAGTTAGATTCCAGATGCCATTTGACCCTGCAGACATGCATTTTGTAATGCTGTTCTGTGATAACAGGTAGATATGTTTTTTTTAAGAAAATTAAAATCCATTAATAACCCAAATATCTCTTTAAAAAAAAAGCTTGCTTGTATAATTGGGTAGAAGAAAAAAAAAATCCTGTAAACTGCTTTCAGCTTGATTAAATAATTAAATTAGTGCTTTACTGTCAGCTTTTCAGTCAGCTTCAGGTGTGGTTTTCCATGACAGTAACCTTGACTGTTGGTTACTCAGAGTTTGCTCCCCATCTTCTTGGATGAGCTGTGATGGTCACTGAGAAAGCAGAGAGGGAACGTGAAGCAGGATACCTGAATCATGCTTTGAACATCTGGCTAATATTACAGTTATGAGGTGATCCTCATATTGTTATTTGAAAGCAGGCAATATAATCTGAGAAGCTGCGTGTGAGCATCACCCCCCAGCAGAAAATCTAAGCGTGATAGAGGAGAGGCTTTAATGCCAACCCACCCTTCAGCAGGCAGAGGGCTTAGTACCTCCTGGGGTGCCTTCCTATTAAACTCATCTTTGGCTGGGTTTCCAAGAGAAATATATTTATGTACTGCATGCCACCCTCAAAAAAACAAACCACCCCCCCAAAACCCTCCAAAACCTGACCAAAAAAAACCCAGACAGTACCTTTTAAGTCCTGACTGTTGGTCAATATACCTTAATAATACAAAGGAGATTATGTCAGCTTTTAGAACAAAAGCAGCAGCTTTGGGCAAAAAAGAACTGAATATTGTCCATTCACAGGCAGGAATTTCTGTAGAGAAGTCCTCAGGCTCCAAGTGCCCTTTATAGGAGGTAAACTCATCGGGCAAGGGTTATGGGGACTGATGATTTTGGGTGAGTCTTTATGGGTTAGGGATGAAATCCAGGGCCTTGGGATCTCATGTACTCTCTGGTCACAGTTGGGCTGCAGTGGGCTCCTGTGAGGGGTTATTGCAGAGGGCATGGTGTTGTCTTGAGTTCAGACCCACAGGAGCTCTTCTGGAGATACCCTGGGAGCTGCTTAAGGAAAAAGAAAAGGGAGCCTGCTCATTTGTCCTTATTAGGAATTATTTTTCAAGAGCTCATAAAGCTTTGCTGCTCCCGAGGAAAGTTACATCTGCTGACTGAGGAGAGGAGGGGAAACTATAGTAAAAGTTACTTGGTTGAGGCTAATGTAGCCTTTTGAGTTTTGCAGTCAGATGTGTTTGAGAGATTAAAAGGAGAGAGAAAAGGATGGTCCGCGTGCTTAAGAAAAAGATAAATACCCATTTGTACTCATTATTTTGCTATGTTTTTGCATTTTACTTTTTAAATTTTGGGGTTTTAAAGCAGTAAGGGAAAGGGGATTTGACAATTCTTTGGCAGATACTAGACAAGACTGAATTAGTGCAGTGAGACCATTGGCCATCTGTGTAGTCTGGGCTGCTGTGACTTTCAAAGCTGACACACTTCACATTAATAGGTTTTGATGGCCAGAGTCTGCACAAAAAATAATGAGAACCAGGGAGAATTTTCTTATTTTCTTGTTACTTGCGTTGAAGCGTGGCGTTTCCTTCTTCCTGCAAGGAAGGGCCTGAGTACTGCTTGCACGGAGAGGGTAGCCCTCTGTCAGCATCTCTGGGCAAAAAGGATGCAGAGTAGCCTGTCCAAGAGCATTTACAGTCCAAGCAGATAAGGGGAAACCACCTCGGAGTCAGGAGTGATAGAGAAGCAGAGGCAGAGTGTGGGCAATAGAGTCCCAGTAGCAGTCCCTACTGGCCCCATATCAAATGAGGGAGTTTCTGGAATCCCAAGTGGGGATGATCCTCACGTCCCCTTTAATATCACATCACTCTTTTCCTGATCATGAAGTTCCTTGTTTCAAGACTAGCACCCACAAACTTAGCATTTCACTCTCTACAGACACATGTAAGGCCCTGGCAGGGTACCAAGGTTGCACCACGGTCATGCCCTGTGTGTCCCCTCCACCAGCAGGAAGGGCAGGTACCTGCAAGGGCAGGGGCCGCTGGCCCAAATTCAGCACTCGAACTGGTGCCTGCTGACAACTGCCTTTCTGATTGCATATCTTTTTCAAAGTAAAGAGATTGCTGCATATGATGGGAGAAAAAGCCTTTCAGCTCCTGTTTGATGTGGTCTTTGGGTTTTGAAATCAAGACATCATCTAGCTGTCAGCAAAGACAGCACAAGACTTGCAGGAGAATCCTCTCCGCTTGCTATTTCCACGTAACAAGAAGATGACAAGAAAGAAGAAAAGGTATTTTATTGTGAAGTCTCTCAGGCTTGCAAATGCACTCTGCCATCTACACGTTTTCTTCTGCTTTGCATTGTGCTTGGTTTGGCAGGAGCCTGCTTTGTTATCTTTTCCCATACCTCTTCCCCTCCTGCTCCAAAGCAACACTGCAACCGCTGTTAAGAGGGACGCCCAAGGGGTGCAGGTGTACGGAGCCTTCATCCTTGTGCACTTGGACAGAGGAGGGAAAGCAAACTGAGAGAGGCTGCAGTGATATGTGCTCATACTGCGTAGATTGAGGGAGGTGGAGAGTAATGGGGCCCAAGAGCATCTGAGGGAAAGGAAAAGCCTTCATAAGGCAGGCAGGAGATATGTAATAACACCATGAGACATAGTCCCAGCAGGTAACCACTGTTAAGAAAAGACTTTGAATGTTGCTGACCTGCAGAAAGCAAGCAGGATGGTCTTGTTAGACACTGAGGGCTGCAGCAAGAGGCTGACCAGTTGCCTCTTCCCCCGAGTGCTCTGGAAAAGCACGCAAGAGCAGTTGCCCTTTCTTGCCATTTTTTCTACTTTTTATTGCAGTTTGCTTTCACATCAGGTACCGCACTGTTTTCCATCCCATGACTGCACAGGTGAGGCATTGGTGGGGCTGGAGGTCACAGACGGAGCATGCCCAGGGGTAGGGTCAGCTCTGCCATCCCTATCCCATCGTGCAGGAGCGATGCCTCCGGAAACCCTTTTCCTGCCTGTTCAGCCGGACAGGGTTGAAGTAATTTCCCTCTAAATATAGCTCTGCGTACGTGGTGAAGCTGAGCTCTGCTGGCATAGCAAAGCACAAGCAAAAGGAAAGCCAGATGGCTGATTCATGTTGAAAGACAGCATGAGGGAGTGGAGAAGGCAGGCAATAACTTGGCACAGTTACCAATTCCTTGAATGACTTGGAGAGGGCATTTTACCTTTCTGTGCCACACTTTCTGCTTACCCTTAGCTTTTCAAGTTTTTTTCAGATGGTGATACCTACTTGTCAGGGACTGTATCTCCCAAAAGGGGATAATCACAGCACACAAGCTTTATGCATGTAATATATGCAATATCTGATCAAAGGTTCATCCTCCTGGAAACCCAAATCATCCATTTCTCTGACTTTGGCAAGCCTTGCCAGGTAAGCGTGGTGATGACTTCACTCATTTGTACCAAATCTGTGCACTGTAGGATCTCCTTGCCATATATGGGATTACACTTCCCTTAAATCAGCTGGTGAACATGAGGCCATGTTTATGCTGGTTTTATGAGAACAGACAGCACCCGATCCAGCAAATAGTTGCATAGGTCAGAGCTATCCCTATGTGGGTTTGGGTTTTCTGGGGGGGAAGGTTGTTTTGATTTAGTGAGCATGGACCAGCAGGTAATGACCAGCAGGCAGTTAATGACTCTGGGCTTAGTGCCATTTTTGACTGAGTAGTAAATAAAGGTTTTTCTTCTTGTGGAGCCACAGGTCTGACACACAGGTATTTCTCAGAGCAGATGCTGATATGGGTTTCCTGCTCCTAAATAGAATGAGTGGGTGGATTGGATCTCTGTTGAAGACTCAAAAATTTTGTATATTTTATACTTGACTTTTCTCTGACCTTACCTGAGACCTCAGGCACTTCCCAGTCCTTCCTTTTTCCACCCACTCTGCCTGGAGGCAAGTTTCCAGAGTCCCTTCAGCCTGCCTGCCAGAAGCAGCAATGGCTTTCTCTGTCCCCTGCTCCTCAAGCCAGGGACTCTCTCCAGGTCCAGATGTGCAAATTGCCTGTCCTGCCTATGGCTGCAGCTCCATTTCTGGAGTTGAAGCTTTGAGGAATTGCAGCCTAGTAGTATAGATCTAATTACTCATTTCTTGCACAGTAAGCTAGACTGCTGGTCTGTCCATGGCTGGCTTAGATGTGTTGGAGATGGGGGACAAGAGAGTTGTTGGGTTGCGGTGACTCCTCACTGGATGTTCATATGACGGAAAGAGGGGGAGATGGCACTCAGACAAGAAAGTTTCTATCTCTGCACTTGAGATTTGCCCAGGCTGTTGTTTTGCTTGGACCAGGTCCTCTCATCTGCCTTGGCACATGTTAACTTTGAAGCTGCTGCGAAAAGTAAAGGGCCAACTCTCTATTAGTCAGAGTGTACTTAGGAAACTACACTGTGCCACCAAACTGTAGCAAATGGGTTGAATCACAAAAGTAGAGGGTAGCCTCAAAATACTTTGAAGCTATTTTTAAACAGCAGCACTGATTATATTGGGGGAGTGATTGAGAAAGCATGAGGAGGGTAACAAAGGGCTGAGATATCATTTTCTGATAAAACACACACAGGTATTCCTTCCAGTGCACATGTGGCTCATTTGCTATGAGTGGAGAAACTGAAGCCACGCTGTGGCACAGGCTTCAAGTGACACAAACACCATTACAGGTGACAAATTAAGAGCAAACATTTCAAATTATCACCACCTTTGTTTGCAGCCTAGAAGACACAAGTCAGTTGGCAAAAGAACTAAGTGGCATTGCAGTGCTAAAAGCCTAAAACCAAAGCGAGACAAAAGTTATGCCTAAAACCTCTGCTAATAATATGTGGTAAGCTGAAGCTGGGATTTGTCCTAGGCTGGGAAAAATGAATGCAGTTATTGGTTACTTGCTGAACAGCCACTGGCACCATAGGTGGGACATCAAAGTAACACCATCTTCAGGGCTGCAAGGTTCGCTGGCTTGCTATTGAGCTGCAGCAGATGAGGTGAATGCCCCCCCCCCAACTGGGGATAGATTAAAAAAAATAGAATTTCAAAGCCTTTAAGCATCTAAATAGAAGCTGCCACCATGACCCTGGAAACTTGATTTAGTAACAGGAGGAAAGGTATAGGGAAAAGTCACGCAAACCTGAAGCTTACAACAGCCAGTCCAATGTTGCAGGGATTTCATCTGTATCGCTACAAGATTGTCTCAATGTGTTCAGGCCATCCCTAGTTAGGTCCCTGTGGTCCCTTGGATCCTTCCCCATGCCTCTGGGATGGTATGAGTAGCAGCTGTCCGGTATTTGCTTTGCCAACCTGCAACAGTCCGGATCTGGCTCACAAAAACATTGTGTTGGAAGAAAGCTAGCATAGCAATGAGTGTGTGTTTGGTTTTTCTTAGTTGTGCATTAAGGTAGATGTGGGGGCAGAAACAAGGAGATACTGCAATGAAGCCTCAAAAAAGAAACCCAAACTCAAGCTGGGAGAGGGCCGGCACAGAGGTAGTTGTGTAGATCTGGTATGTGCTGTGGGTACAGACAGAAAAACTGTCTTCAAGTGCTCTGGAGCAGGGAGCAATGTTGCTGGCTCACTAGCTGATTAAATGAAACATTGCCTTTCTGCAGGAAAATGGGGCCTTTGAGAGGTTCCTGTTCTAGCTGCTGTAGCTTATTAGACTATATTTAAGCAGAGTCCAGAAGTACAGTTTGCTGGCTCATCTGGCTGTTGAAGCTAGCCTTTCTAATGACCTCTGGGCACCTTGGACCAGCCCTTCCATGCCCTTTTCCTAGCAGCAGGAAGCTGATTACACCATAGAGTATCTCCACCATCCTCCCTGGAGTCTAAGGGAAATATAAAAACCTGCTCTGAGGCTTGTATTCCCCTGCCTCCTGGGCACACAAAAATTAGTGGGTATTCAGGCTCCTAAATCCCAGAGAGTTTGAAACCTTGCTTCCCTATGCAAAAAATTGACTTGGTTATTTGAAGAGAGTCAGACTGCCAACCTCTTGCAATCCCCGCAGAAGGAAATGGCTTCAGTATTGCTTGCTTTATTCATCTGCCATGCTGAGTGAGAAAGCGCTGAGCACGGGGCTCGCAAGGCAGGATCCAGGCTGTGGTTGTGCATCCTGCTCCAGCTGCAGCTTTATGGATGAAGCCGTTCACTCCCCCACCCTGGGCTCCCTCCACTCGCTTCGCCTCTTGCTGCCAGGCATCATTCTTTTCATACAGCCAACACAGCCACAGTGTAATTGCACCCAGTCTGGTTTAGTAAAACGAACAGACCGAGATTAATCCATTTACCTGTTCGGTCTGTGCTGCCCCAGCCCTGAACTGGTTTGAGGAATGACGATTTGAGATTGCTGGCAAAAGCAAGGGAGCCTGGGGACAAGCTGCTTGTGGGGGTAACCCAACACCAGCCAGGTCTGGACACAAGCAGAGCCTCCCTTTACTCTGAGCTGTCAAAGAGGAGTTTCAAACTGGGAGCTATTGTGGATTCACATCCTCCAGCAAGTTAGCACAGGGAAGAAACGAGGGACACGAACCATGAGACGTGCATGTTGTGGGTTAAAATGTTATCATCTCACTGAGCAGAGCACATAAAGCATGCACATCTGGAGCATGTGGGAGCTGTGGAGGCTGTAATTATAGGTATATGGCACACCAGGTTACTGTGCTGGCTGCTGAGCCATTGGAGTTGTTTGAGCCTGGACTAACTTTGGTGTGATTCATGGTGCTAATGATGCACTTTCTTCACAGTGAAGGAAGAATCTTATTGTCCTTTCTTCTTTGTTTCAGTACGGTTGTGCTTTACATCTGTTGAATATTAGTATTTTGTCTCCAGTTTGTATTAATTTTTGCAAATTGGTCCCTGTGGTGAAAGCCTGTATAAAGGTATTGTGCTGCATCTTCTAAGCCTGCCTTAATGTCCTTGCATTTATCCTTTGAAGCTAATAATTAAAAGGGAAAAAATATAGCCTGTGGATTTCTGTCATGATGCCAGTTGAGTCCATTTTCTCTCTTATTGGTAACTACCTGATCTGACTTGCACCCACAACAGACTGTGTTTGGGGCGGGAGAGTGTCTCTGCTTTTATTTCTTGTCTGGCCTGATGAGACTAGTAATGAGAATGGCAAAGCAGTTGTATCCCCAGTTAGCCAGCTACAAAGCAGGCAGGCTGAGTCCTCGATGTACTGTCAATTCCATGCATTGTGTAGGCAATTAACATTGATGCTGAAATAATTAATTATGAGAAAACGTCAAAGGGCTCGGATGCTTCAGTTCAGATGAGCACCAGAAGCTCCGATTGTTATCCAGGCTTGTCTGGGAGTTGTCTGAGTGGATCTTATAATGAGCTTTTTGATGCTGCAAACCATAAAAAGGCTGGGGCTTCCACCCCAAGTTTCATGTGTTCAGAACTCTAAAAAGCTCTAGGAGACATTTTTATGGAGAATGAGCATTTCTCTTCCATCTAATATGAGCTGGCTTGTAAGTATCTCATCAAAAGACTTTATGTGCTGCATGGGTTTATCTACTATAGGTTATCAGTCACAAGTTCTGTATTTTTAAGGTAATGATCAAATTCTTTTTAGGGTGATCTCTGGAGCAGGCAAAAATACAGGGGAGGAGGTTGGCAGTGATGGCACAAGTAGAACTTGCCATTCAAGGCAGCACCTTCATTCTCCTATTTCATACCTTGAAGACAGAACTGGAATTATGGCTATTGAGCCTGCCTCAATAGTAACTGCATTTCTTTGGATGAATCAGAGAAACACCTGCAACTAACATGCAGAGGAAACAAGCATATATCACTTGGCAAAAAACCCCGAACAAAACAAAAAAACCCCAACTTTGGTTACAAGTCTGCCCTGGCTTGATCCTACTGTTAGGTCCTTCTGGAGCCAAATATGAAGTGACCATGGTTAGTGCTGGAACTAGATGCATTGATTGCCACTTTGCTGCCTCCGGCTGCAGGGCTTAGAGGGCTGGCCCTTGTGAAGTCCTATCTGCCACGGGCTCATATGGCTTGCAGGACTTGCATGGTGGAGGACTTGGGTATTTCTAAAACTAGAGAACAAAATTGTGTGCATCTACTCGTATTTAGCCTGAGTAGTGTGTTTAGCTTTTTCAAGTATCTCCAATTTAAAGCAACTAAGTGGGATGTCTACCATACTCCAGTAATATACTCCAGCTCCTTTGCATCTTGCTTCATTGAACTAGATCTGATTCTATGTGCAGCAGTGTTTTAGGTCCTGTCCTACAATCATAAACATCTATTTTTCCTATAGAGGAACTGAAGTCACTGTATTAATGACTGAACTGTCTGTCAACTGTAAAAAGGGGTGAAAACCAGAACTGAGCAGTATGAGAATCATTTAAAGGAAAGCACATAGCTGTATGTGGAGAGCAGCACAGAAATGGTGCTGGTGGGCCACAATGCAGATTTTCTTCCTGCATGTCTGTCCTCAGAATATAGTGAGGTGTGTGCTACAACACGTGTGCTTTAAAAAGTTTCTTACTGACAAGAACACTTAAGTTTTAAAATTAATTAAAAAAAAACACCCAAAGAGAATGAAAGTAGTCAATGTTTTACTATCTAAAGAGAACTTTGATGTAAAAAAGTCGCATACAAACTGATTCATCTATTAAATTTACTTCATCTGTGGCCTGCTTGATTTCAAAAGCCTTTGAGTAGACTTTTACAAAGAAAGTTTTAAAAGTTCTTGCATTACAGGTAGCATTTAAAAAATCATGACTTATTTATTTTTTAATGACTACACATACCCCTTGCCTCTTCCTAAGATGGCAAACCAAACATCTGGCTTTTAGGTTCAGTGATGCTTGCATCATGATCAAAGGAAAAGGTTGCCAATTAACCCCCCATGATCTCTCCACCATGTGCGTTTGATGCCATCTTTTTTTCCATTTAATTTATTTCATCTGAGCTTGATATTAAATCCCTTACCAAATTCAGATTAGCCATGGCTTTCCCATTGCTCTGACAGCACATCAAAGCTCCAGAGGACCCAGAAGGTTGAATTAGCCACTGTTTGAGTCTTCACTGAGCTGCTCTGAGAGATGTATCTGTGTAAGGTAAAAAGGGAATAGATGATATCTCTGCTCTGAAACTTTCAGAGAAGTTAAATGGGTATAAGGTAAGACTGAACTAAATTTAAACAAGTATGGTGCAGAGATCAAGTTGCATACAATAAAGAAGCGTTGTATACTTTATAGAGTAAATGCTAGAAAATAAGTAGCAACAAAGATCTAAAACAACTTGGAATAATTTCAGTATATATTTCGGCAAAACAGGATACATTATGTTACTAAAGGTAATATACTTGCTATTTGTATTAAAATAACAACTTTAGGAAAGTAGGGAGGAGCCACAAGGCAATGCAAAAACGACACTCTATTCTCATTGCTATTATTATCTTTAGTTAACTTGAAAGCAAAGGGGCAAACATTTTCTTAAGTCTGTCTCAGGGAGCTAAGGTACTGCCAAGAGCATGCAGCGGTGTGGAAAACATGCAGCTGATGCTTGAGAGGACGAGGGGAACAGTTTACATGGTAAGAAAGAGGAATGTGAATTGAGGCCTCTGGGACTCAAAGTTAAAAGGTTTGTCTATGTAGTAGACTGGCTTGACCTCACCAGTCCAATAGGAGAACCATACCACAATGGTGCCCCTTCAGCTAACCTCATCCCCAAGGGTGACTTATTTGCTGTTAGGAGGCCACACAGGCTGCTCACTGAGGTGTGAGGAGCACAAGTCGGAGATAAATGAGCTTGATCAAGTCTTGTGCCATTCTCGTTACAATCGTGACAATAGCCAGTGGGCTGGGCAGGGCTTTGCTGTCACTGTCTGGGGCAGATCTCCCCATGTCCTCTGTGAAGACATAGGTAGTGTCAGGTGCTGCAATGCCTGTATAATTTCATCTAGTCTGTTTTGTATGATAAGGGGTGATTTGGTACAAAAGCTTAGGTCCAGCAGTTGAAATTAGGATTATATCCCAAGGGTTGATCAGAAGTCAAGGAAGACTAGTACAAATCTTTGGACCTGTGCCATGCATGGGTAGATGCTTTTTCAGTTTCTCTTTCAAATACAACTGCCACCTCCTAGTGAGCCAATTCATCATTTTTCTATTCAGGAGATCTCAGAGATTTTGGAAATGGAGTGCACTCTCAACATGAGAAGAAAAGACTAAAGGAGGGAGCTGTGGTTCGCTGAAAGGAGAAGCCAAGCTGTGGAGATGAGGAAATCCTTTGGGACCTTCAGTGGGAGCTATACAGGATGGGAAGAATTATCTGTAACAGCAGTGTAGATTTATTGACCATTCCTCACAAAGGCAATTGTACAAAATATTAAAGCATGATACAGAGACATTGGAAGGACATCTCTTAAAAAGGAAAAAAGGTCTTGTGTTTGAAAAGGAAGGAGAAGGTCAGAAGAGAATAATATAAAATATAGAGCCAAATGTGTCACTCTTACAGTGATGGTCTGATGGAGAAAGAGCCTCTGCTATAAGAAGTATTGCATGTGTTAGGTGATAGTTATGTTGCTTAAGGAGGTGACTGAGATCAGAGTTTGGACCCATGTTTTGTCCTCGTGCCTTGTATTTGGGTTGTGCTGTGTGGCCAGATATGAAGGCTGCTGTGAAGAGGGAGGAGAACAGCTGCATCTGTATGGTTGATGGGATGAGGAGGGACAGTTTTAAACTGCAACAAGAGAAATTCAGGTTGGGCACAAAGAAAACATTTCTAACAGTTGGCTAGTACTGTCCTGCATTTAAGCCATCTGCAGAGGTCTTGGATTCTGCAGCCTGAGGTCTTGCTTCACATAGGTAAGTTTAAGTGCATGTGAAAATTTAAGCATGTGAATTACCCCGTTTGTTTTCAGTGTGTAATGAATCTAAGAATGTTTACTACCTACAGCCTTTGAAGTCTGGGCATTTACTGACATAGCTGCCTTCAAACTTAGGCTTATGTGTGTGGGTGGAAAGGCAAATGCTGAGATAGAAAGGTATTGTTTTTCAGCAGCTGATTGGCATTATGGGCCAGCAATGGTCAATACTATATCAGTACTTAGTTAAAACAAACAAGCAAAATCCCCAAAACGAAAACACCCACAACTCCTAAACCACATTTATGATACTCGTCAACATCCAAAACACAAGTCTGATGTAGGAACGTGCAGAGAAGATGCTCAGGGATCTTGAACTTGCATCTCTGGCATTTGAAGTTTAGTTTTGCCCTAATGTGCCTATTCCATGCCAGCAAAACTGTTCTGCTTCCTTTCCTTGAAAAAGATACCGAAAACGCCCACTTTTTCTCTGTACTCAGATTATATTCACCTGTACAGCTGTGTTTACATTTTTGTTGTAGCACACTAACTCTTACCTATATCACCATCTTCCTCTTTCAAAACTGCCTTCCCTTCCCCTGCTTTATTATATTGGCTTTAGGGTCACACGAATGAATGTCTCTCAAAACTTCCTGTTAACAATAAGTGTCTCCAGACAGTTTATCTCTGGACAAACCAACTTCCATAGGCGGATCATCAAGTTTTATTCCAGAGAGGTGTCAGAAGTCTTGTGCTATTTAATGGTGAAATGGGCTTTGCTCTTTGCTAACCATTTTTGGGCCACACTCATTTGTCATTTACAGGGGAGTGCTAAAATGATGGATCTGAAAGCCAGGATAGAGCTAGTATCCACTGAGTCCCTTTCAAAACATAGGGCAGAAAATCTCATCTTGCTATTCTTGTCAGTGAACCTGGCAACCTTTATTTACCTAAAGCATAATTTCCATGAAGATCAGTAGTCTTGATTATGTGAATTTAAAAGGAGAGAAGTCACAGTATTTTCTGGCATGTCTGCTGCTTACTGGTTCTTGCCATTAAAAATCTTGTGCTTTACTCTTAGTTGGCCTCTTCCAGCTTTGATTTCAACCATGAGTACTCTTACTGCTTTGTCTTTGAATTAACAAAAAAAAGTTGATTGCTCAAACACCACTTCCAGTCTTTCAACAAAAACAAGCCACTCGGAGCTGGTGAAAAGCAACCCTGAAATGGTAACAGAGGTGTGAAGCCCAGTTAGTCACCCACAGCACCTCCAGTGCACATCTCCCTCAACTTACACATAGGCTGGGAAGCACAGGAACCCATGGGAGAGCTTTCAGAAGCAGAAGTTACAAGAGGTTTAAGTTGCTTTTTTTATTCCCTTTGCCATTTTCACCTCTGGATCTGAGCAGTCAGAAAGAAGGGCAGCTGGGGAAAATGGAATGGGAATTTGGTGCTAGGTAGAGGCACAGCAATGGGGCTGAGCACTTAAAAAGTGTGGGAATTGTCCTGCATAGCCAGACAGACCATTTTCCCATGGTGAACCTCTGAAGGCAGTATCAAAGTTGGTTACAGAAATACAGACGTTTAGAGCTCAGTTTTCAAAAATCAAGTTCGTAAGTCAGCAATTAAACACCTGCACACTGATTATTCAGAAAGCCTGTTGGTACTTACCTCTTTCAGTGGGTGTCAAGTGCCAATTTTAGGTCTAAATGCAGATGTAGGTGCATGAACAGAGGGTTTCAGGATTGGAAACCAGGCACTGAACAACAACAGGTTCATCTGCCCGCGAGTCCTGCACTGCACAGCAAAATCAGCTGCGCATAAATGGGGAGAAGGCAAGGAATAAGGAGCACGAACCAGCTAATAGCTGCTGTTATGAAACTGTCAGAAGATGACTTGCTGCCTGACAAGGAAAATATTGTTCTGCTGAACAGGGCAGCAGGCTCTTCAGCTCCAAATTTATGGCATTTCCTTGCTTTGCTTCCTTTTGGTTTCTGAACTATTTTCCAGTGCCTTCACCTGCAGAAGGGGTATATCATTTAACAGAGTGTGGCACCTTCTGAACCCACGGAGGCTGGCCACTGTTTGACACCCTTCTTTTCCCATGAGGTAGAGGCAGTGTGTTAAGAGGCACCAATGTACTCTTCCCACCAAAGGAGGAGTGAACAAAAAGCCTGAACGCTGCAGTCTGAAGGAACAGAGGGAAAGAGTGTAGGAAAAGACAGGCTGCAAAATGAGATGTTGAAGGCAGCAGGGCAAACACAGCTCCTGTCATCAGGTTTCTCCCTGATCTGGGGACAGATGGCCTACCATTTCTAGCTTGTGCTTCAAGATCCCCTAGGAGATGTGATTGTGTATTTTCTTTAAATCCAGGCTGACATGCCGATAGTGTGAGCTACGTATATCACAGAAGAGAGGTATGGATTTCTGCTTTATTCAATGTAAACCCAAAAAGAAAGGCAGCCTTGTCAGCCTCACAGTAATACCTGTTGGAACATTTCTTGAGCGAAGCAAAAAAATCAGGTTTAGGTTGTGAAAGGGGGGCTGTATTTTGGCACATACCCAGCTAGACGCTGATTGAGAAAAAGCAGCAATATTTACAGTATGTAAGGATCAGGGCAGGGACAAAATGCCATAAACATATTTGTGCAGGACCTCTTAGAGGAGGCAAAAGAAAAACCAACAAACAAAAGAGCTCAACCTGCTCTAAAGAGCCCTGCTAAAGCCAGTAAATGATGATAGCTCCTCCCCATAGAAAATTTAGCTCTTTTAAAATGAAAGCCCCTTCTCAACCAGAGCAGGGTTCCTCATCAGGGTGAACAAAGGCTGGAGTTTGTGCCTGAAAAGCCAAATTTCCTGCAGTCTCGAAGGGGAGAGGAAACGCTTTGGCAGCATGCTGTGGAGAGACCCCAGCCTCTTGCTCCCCATGGGTGGGAGAAGGATGGGGAGAGCTAATGGGCTTCCCACGATGAAAGGGAGTGACACTGCCTCCCAAATAAGAGCGTCACAGGCTAAAGTGGCATTTTGGAAAGCTGCCTGAGTTAGCCCTGGCCTCAGCAGAACTGGTTCAGCAGTGGTGCGCTAGGAAGACTGCAGCATCACAAAGAAAATGCTGCTTGGGTGCTGTGGGCAGCTGCAGCTCCAGCAGCATGGAGCCTTGCCACCTCTTCTGAGGATTGTAAAGGTGGAGACTGTTGTCCTGTAGGGTCAAGATTTAGAGTTTTAATAGCCGATATACATCAGTCTGTCATCAGCATTTATCAAAGCAACATCTAGCATGCAGAACTAGTTCATGCCAGTGACAGCAAACCTTTGGTTTTGTTTAGCAATCCTTTTCTTTCGCAGTGGGGGGAAATTAAACAGGAGAACCTCTTTATCTCTCCTTTGTTGTTCATTTGCTTACTCTTCCCTACCCTCTTCTCTGTTCCTTGCTTCTGCTTCGAGTCTTGGCACTAGCTGCTTGGAAGAAGAGTGTGTGACATGGACAACAGGCACCCAGTGTTGATGGGGAGCAAAATCCTGTTGTCAGCAAATATATGAGGAGCAACCACAACTAGTTGGAATGGTGGAAAGAGGTCTATGATGATTATCAGTATCTTAGTAATGCCAAAAATGATGTTGCCAACAATAGAGCCCCAATGTGCCTGATGCTGCTACATATCTGTTGTGGGAGCACTTACTCTATTCAGAGAGTTTCAGGAAAGA
This sequence comes from Astur gentilis, assembly GCF_929443795.1. Lineage (NCBI taxonomy): Eukaryota > Metazoa > Chordata > Aves > Accipitriformes > Accipitridae > Astur > Astur gentilis. Next base: position 28,977,563 of record NC_064891.1, read on the forward strand.
GTGGGAGAGGAGATGGATTGACTTAGGAGGAATCGCTGCAGGGCTAGAGCATTTATTTCTGCTTGAACTCAGGTTTCCTTTCTCCAAATTGCATAACTTACTCTGGAAAAGGCATCACCTTCTTGTCTTGTGTCACGCTGGTGCTGCTGAGCCTTCAGTAGATGCCCTTTCATTTGGGGTTGTTGGTGCAACAAGACTTCAATGATTTATTTGCTGGGAATTTTAAAAAAAGCCCTCAGTTCTTAGACCACTTGTTAAATCCCACGATAGCTAAATAACATCTGGCTTTCTATAAATACAGCAAGCCAGTCATTAACAGTGGGACTATTCACTGTTTACAGAGCTGCATTTGAAAAGAACCAAAATGCAAAGTATTCATTGAAGTCTGCAGAGCATCTGCCTGCAATAGACTTCTGATAAACCCAGCCTTACACTCCAGTCATCTTCATATTCCAGTATTTGGATATCTTGTGTATGACTAGCTGTCTCACTTTCCAGAGTCACAGACATGTTACTGATGCAGGCAACATGGGAGTTTCTAATGTGCACAGAAATTTCTTGTGTGCAGAACAACCTTGGACCCCCGCTTCTATTTAGATATGTGTAGACAGTCCATCAGACCCAATCAGCCTTTTATCTAGGTAAAGCCCTTTGTTGGATCAGGACAAATAAACACTAGTCATGCATTACATCAGGGATTTCTTAGAAACATCATAGTTGGCATCATACCACAAAATCCCAGCCTCTCAGTTCTGCATGGCAAAAGTTAAGATAAGGTCTGCATACAAAAGCAAGGATCTCCATCCACTGAGGCAGAGCAAATTTATAATCCACATCTGTGGATCTGTGACTCACAGTTAATCCACTGACACTGCAGGAGTGGGCTGCCCAGCCAGACCATTGCAAACGGGTATTTTAAACCAGGCTTTTTTGCACATGGTGGAAGTAACGAAGCCTGGTTTCCACTGCCTTTTTCCTATGCAGATATGTTGATACTTAATAAAGCTCATTAGACGTTTCCCTCGGGGCTAAGGAGAGAGAGGAATTTCTGCCTACCTACAACCCAACTCCGTCACACGCACATAGGATCTAAGTGCCTGTGAGAACCATCTGTTGTGCTTAGATAAAAATCGCTAGAGAGGTTAAAAAGCCTTTGGGTAGAAAGGCAAGGGTACACACAGTGAGATCTCATAACTATCCCTTCCAGGGAAAAATCAGACTGGAAGGGGATGTTTGCAGCCAATGATAGAAGTGCCTGGCACCAAGGCACTGTTCCTGTGCGGTGAATCGGCACTGGTTTCTCTCTCAGTGGGGCTGCTACGTTAATGATATTTCCCAGCAGGATGCTCTGCAGGAGGTGGCACAGGAGGGCTGGAGCAATCGCTTTTTGCTGTGAGAAATGCCAGAGAGCTGGCGAGGCTCCTAGCTGCTCTTGCAAAGGTATCTTCACCTGTGTCAAGATGGGCAGCCTCCAGCATGTGTTGTAATTATGCTTAGAAAATGGTATTTAAGGCACTCGAAAAGCTGTTTCTAGCTGTTTGCTCTTCACTGTGAATAGACACGGGGATGGATCCTTGCACCCGTTTCTGACTGCTTCGTGTTGTTCCCACCAGTCTGACCACCTCTGCTGTAGGATTGGTGGCAGGAGTGAGGGCAGGTGCCTTCCAGGAGGAGGGAGCCTTTCTGAAGGAGCTTAAATTGCTTTGCAAGGTGTCAGGGAATGGATGGGTGTGAGCTCTGCTGCCCCAAACTACTGAAGCACAGGAGGAATCTGGGGCTCCGGGTTTGGGGGGCAAGTTTTGAGTTTTATACTGCTATTCAGGGTTTCTGAGCATCTTCTATGTGACAACAATTAGTAATTCTAATTAGTAATTGTATGGAATCTGTTTAAAAAAGTATCCTTCAAGGCTGTGCTGTCTCAGGGCCATAGTTTTCAGTATCACAATGGTAGTGCAAGGCAGAAAAATGCCTCTTTTCTAGTGGAAGCTGCTGGTGATGTGTTTTCTGATGGTATGGACTTGCCACATGGGGGAACTGGGAAGAATACGATCATGAAGTATGTCTCCCAGGTGGTATCGTGGCAGCATTGCTAGTCTACCCACACACACCCCGATACACACATCCTGAAAACTTTTCAGGCTTTCAAGAAAGAAGATGCTTAGAAACTCTCCTCAGCAGAAATAAAAACAAACAAAAATTCTAATGGAAAAAATAACACGGATTGTACCTACCCATGAAATCTGCACAACAGGTCTCCTGGGTGCAGTATGTTCATGGGGTGGAAGCTGTAGACATCTCTTGAATCGCTGCTTTTGCTACTTTTCCTTAATCAGCACCTCTCTTCTGTATTGTAGCTTGATGGAAACATCACTGAAGATGGTGAGAAACATCCTACTGCCTTCAGTGGTCTGTGGATCAGGTCAGCAGCCTCCAAAGTACCTACAGGTTGGACGTCCCATCTCAGGTAAGTCTGGAGGGTTTTACTGCCACTGTGGGTAGGTAGCAGGAGGATCCCATACACTGCTTTTTTTCCTGGGACACCTAGTGCAGCGGTGTAAAGGGAGTATATCCTCCTGCTTCATGTCAGTCCAGCAAGGAAAAAGTGGGACAAATCTGAGTGGCTCTGGTCAGAGATAGGTCAACTTATTTTTTGACCTGTGCTTGCCCTTGGCTATATCATGGACAGTGAATCTGATGAGAGCTATGGTGGAAAATGCGCCCACAAACCGAGCTTGTATAGGCTGTACTCTCCTCTCACGCTGTGTTCAAGCAGGCAGATGCAGTGCTGGCTGAATGCTTTGAAACTCAGCTCAGCAGCAGCAAGTGCTATAAAATATGCACTACTTAAACATTGCCAATAAATCAAGGAAAGCTGTCAGAAATTGGTGTAACTTTTGATGTTTAAAACAGTAATGGTAGAAGTTATTGCAGTTTTATGCATTTGAGAGGATGTTTTACCTTTATTTTAATTTATTTATTCATTTATTTCACTGCCAGCATGCTCTATTATGGGAAGTTTATGTCATCTTTAAAGTAAAGCATGCTAAGGAAGATATATTTTAAATTAAACAGAAAATTGGCATATAGTGATAAACCCCAGTAACTGAGGGTTTTTATAATGAGCTACCTTTAGCCTGTGGGGTTATGTACATATAACACGCAAGCAAAATGTCTTGTTGAAACCTTCGTGCCATACATCTAGCCCAGAGGGTGAGAGACAAGAAATCAAATTAGGAAGGAGGCAGTTTGCTTCCTCAAATTAGAAGAAGGAAGAACAATCTGGATTTGAGATCTACATGCCATTTTCTTTAAGGAAGGGGAGGATATAAGCACATGGGGAGTTTATAATGCATTTTTAGGGCTGGAAGAGACCCTCACACCCCATCTCCAGTCTGACCTCCAGCCTAAGACAGACTGGGGAGACTTTGGTGTTGAGTATGGATTTCAGAAGTCAGGAAAGATTTAAGGAGCACAGGTCCCACCTGAGGAGAACGATACCCTGATGCAGCAGCTGAGATGTAAATGTGCACAGAGAGTCAAAGCCACAGCCTTGGGGCCTGCCATCTCCACCAGCAAAAACACACTGTTAAAATCAAAGCAGCAGCCACAACTTGCTCCTCTCTATGGATCGACACTCAACACCAGCCGAAATACACTCCCCAAAGTACCTGTATGCTAAATCCCCAGGAAAGCATGGCTGCATTATTTCTTTCCCAGAGATCAGTGGGATGCTCCTAGTCCCAGCTGATTTAAATCTTTTGCTGAGGTATTAACACAGAGCAGGAGAGGAATGAAATAAAGCACGCAGGGGAGAGAAGTGCACCTCTGCATCAGGGCAACTTCTCCCGTGGGCTCCTGGGGAGACATTCCAGTGTCACACAGTCTACTGTGGCCAGCTGGCGTGCAAAGGTTGCACACGCTTGCAGGACAAGACAAAGCTTTCCTCTCCTTCTCTGAGACCTCCCTCCACGAAGCATGCCACTGCTGTGTCACCCTTGCAGAGGGGTGTAGCCACTTCATGGGGACACATATCTGCAAACCCTCCGGACTACACCATTAGCTATATGTAACCAACCTGGGATAAAACTGACTAAATGCTTGACATGTTCCTGAGCTTGATAAATCCCTTTAAAACAGGGAAGCCCCAAAATATATCTGGTATAGTAATATATTGTAGGAATTACTCTTCAGTCTGAATTTAAAACATGGCCTGGAAGAAAGGCTTTTACTTTCCTGCTGGCATAAGCTCTGGAATGACTTTAAAGTGCATTTTATCTGGTCTTTCTATGATATAAACTTTTAATTAGTCATAATCAATGTAAGTGGGGAGAAGTGTGTCAAAGCACCACTATGTAAAATGAAAGTTGCATCCCTGACCTACGCCAGCCTTAGGGAGGAGATGACAGTGGCTGGCAAATGTAAGTCTTGTAATACGAAATAGCAAATTAAGTGATTAGTAATTATTGTTGCTAATAAAATACACCCTGAAATTGGTGCTTTATTGTGTTAATAAATTTTTTTACTAGCTTTCCTCTGTAAATATTATAGCCTTACCATGTTGAAAGTCTTTTCCAGCCATAAAAAAGCAGGCTGAACATGACATTGGGTCCCACCCTAGAAGGAGGAGAGCATTTCTGCCTAGGCAATCAGTTCTCCTATTAAAGCCCGACTCCGTTGCTTCATTCCTCACATGAATAGTTGCTGCAATGCAAAGCTGGTACTAAACTGATGGGACTGCACTACGTTACTGGTCTGTGAGCCCAAACTGCCAGAGAAAATACTCCATTTAGCTTCATGAGTCCTTGGACTTGGCCAAAACAGTAGGAGCCTCTCCCCTAATATTAGCCATCTAATAAGATTCTGGTCCCTGGGCATTTAGGCTCCCTCCATGGTTAATGCAAAGTGCAAGGCACCTCTACAGAGCAATTGGTGTACAGCCAAAGGTATGTCATATATCAACAGGGATATAATTTGGACTTGGAAATAGATGGCTTGCTCTGAGTGGTAATATGTGGAGTGTGACTGGCCCATTCAGGTCCCTCTTCCCTTGTTTGCTGACTTGTTTTTCACTTGCAGCAGGAATCTGAGGTGATCCATCCATAGCACAGTTATCACACACTGGACAGACTCTTTTTGGGCCAAGTACTGAGAGAAAATGCTCAAAGCAGCATGAGAAGGTATTCCTATTTTATTTCTACAGAGCTGTGCCTCATCAAAACCCTCAGATCCTCCTTCAGAAAAGCAGGATCCTGGTGAGGTATACACTAGCCTAAAACACAAGCCTCTATATGTGTGTGAGTGTGTATTTAAAACAAATTTTGGAGGAAAATGAGCCATCATTCTGTTCGCTGTTCTTGTTAACTTTGCAAAGAGAAAATGTAGGGCCTGCATTATGCACTGCACAAAAAAGTGATGGAGGGCAAAGAGTGAAACTGGGTGTGCAGGCACCTGCCCAGAATCATGGAGCAAGGCACAGCCGAGCCACAGGGAAAATTCAGTGGGGGTGGAGGGGAGGAAAAGCAACTTGAAGGAAACTCAGTGAGAAAATATACCCTTTCCCCACCTTTTTTTTTTTTTTTCCCCCCTAAACCTAACGCTACCTGGCATAGTATTAGGCACTTTTCCAGATGCGTGTGGTTATAAATAGTGCTCTGCATTGCAGCCTTCACATATGACTGTGTCTGCCTGCAGACAGCAAAGTGTGTCTCCATTTATCACCTCACTTCCTTACCTTGGTTCATCACCTTAATTTGCTACTGTTACCTGGGAGCTGACAGCTTCCAGTTACAGTCACATTTGCAATGCCAATAGAAAACATCAGCGCCCAGTTTTCAAAGGTTTGGTCTATTCTTTCCTGAGCAAGTGTTCTCCCTGCAGTCCACTCAACAGCTTGTTTCTGAGATTGTGATCTTTTTCACAGATGTGGTTCGAACTACTTAATGCTATAGCATAGTGTAACCTGTGTGGAACCAATGCAGTTCCCACTAAAACTGTTACATACAGTTACTGGAGATCCCAGGTGCTACTTCACATGTTTTATGCATTTATACAAATAAAGCAACCTTTAAAATGGGATCAAGGTTTTCTTTAATGCTTTTCTCTAAAACAAATTGATCTGAGATTGTGGCAGGTATAAACTACAGAACTGCTCATTATGAAGTGGTTTGGTGAGGGCCACGCTAATAGAGAGACAGATGTGGAAAGAAACCATGAAGAAATCAAGGCTGGTGGTGAGTGAGGTGGATCGGAGAAGAGCGTATGGGAGCTGCTGTTGCTAAGGAGGGAAAGTACAAAGCTTCCCAGGCAGATGAGCTGCCCTTCTCCCACCTGCCCTGTCCTATGCTGTCCAAACACTGCAGGACTTGGGACCAGGAAGCCAGATCTTCCAGTTCCCTGTTCCCAAACTCAGTTTTTCTGTCCCCTCAACCAGCTTCTGAATAGGAATGAGTGAGGGAAGAGAGACATCATTGATGGAGAGCAGGTCCCCAAAGGGGCTCAGCATCACAGGCTGTAGGGAAGCTGATGAGGTGTCTCGGTGGTGCTCTGGAGGTCAAAGATGCCCCTGGCGAGACCACTTGTGGGACATCAAAGGTGGTTTGTGTGGTTCAAGGTGGCTGAAGATGGATCTCAGAGCTGATCCTCAGCTTCCCTGTTGTCGGAACACTGTGTCACCCTTAGTGGCCCCAGGACATCAACCAAGTAGGGTTACTCCAATATACAAGCTTCTGCATCTGAAGGATTTTTATTTTTATTTTTTTTTCTGTTTCAAACCACTAAGTAGGCATTGGAGCTAAAGGAGAGACCAAGGGACACCCAGATGCCGGCATGGAACATGTTAAACGAGCTGTCTGAAATTCATAACCAGCTCAACAGAAATCCTGCCAGTAATGGAGATGAGAGAAACATATTCAATTTCCCATTCAAATATATGACAGTAGATAGAAATTAAGTCTCTCCCATGTTACTCCTCATCTCAGCTGCTGATGCTGCCTGCTGACAACAGATGCCACAGTTAGAAGGACACATCCCAGGAAGGGAGGCTGGCACAGATGCCACAGTTAGAAGGACACATCCCAGGAAGGGAGGCTGGCACATCTGCCACCTCCTGCTCTGTGTCTTCGATTCAAACCGCAGCCATCCCTCCTTTTTGTAGTTAGTGGACAGTAGAACAAAGTGCTGCCTCTCTACTCTGTGCAGGCACTTTCCTGCAGACTGAAAACCACTGCTGGTACCTGGAAGGAAACAAAAGCAATGGTGAAATAAAAGCCTTCTCATGGGACCAGGGCTACTAAACAGTGCCGGCCGCATCCCAAAATGAGTGGAGCATCCTTGATCTGGGAGAAGGTGCACTGGCCGTGTCAGGGGCAGTCTGGAGTTTCTGCTGGGTCTTGCTTCTTGCACTTTGGTTTCTCCTATTAGCAGCAGGTTTGAGAAGGGACCTCAGCTTATATCCTTGGATCAGAGACCATGACCCATTTCTTAGTACTGCTTCACAAGATTAAATAGAATTTGAGTACTTATATAGGGACGAGTCACAGGAAACTGCGTGGCTTTCTATCCTGCTGGGATCTGAATGCAAATAGGTTCTGCTTTTTAATCTCAGGATCACCTTTAAAATACAGTATAAAGGGCAATTCGGTGTTCTTTTCAAGGGAATTAAGCTTTTTGTGGTGTCAGAGTTTGAGAAGAAAGCAGGAAGGGATTGGTGGGACTGTGTGGTCCAGAAGTCATCTACTCCAGGCAGCTCCCTGTTGTAGTTAATGCAGTCAGATTAAAACTAGTTTGGTTTTTTCCTCCACTAATCATCATAGAGAATTGCTCCCAGTCCCGAGGACCCATTATTTTGGATGCAGTGAGGAGCTACAGTAGCATTTCTCCAGCCCTATGAGCAAAGTGGCCAGTTATTCTCAAGCGAGGTGGGCTAGGCAGCAGTCACAGTGTAACCACAGGATGGATTTCAGCATGGGCAGGTCTATTTAAGCATGCCACAGCCCCATTGCCCAAGTGCAGCATCATCATACCTGGAGTTTCATGGGCAGATGCTGGCAAGGACCCAAGACACTGTTTTTCAACGTACAGAAAAGACTGGTATCGTCTGGTTTGTCTCCATTGTGAAACACAATGAGAGAAGCGGAGGTGCCTTCCTTGGGGCACCAGAACCTTGAGATAGAAGAAAAGACTCTGCAAAGGGTGGCACCAACCCACCTCTGTGTGTTGTTTTTGAGAAGAATATTTTCCTCTGTGGTGAGGCTGGGGCTGTCGCAGGCTGCACCATACACTTATTTGCTGTTTCCCATTTAAATGTCATGCAGCACGGATAAATAACAAGCAGAGACACCTGTGCCTGCACTTCAGTTGATCATTTTCCTAATTATATGACATATTTAGATGGGCCAAAACATACTAAAACAACCACTTAATGGGAAGCTGGTTAGACTTGTGTGACTGACTTGCTAATAGAGTTGCTGTGCACTTAGTACATTGTGGAAGACCCCAAAGCACCTATTGGATTTTGAGCCTGATCCTCTTTTCCCTTATACTGATGCAAATCAGGAATGACCTCCATCAGTCAGTGCCCATGTATAGCCACACACATAAAGTCTAGGAGGAGGTAAGTCGTTAGAGGTGGATAAGGAGGTGAATTGTAGGTAAAACGCCCTAGACAGCTTGGGTCACCCTAGTGCAGTTGCACAGCACCCTAGGCTGCAAAAAACAGAGAATAAGGAGTGTAAATCTTGGGGCTTCCTAGGGCCTTGCTGCCCAGTACTTGAATCTGACTACCTGTGAGCTGGAAACCAGTTCGGTGGTGAGATGAAGGGCACAACACAAGGAAAGAACAAAGCAGTTTTGAAGAAAAATGCCTTAAAAAAATGTTTCCGTGTTACCTGGCAGGACAAGGTACTGTGCCTTTCTTTACGAGCCATGGAAACAAGATAAAAATAAACTATGAATGCAGTCCTCTGAAATTGTTGGAAGCTGCAAAATGCAAACAAACATGCAGAATGGGGAGAAATAAAATATCACAATTGTGTGTGAAAGAACAGTTTCCTAAGGCACTTTTGTTCTTGCCCGCACACAATGAATTGCTGTCCTTTCCAAGAGAGGCAATGAGGAAGAGGGAGCACAGGAGAGACCATTACAAACACTGCAAATGGGGAGGGAGGAACACAGAACTTGCAGAAGGGATTTATTATACTTATCAGCAATTTGCAGGGGGAAGAGACAATTTTGGGAAGGTTTCAGTATGTGCTTTCGTCACAATTTTCACAATTTCTACATGTGCTTCTACCCATGTTGCTGAGCATCCTGTTGTGCTAAGGTGTTTGCATTGTCTTACAGCCCGTTATGAATCAAGTTTGCGCTACACAGGTTTTATGTTTTGAAGAACCATGAGATCTAATGAGAACTTTTCCCATCTCTGCCATGTGATTACTTATTGGAAGAGAAGCAGCCAGGTATGAAATGAATGAATGACACGAGCAACTTTTTTTTTTAACATGGTCTTTCAGTTCTTCTTCCCTTGAGACTTCCCATCATCCTGTGCCTGCTTTCCCCACTTGTCCCATTGTAAGAGGGTTGATCTCAAAAGAGAAAATACCATTTTGAAAGACTTTTCTGAAATTATAGCTGACTGGCAGGGAGACAATTTAATAGTGGGAGATGAAACTGGGACACTGAAGGTAAGAAATTAATAGGGGGGTTAGTCACATACACAAAACAGCACTAAGATAGGCAGATGTAAAACAGCTTTTTGATTTCCCGCATAGCTTACTGTAGTGAACAACACCTTTTCTGAACGTCAGCAAGAATACTTCTGTGACCAAAGCCTACCAATGACCATCTCAAATGTAGGTTGCCACTGGCTTGCAGGTTATATGATCTAGCTCATTGGACCTGGAGAGAAATAATTCTTACATATTCACGTCACTGAATTGTAGAGAACTCCAGTAAATTGAAGCCCACAAGAAGAGGAAGATAAAAGATATAAAATGTATAATTATTTCACAGCAAAATCCCAGTATTGTTACCCTGCTGTCTTTTTCTTAAAATACTGCTGGCAGGAAACTTTTAGATGTAGTCTTTGAGGACACCATTGGTTTTATTGCAAGGGGCTGCAAGCACAACATGCGTGTGCATATTTTAAGCACAGTGTTGTACGTTTTAAACAACAGCTTCAAGGAAGTAAAATATCTGCAGAATTAAAAAGCGATAGAGCACCTCTGAATCAATTGTGTTTGCACAGATTAAAAACCTAGCATTTCCCTAATCTACTGGAGATTTATTGTGTTCCTTCTCCTGGACCACTTGGAAATGGAACGAGCTATTCCAGGATGTCCCAGGCCTCCCATGGTCACAGACAATTGCTCCAGGAGTCCAACACCATCAGTTAAAACACAGCAGTGCACTCTTTGTAGGCTCATTGTTGCAAGCGGCAGGTGGAAGGGGGGAGATGTTGGCTCCGAAAAGAAGGACCCATGAGATGGCTTTTAGGACACAAGGCATAAACCAACTTCAAGATTGCAAGATACAAGAAAAAAAAAAAAAAAAAAAAAAGGTAAAACAAGGGGGGAGGTAGACCTTCAAATCTGTGCGTTAGAAATGAAGCACAGCTGCAGGAGTTACCACCTGACAGCAGATGATTCTTCGGTGTCCAAATTCACCTGGTTATTTAGATGCCTAATTCCCATTAGTTTAAAAAGACCTGACAGGCTACCCTTCTCTCTCTCTCTTTTTTTTTTTTTTATTTCACTAATTTCTCACCTGTGCAAAGAGGGAATAATAGCTTTCCTCTACTTTACAGGGGTGATGGGAGGATGTGAGGGTAAACGTATTAAATGCTGTGAGGCTTGGTTAGAGCACTGCGGAAAGGACAGAGCAAGCTCATCAACAAGTGTGTGAGCTGTCAAGCTGGTTTTAGGGCAGAAATGTAATGATATCATCTATGTACAAAATGAGGAAAATAATTTGTCTCAAGTTACGAGAAATGTTCACCTGCTGTTCACAGCTCAAACCAAGATTTAAAGTATGCACTCAAATATGAGGTAGCTGCTGTTAATTTTTTCTTAATTTAGTGGTTAGCATTTCTTATATGGTTTATCTTCATAGAACTGACCCTACTGGCTCAGTGCCACAACATGCCACTTTATAGGTGCCCTCAAAATGTAAAACTCATTAAAATGTATATTGCAGCTGTTTTTCATCTCTGACAGTCAAACCAAGCACAAAATCAGTCCAGACTCACCCTATATGTGTCACTGAAGTCCTTTGCCAGGTGTCATCACCAAGCTAATCAGAAAAACCTTCCTGTTTTCCTGTGCCTTCCTCATGGCCATAGAGAGAAAAGGCACCAGCAGAAGCCTTCAGCTGTCACAGGTGCTGCTTTGGCAGTTTCCGTTGTTTTCAATAACCATTGATTAGAGCTTTCCTTCTGCTGAGGTCAGGCAGCACACCTATTTCTTCCCGCTGCACCCAGTCCTGGGATCTGCAGCAGCCTTCAGAGAGCTAGGGTGAGTCAGTGCTTAACACAGTGAACCCAGGAGCAAGTATGATGAGATGCAGGAACTTTCCTACATTGTGATACGCTTTTGCAGATTTGTTCTTCCTCTTCTTCCCAGGAATTAGGATTTTTTTTTAATTTTTTTTTTTTTTTTTTTGAGTACTTTCACAGGTTCTGGGTGTTTCTGCCTTCTTTCAAAGCATCAGGCGCTGGATTCTGTTAAAGGCAGGTTATTGTCATCACTGGACCTTTGAATCAGGTATGACAAATTCTGCATGATGTAAAAGCAAATTGCATTGGGGTAGGGAATAAGATTATATTTGCTATTCCAGGTTTTGCATCTCTTTCACCACCACCACCAGTTTTATTTCATTGACCCCTGCACAGATGCTCTTGATGCCTCCCCCTGCAGGAAAAGAATTACTCTTTCTCTGTCCTTTGAGTTTTGCAATGCCTAAGGAGAGATTCAGAGGCTAAACCAGCAACTTTCAATATCAGCTATGCCTTTACTGCTGAAATACAGCTGCCTGTGAATGGTCATGGGTTTTTTTACTGCTAATAGGAAAAGAATCTCTTGCGGTTGTTAATTAACACTGCTCCAGATTTATCATTGTTTCAACAGGATAGCCTCGGGATGAATTTAACCCCTTGCTCTTCTAGAAGCAGTTTAAATGACTTAGCCTTGTTCAAGTGCATAGGATAAATTGTTGGCTGGGATTTTTTCAAAGGACAGGCCCGCTGGTGGAGGCTGCTGCCCCAGTGCCACTGAAATCCAATAGGATTTTGGTGTTGCTCATCCCTGGGGTCAGACTCTGATTATTGCAGTAATGGGTAGCAATTACCAGGCTTGCAGTAAGTTGCAGAGGTCTATCATCTGAGAGTCTTGATTGCCCAGAGCAAGAATGAATTGCATTTTTTGACCCATTAGTGATCTCCAATTTTATCCGAAGTATTGCTGCTTAATTCGCTTATTGAGGTTAATATTGAAAAGCTTTGCTTACTTTGAATACTTTTCCTCTTAACATTTGCAATTAACAATGGTGCAGTAGGGAGAAATGAAAGATCAATAAAGCCTCTCTTATCTTTTAATATCTACCTTGTCAGGCAAATTTCTGTTCCCTAAAAGGGCCACGGTGTTGGGTTCATTCTGGAGATGGATTTTTTTGAGGCTGCTTGGCAACTTTCCATCACTTGTATGTCAGATTTAATCACTAATTCCTACCGATGTCAAAGGTTAATGGAGGACTGTTATGTGTGTAATCGTGCCTCATTGAGGAAAAGGGTCATATAGGTTTATAGGGATGAATATCTATTGATTGCTAGGAGTATTTAAAATAATTGGACTCAAGCAATCAGATTATACAGTTATGATTATGAGATGGGGCTGTATGGGGTAACTTACATGCTTGACATAGATTGCATCTGATCCAGGTTCCTTTTGTCTTTAATATGCTCAATTTTTACTCATTTCCTTATTAAAGCTGAGACCAATTAGAACAAGTTTTAGGCACCAGTACATAAAACCAACTAGAAATTCATACAATAATATGCATCTCCCAGTGAATGCATGGAGAAATGTGCCTTCACTTATGAATGAGGGAATAAACTGGGTGTTACAAGCTGGACATTAATGAGGTCAGACTGTATCATAAAAAAGAATGCAGGTATTTCTCTGAGATACCCACAAACTGTGAGTCATTCTCCTGTCCTCATACTATTTGTTGGAGGGGTTAAAAAAAAAAAAGGGGGGGGGGGGGGCGGGAATTATGAACCATCTAAGTCAGAGGAACATAGTGCAGAAAGAGCTTTACCACTTGGAAAGCAGAGTTCTATAATACTAGCCACCAGAGGTATCCTGTAGAAACCTACATCCCCCATAAGGATCCCCGCATGTTTTTGCAGTCATGTAGGACTGCAACAGGTGTGGTCAGGAGCCAGGGAGACCCAAAGCTTTGGGGTCCTCTGAGCCAGGAGGCTGATTTTACACTGTAGGAAGGAAACTTAAATACGTGACTGCAAATTGATGGCATCAAAGACCAATAATGCAGAGAACCCAAAATGCATTATTTTTGAAACCATGTCATTCTTGCCCTGTTTTCCTGTTTCCACAAGGACTAGCTCACTGATTCAAACATGAGCCATTCACAATTTCAAATTCCAGTTTAAAATGTGCTGTTGCTGCTAGGACACATTCAGGGCTACAGTTCCAAGGAAGCAGGCAAAACCCTCTTGCTTTGCATTAACAAACAACAGAGAAAGTCATCTTGCTAAGACTTTCAAGCAAGCAGTCAAGTTGTTTATTAACAAATCTGTTTCTGTCTAAATTGTTCTTAAAGATCACAAGTTTCCCCAACTTTGCAGGTTACACTATGAGAAACATTTATATTTGTACACTTGTGATAAGCTGCAGCTGTTACCCCATAGTACAAAGTGAACACACTTACCATAACCCAAGACTGGAAAATCTGCTCAGTTACTTAAAGCAAGGACAAAATATCACTTTGAGGCATTCTGGAAAAACGTTTTGAGCCGAATAAGCAGTCCTGTGATTTTTGTCCTGTAGGTCTTGAAGAGTGGAAGAATGGTCCTACTGGGACAGACCATAGGTCCACCTGGCCCAATATCCCAACTTCAAAGAAGACAGGAAAAGAGGATGAAGAACAAGGCTTGCATACAGTGGTGTCTTCCCAGCTAGTGCACTAACAGTTAAGACCCAAAGCCAGAAGTTTTCTTGAGATCACCAGGTTTAATATCCATAATTTGACGGTAGTCAATGCCATATGACAAAAGGTCAGTTGTTGTACGTGTGTATTTCAAGGAGCTACTTTCATTACTGCGTGAAGTTTTCTAAAAAAATGTGGAAAACCCTCATAAATCTGGCTGCAAGCCAGACTCCAAGTTTGTTGCTATCAAAAGAAAGACAGTGTGAAGCAAAGTGGGCTTTTAGGTCAGGAAAGGGGAAAACCAAGCTTCCTGTTGTATTTTTAAATTGGTATTACCATAATCAGCCCCACTAGTATAATTTGAAGGAAGGTGAAGAATGGCCTTCACCTGCCATTTGCTTTATTACTTCAGAGCTGGTCAAAGATATCTTCTCCAGAAACCAGTTTTCCAGGGAAAAGATACTTTTGTCTAAGGACAATGTCAGCAGAAGCTACTATTTCACAGATTTGAGGGAATTTTAAGGAAAAGAATATAGAAAGCAGACGGGGAGGGGAAACCTCATGATTTTTTTTTGGGGGGGGGCGGGAAATATCTCTCTTCTTTTTCCTCTGAAATAATGAAGGTTTAAAAAAGAAAATTTGAAATTTATTCTGAAAGTTATCCCATCAAAAGGCCTCAGTTCCTCTGAAACACCCACGAAGCTTTCTCGTGGGTATGTGTAACTCTTCATCCCTAGTGCTGGTGCTCGGAGCATCCATTGTAGGGCAGGACCTCTGCCTGTTAAGTGCTGTTCAAAGGCAGAATAAAAGGATAGTCTCTGCTGCAGCAAGTTTAAATCCCACACTCTTAGTCTTAATCTTGCTCGGTACTTTGAGTCCTGCGGCAGATTTCGTGGCACGGGTGCTGTCAAGTTGCTGCCATTGAGAGGTTTCTGCAGCAAGCAGGCTTTCATTCACAATGCTGTATTAATTGCTATTATGTTTTGCTTTCTGGTTGCAGCATGTCGGTAATCTGCTACTTACAAATGTCTACTCCCTAGGGAGAAAATAAATCACATGTATCTTTTGGAACCAATGCTGATTCAATACTTAGGAAATGCATTTGGTAATAGTATTGGCTGTAATCCTCCCGAGAGAAATTAATTATAAACATATAGCAAGGTAATCAGGAAGCTGCTCTTGCTGTGACATTGAGAAAAGAACACCAAAGCGAGCGGAAAGGTTGGACTGAATAAAGTGTTTCCAGAGGCCAGATGGTATACAGTGCTGTGCTTGGGAGCCCTTGATGCGGAGGGGGAAAAGGCGAGTTGGCTCAGACAAAATAAGGAATTATAGCATGATTATAACACGACCGCTGATGTGCTGGTCCAAAGACACAGACTGCTTCTGATAAGGTGGTGGATGCTGCTCTTGAGTTAGGATGTACACATGTGCCTAAATGCCTGTGCTTGTGAGGAAAAATTCTTCTGGGTAATGAGAGCAAAACACCCCAAGGGCTAAAGTAGTGTCATGATCAACAACAATGGGTTATTGCACTGCTTCTATTGTACGGCTACCTCCTTGCTCTTGTATTTCCATTCATCCCTGGTACCACACAGATCCCTATCCACTCCACCATCTTCTCTTTTCATCTCTCTCCTCCTCCAGCTTTCCCTCCCAGGTAGTTGAAGGTCTGAGATTTGGTTTGCCTTCTCTTTGGCCTTCCTCGCTCAACATTTCCCAGCACTGTAATACATTTTTTTCACCAATAAACCACAAATGAATGTGGGGTTTTTGGAGCAATTTCACATGTGGGCAAAGAAAAAGAAAATATTTTCTTCTTTTATCCCTCTTGCTTTATTTTGGTTTTTTTTATTAGCAGTGGGACCTATTCAGATGTCTGGAATACTAGAATTATGTCCATATATACTGGATTAATGGGCTAAGCATAAGGGAGATGGTTAAAAGCATAGGAGAAATGCAGCTTATCCCATGACAGATACTTTAGCCCCAGCCACCCAAGCACAAGGTATGGATTTCTGTGCTAAACAGCACCACTGTTTAATTTATCACAGGAACACATTATAGGCTAAGAAAGTGAGACAAACAAGAGCTACTTGAAAGTATAGGGGGGAAATCAGAGCAGCAGGTCTGTGCTGGATTGTTTTTCCCACCCTGGAAAACCCCTGCTCCCCAGTGGGGCAAGGCTGGGGGGATGGTGGCTCCAGCCATCTTTGGCTTAGCTCCCATGTAGCTGTAAATATTTTCTGTGCTCACCAAACCTCTTGCAAATGGCTGTAGTGTTCACCTTCAGGTAGTTACTGCAAGTGACCTAAGTTGCTTTCTGCAATATTTAAGCCCTTTCTTAAACTTTCCAACTTTGTTTTTTATTGGGGACCAGGTGGTTTTTATAGATGATGTCCAGCTATTTGTGCCCTCAGTTTTCCTTTGCCTCTTTCTTTTCTATCTCACCTCCAGGCAATTACATCTATTATTTCAAAATATCTTTTGTGAGATTTGAAGTATATAGGAGAAAGAAAAATAGTTCAAAGGAAGCAAAGAATACCAAAATCAAGATACTGACACTGTCTTTCAAGCAGTGAAAACATTGCCATTTTTTTCTTTTATTTTTAAGAGATTAAAGCTGAAAACACTGGTGATGCAAAGACTTGCATGCCTTTAGCTTTCCTAAGTAGTCACATCAACATAATTTGAATCATTTCCACTCAGCGTATTTTTGTTGCTTTTAAATAGATCGTCGTCCTTTGGAAAAATCATCGTGTCTTGCACAGTTCATTCTTCCAGCTATCTGTATAGGAAGTCCCATTTTTCCTTTGAAGTACATCATGGAATGAAAACTCAAGGCTGAAACTCTTCAAGAAATGTAATTTGCTATGGTTGAATGGCTGGCTTCTAATAAGATGACTCTCTTCATGTCTGAGGTCAGTAATTTGGTAACGTATGCCATCCCTGATCTCCAGAAAGTACCTAATGAACATGTTCCTCAGAGGCCGGAAAAAACCCAAGGTCTGTATTCAAAGTACAAGGGTAAAAATTTGACACTGGTGTTGCAAGATGCTAGTCTCTATTTTTTAATTTAGTGGAGTCCACAGATTGCCAGGTCTCCCTGAAGGTCTGACATTGTCCGCTATTCTCTATTTAAAAAGGTCTGGATGCAAATAAATCCCCTACACCATTGCACCCTCCTTTGCTTTAGCTCCAAGTATTAGCAAAGGGCTGGAGCCCACCAGGCAGCCTGGTTTGGGGCTGACAGGCATCTGGCATGCAAGGGAGGAGACAACGCCGTTAAAGGGGGAACCAGAATGTGACAGGATGTTGGTGGGTTCATTATTATTAGTTTTGTATCCCCATGAGCCTGCTTCCCATGAATATTTGATAAAGCCCGAGAAGGTCACTACAGCTTGTTTACTCTCCATATGGCATTTCTGCATGTCCCTGCTCTCTCTGCATGTGATTTTTATCCTTTAGCCCATGGCACTCTGCCAGATCCCCCTTTTTCCCTGCTTGATTAATTCATGAACAGGGGAGGGGGGGATAAAAGAAAGATGTTTTTATTATTCATCACAGGTGAAAGCTGTATGTACTCTGAGCAAATCTGAGGGGGAAGCTTTCCCATGTTTTGTGCTTGTGTGTATGTGTGAGTCATTATGGAAACCAATTACCAAGTAATGAGTTTCTGAACACCCTAGATGGCCCGTTTACACTTCAGTGGGTTTTGCCAGTTTAGGCACATGATTTGAGTTAGGCTGGCAACCCCCTCAAGTAGAAGTAAGCTTATTCAGCAGGGAGTCACTAGCCAGTACAGATTAAAGCGGTTGCCTGGATGGAGCGCATTAAGCTTGCAAAAGGAGTTTTGCGGGGGTAATTGTCTCTATGTTTGTTTTTGGCTGGAAAAACCCGTCCGTGCTCAACTTTCCTATGCCTCTGTCCCATGCAAACCAAACCTGAGAGAGCTCTAATAATGCATGCGTGCTGTCAAACAGCTCTGGGCTGCTGGCTGTGGTGGACAAAACCTGGTGGCTTAGGACATTGCAGCCCACAGAAGTTACTGGCCTTGGAGCAAAGTGGGCAGAAAGGGCCATGCACCTGCACTGCCCTTGCTCCAACCCAGGGTTCAGTGCAGCAGCTGATGTCCCCTTAAGCTTGTATTTGTGTTACCAGTGTGACTGATGGGCTAGCGCAGCTCCTCTTCTGACATCTCACATGGGTTTGTGTCATGGTTTAAGCCCAGCTGGCAACAAAGCACCACAAAGCTGCTCGTGAGTCGAGACAAGGACAGGAGGGATCACTCGTCACTTATGGTCATGGGCGAAAGACGGGCTCAACTTGCGGGGGGGGGGGGGGGGGGGAGGGGGACAAAATCAGTTTAATTTACTACCAATCAAATCAAAACCAAGGATAATGAGAAGTAAAACCCAACTCTTAGAACACCTTCCCCCACCCCTCCCTCCTTCCCGGCTCAACCCCACTCCCAGTTCTCTCCACCTCCTCCCCTTCAGCAGCGCAGGGGAACAGGGGATGGGGGTTGGGGTCAGCTCCCCACACCTTGTCTCTGCCGCTCCTTCCTCCTCAGGGGGAGGACTCCTCACTCCTCCCCTGCTCCACCGTGGGGTCCCTCCCACAGGAGACAGTTCTCCACAAACTTCTCTGGTGTGGGCCCTTTCCATGGGCTGATCTTCAGTCACAGG
Organism: Astur gentilis; assembly: GCF_929443795.1. NCBI lineage: Eukaryota > Metazoa > Chordata > Aves > Accipitriformes > Accipitridae > Astur > Astur gentilis. The sequence continues at coordinate 28,996,411 of NC_064891.1, forward strand.
CTGCTCCAGCGCGGGCTTCCCCATGGAGTCACGGCCATCTTCGGGGTCATCCCCTGCTCCAACGTGTGCTCCTCCCCGGGCTGCAGGTGGGCATCTGCTCCCCCACTCCCCTCCGTGGGCTGGGGGGACACAGCCTGCCGTCTCACCACGGGCTGCAGGGGCATCCCCTCCTCCCCCGCTCCTCCTCCCCTCCTTCTGCACTCACCTCGGGGTCTGCAGAGGGGTTCCTCTCACATTCCACTCCTCTCTCTGCTGCAGGTTCCCCAGCAGTTTGTCGGTTTGGGGTTTTTTCCCCTTCTTAAATCTGTTACCCCAGAGGCACTACCACCGTCACTGACAGGCTCAGACTTGGCCAGTGGCAGGTCTGACTTGGAGCTGGGGAAGCTTCTAGAAGCTCCTCACAGGACCCACCACTGCAGCCCCTCCCCTGATACCAAAACCCCTGCCACGCAAACCCAAAACAGTTTGATAGGCTTAATCAAGGGGGTGTAAACAAAGCACTGGCAATGGTGTCAACTTCAGTGCAGAAATTGCTTGCTCAGAGAACCTAGGTCCAAGCCCTGGCTTGGATTTTGTAGTCTTGTTCAGTCTTTGGCCATGGCTTGACAGCCCTTTATACACATTAAGTAATCTTCATTATTGATAAAGAAAAAACTATTTTGGTATTCCTTATACAAGCGAGGAAGCTGAGGCAGAGAGTGATAATTCAGACCAGACAAATAAGTCATTCTTTTGTTACTAAAACTTTTTTCTGCTGTCTGGGGAGATGTAGTCCAGAGTTGACTGAGTGGCTGATGCCTACCTAGGCTGTCTGGTAAATCTGTCTGTGTTAAAAATTAGGAACAGGCTATGTACTTCAGCTAATGGGAGAGTGGCTGAGAGCTTTCATGGACACTGTTCTTCTCTCACTTACATCCTTGTCATCCCTAAACCAGCTGTAACCACATCTGCATCTCTTAAACTTTTGACTCAAGCTCTCTGGAGAAACATGATGTGCTGGTACGGTGCTTGGCACACTGCAGCGGACATGCGTGAGACGTTACTGCAACACCAACACCCGCTACTGCCACGAATAACACTGGGAAGTATAGAAGTGAGAGAAACCATTTTGCTGTTACCACTGTTTTTCTCTCCCCATCATCAGGTGTGTAAGGGAGAAGACACTAGGTACAAACTCTTAATAAACTGTGCTAGTTTTAATAAATTTAAACACGCTTGGTAGATTTTTCCTTAAGGGAATTACTCACAAGGAGTAAAGATGATTAATGGGAGAATTTAGCTGGACAAAACAAATGGTGCAGCAAAAGGCTCAAAGTGTTTCATGTGTTTCAAAATTGCTCTTATTTGGTGCTAATGAAGAGACTGCGATCTCCTTGTGTGTTAACTCTCCACTGATTCCGCAGCATACTTTTGTGCCCTGCTTTCCCTCTTCCTTCCCCTCACTAGGAAAAGTGCGTCCCCAGGGCATGCTAGCTGCTGTATGATAACCATCAGAGTAAAACAAGATAATCTGTAGCTTTTAATAGGTGCAATGATCTGCTGGTGTGGAGAAATCATGACCTGCCTTGTCTTCACTAACTTGATTTTAGCACTTGGCCAAAGCCACGCCTTTCCTAAAAGCAGGTTCTTAGGGGTGTGTGCTGTCAGGGGTTCTTCGAACTAAGACGGTCTCGCGTGTGCAACCTCCCTTCAATCATCCTTGCTTGCAGGACGTCATTGATGCAAGAGCAGGGATGGGGACTACCATCCCTGTGCCAGATCTGTGTAAGATAGTTGCAAGGGGAGGATGGGGACAGCGGCTACTCTCTAAACCCAAGCTTGCTGGGATGCCCGAGATGGTCTTTGTCCTTTATCCCGCTTCATGTATCTTCCTAATGCACCGGGCAGGTATTACTCCCTCTGTTCCTGGTGTCAATACGAGTCTTGTTATCACTTTTCAACAGATCTGGCTCATGCCCATGCTTGCTGTCTAAAAAAGCACAACGATGGCCCCATGGGCCAGCCCCCAAACGCCCTGCCGACTCCTGCAGCTGACTCCCAGCAGTTGACCAGCTCAGCCCCTGTAGCTCTGCTGAGCCCCTGGCACGAAGTTGGTGCTGCCCTATGCAGGCCAAAGCAATCCCACCGCTCCTTTTTCCTGTGCTGGGGAATCGTGGTTGTCCTCTTCCATAGCTGTCTAAACTGGAGCAAAGGTAAAAGGAGAAAAAGGCACCAGCAGGTTCTCCTCTGCTTCCCGAGCAAATGGCACCAGAAGAAGAGCTGCGCTGTGGGCTAAAGAGGCAACTTGAAGGGAGGAGTGTGCCCAGTGGATTGTGCTGGTCAAAATGACCTTTGGGTCTCCACATCAGTGACCTGACGCAATCGAGATGATACAAACAAGCATTTATTGATTTTTATGTATGTGGCGTGCTTGGATACGCTTGTCATGCCCTGGTCTCTGGGAAGGGAGTAAAGATTTTTACTACTGGTTTCAATGGGAATCAAGAGAGAGCAGCAAGAAGTGCCTTTGAAAATCCTACCTTCAGTTTCCTTTTCAATGCTAACATAGAAAAGATGTACATCCTGTGTCAGCTAGTGTTTTGTAAAGGATGATAGATGATACAGAGATCAGATGTTGGGCTTTACAAAGCCTTGGCGTTGTTTTCTTTCTTTCCACACGATTACTCATTGCAAGCTGTCCACACTGGAGAGCAATGAATTAATTTTTTCCTCAAAGTTCATGCTTTAATACTGAACTAAATAAAAAACCAATTAAGTACCAGATGACTGTGACAAGGCTACATTTTTTTTTTTTCTGACCAATATTTGAATACTAGAAAGAATTGTTGGAAAAAAGAATTATTCAATTCCGAAGTGTCCTCATTTCTAGTATTTAATTAAGTGATGTTCTAAATGATAGCATATCTTTACAGCAGAATAGGGCAGGGGAAAAAAAGAAGCTTTCCTCTACTCACTGCTATGAATATCTCTGCTAATTAGAGGAACAGTACTTTTATGTAGCAAGTATTATCTTGTGTTGTAGAAACTCTTCCCTGTCTTATGTCTGGTGAGAGGAGAAAGAAATGTCTGACTGAACAGGCACAGAGGATCTGCTGCTGTTTATTTTGATGCACAAGGCATTGATCCATTCTACAACTCAACCCAGATGCTCTGTCTCTGAATACTTGTACGTAGGCACTGGGGTTTCCTAATGCCATGATGTCTGAACAGTGTTGCTCTGCGGGCGGTTTTTCAGGTTTGTTTTTGTTTGGTTTTTTAAAGATCTATCAGACAGCAATAAAACTGGGGAGAAACGGTGAAAAGGAGCTTATGTTCTTCCAGGCTGCTGCAAACTAAAGGGCTGAAACTGTCCCCCTGGGTGCAAAAAAGCACACAAAGATGCAGTGCTGGGGGATCCCTCTTCATTCTTGCCCAACAATGCCTTGTGCTGGTGTGAAAATTTGTGTTGAGGGCTTGCTGGATCCAATGTGAGTGTGTTGCAACTTGCAGAAGTTGCTAGGAGCAGGGATGTGCCAGCACAAGCCAAACTGGGCCCATGGTGACCCAAAAGGCCAGGAGGGGTGAGCTGTGGAGTTGCATGCCCTGCCAAGGCCTCACCATCCTGAGCCTCAGAAGGTGCAGCTTGGGGCAGATGTGTTTTTCCAAACTTGTACCATTAACTATGTCATTACCAAGACCTTAGTGCAGCTTGTGATCACATGCTAGGGAGCAAATTGAATATTATATTTTTATTACTTTGGAATACCAATAGTAACTTGCCCCATATGCTTCTGCGTGGGGAAATCTCTAATGAGTCACTGTTCAAAAATCCTTGAAAGCAGTGGATACAGAATAAAATAGATAAGTTAGAGGGTCAAGCCAAGCTGGGGATATTGGTGTGTGTGTCCTGGTTTCAGCTGGGATAGAGTTAACTGTCTTCCTAGTAGCTGGTACAGTGCTATGTTTTTGAGTGAGGTATGAGAAGAATGTTGATAACACACGGATGTTTTCAGTTGTTGCTCAGTAGTGTTTAGTCTTAAAGTCAAGGATTTTTCAGCTTCTCATGCCCAGCCAGCGAGAAGGCTGGAGGGGCACAAGAAGTTGGCACAGGACGGAGCCAGGGCAGCTGACCCAAACTGGCCAACGGGGTATTCCATACCATGGGACGTCCCATCTAGTAGAGGAACTGGGGGAGTGGGGGTGGGGGGATCACTGCTCGGGGACCAACTGGGCATTGGTTGGCAGGTGGTGAGCAATTGCATTGTGTATCACTTGTGTATTGCAATCCTTTTATAATTACTATTGTCATTTTATTAGTGTTATCATTATCATCATTAGTTTCTTCTTTTCTGTTCTATTAAACTGTTCTTATCTCAACCCACAAGTTTTACTTCTTTTCCTGATTTTCTCTCCCATCCCACTGCGGGGGGAGGGAAATGAAGTGAGTTGCTGCATGGTGCTCAGCTGCTGGCTGGGGTTAAACCACGGCGGTGTGATACCAAGTCAGTTGTGATGAATTGCGGGCAATAGGATCACCTCTTAGACCTAAACTTGGATGTGGAGGCAAGTCAGGCAGTTGCTGGAAAAGCTGTCAGAGGTTCATCTACCTGCCGCTGTGTTTAATCGCTCGTGCAAAACTCCCTAACGTTATCATGAAACTGTGTGTGACTCGATTACGTTAATGAATTGCTCTTGCCTGCAGCCGTTAGTCAGCAAGAGGACACTCAGCCTTGTGTCACCCCCTTATGTGCTCTTGATATCTCTTCCCCAGATACTACACATTTCTTTTAATCAGCAAGACAATTTCCTCTAAATGTCACTTGGTCAGACCAGATTCCTCGGCGTGAATAACCAGCGAGAGCTGCCGTTGCTGCGCAGGCGGGGAGGCGGAGGGCTGTGGGGTTGTTCTTCCCGGCTCCCCTCCTGCCTGGAGGGAAGGGGGCATGGACTCCGAGAGCCTCTATCAGCTGCTGGTCAAGGAAGAAGGGAAGAGAGGAGAGTTTTGGCAAGGAGGGGGAACTGGTGGAGGTGACAGTGATGTTGCATTTTCCATCAGCACTGCACAAACCTGCCCATCTGAGCTTTCTGCAGAGGTTTTGCAGTCGGGTCACAGCTGGCCAGGCTCATCCTGACTTGGGATTTCTTGCTAGCAGGGAAGACCCTAAACTTTTGCAGGCTATCCCCATCTCAGGATTTTTTTTGAAATGACTTGCTGAAGGAAGGGAAAGGCAATAGTCTCGTTTTCTTGATCTTCAGGGAGGGATGATTCTTTGTTATTCTCTTAGGTTGTTGTCTCTGCTTTTTTCCCCAAAAAAATGTTTGTCAAGGGCATCCAGAATTGTTGTCAAACTGGACACTAAACAAATAGTAATATTAAAAAGGATTATGCAGACAATAATCATTCTTCACTCATACTTTGTGAAAACTTTCTGCTCCATGGTATAAGATTATTTTTGATTGATTTATTTTTTTGGAAGTGCTAAGCAGATGCTCCACTGTAATGAGAGGAAACAGAAGTGGAAAACGAGGAGGCTCGTACTTAAACAAATGAACAGATGCAGGGAGCGGAAAACAACAAGGTAAACAAATGAATACTTTGAGTAAACAACCTAAAACAAACAGAAAAAAACCCACAAACAGTCAGCCTGCACCAATCTGGACCTCGGATTAATCACCTCCCCAAACTTTTCACAGATTTTTTTTAAATGGAGGTTGAAAATTAACTTTTCTAACAATTTTGCAGTATACCTGCATGGGGAAACCCCTGCCACTGCCCCACTTGTTGCCTTCCCCCCACCCCTACCAAGGGAAACGGAGGGCTGGGGAGGGCAGGAGACATGCTGAAGGTATAACCCAGATTCCCTAGAAAAGCCAGAACAGGGACTCAAGATCTTTTGCGTGCTCTGCTGGTTCCTCAAAAACTGCAGCTTTGCTGCTACAATCCTGGATGTGGAGACCCTGTAAACTACCTCACCTTTCATCCTAGGAGCCATACATCCTATACTCATTATAGACCATAGCAAATGACTCCCATACCTGTGTAGCTTTTCTAACCTATACCAGATGCAAGGAGTTATGCTATACTCTGCACAGAGGCAGACAGAGGTATCGGTGCTTCTCCTAGGGTGTGCAGAGGAGCAAGAGAAGAGAGAGGGTGAGATCAGAAAGATGGATGTGAGCCTGGGCAATGCAATACGGCAATGGGACTATCCCTGGGACCAGCCTGGCCCCATGAAGGAAAGAAGGAGAGGCAGAAGTGCCATTTCAAACTGGGCAGGAAAGTCTAGATGAGGCTGGAAAGGAAGGGCAGCCTGCCTCTTGATAGGTGTTAAAAGCCCTGCTCGGTGCAGAACACCAGCCTTGGGGGGTTTCTGGTTCAGAGGGACTGGCACAGGGAATTTGGATATGACAGCCTTTCTCCCCACTCCCTATGTCTGCTGGTGTAAATTGCTTTTCTTTCCTCTCCAGCCTCTGCCTGGCCCTTCCTCCCGTCTCTGCTTAAATGTGCATCTGCAAGGAAAGGAGCTAGACCCAAGGCTTTTTCAGATCTGCTTTTCTGCAGACCCACCCTCCTGGCTAACAGACCTTGCTCTGTTCATCTCTATTAAGGGGGTTTGGGTGGTACGCAGACAATATTTAAGGAAAACAAGCCCCAAACACAGCTGCTGGTGCATCTGAAAGGGGGATCAGTGTTGAGCATCATGCCACCGACTCCACTTTCTCCTTCCTCACCGCCAAGCAAGTCATTGCTGCCTGGCAAAACCAGGGTCCAGGCCCATCTGGGCTGAGCCTGGCAATGGCCCGGCCATGTCCTCTGTCTTGGTGGTAGCTGTGGTAATGGCAAGCGGAGAGAAAGGGAATGGTGAGCCATAATCCATGCTGTGGCAGGAGACGGGCTGCTGGTTAACCCAGGAATGCGTGGTCTTTTCTGCTAGAAAATCCTTGAGTAAAGAGCACATGTTGTGAGTCGCTGATGAATTTTGCTCCTTGACATTTCTGTGATAAGGAAAAGACAGGCAACACCTGATGTCTGAAAAACATTTAGACATTTTTGCAAGCTCTTACATATTTTTAACTTGGTATCTCATTACCTGCTTTTGAACAAGGTTATTATTCATTCTTTATAAGATCTCCTCCCCTCTCCCTGTCATCATTTATCCTTCTTAATTAACAAATGGCATCAATTAAAATGTCAAATATACTCCGCACAGAACATACCAAAGCCACGCTCCATCATATGTTGAAATGAGAACATCCCCTCGCGGCTCGGCAGGGACAAGGATAGAAAATCTTGTCTGAAATGCAATTACTTGCAAGCCCTGTCTGTAAGTAAGGATGGCATTTGTCTTGCACAGAGGAGCAGACCTGACAGCTGCAAAGCTTTCTTCTGAAGATCTGCCCGATTTAGACGGTTGGCTGCTTGGGGTGTGAAAAAGCGTATTGCTTGGGATTTATCTTAAATTATTTTAGCCACCTGGCCCCAGGGTCGGTCAGTGCTGGGTATCTGGGCTCCCTTGAGAGTCATCAAGAGCTGAGGAGGAGAGAAGAGCATTACTGGAGCGTGATGCAAATCCCTGGTTTACGTACCTATTTTAGGACAGGATGAATCACCCTCTCCTGCAGAGAGGCAGGTAGCTCTGGGGGGAAATGAAGTCTGCCTGAGCCCTGAATCTCCCCTGAGTGCAGCACACCCAGGTGACTGCTGTGACTAGGTAGTTAATTTTTTGACAGCTGAAATTAGCTGAGATGTTCTTGCAGCGTTTAGTGCGGCATGAGGGCAGGCTGACTCTTCATCGGGGGCTCTTCGGGATGCTTAATCAAAATACATCAGAGCAAAGGGCATTTAGAGGACATGACCATCATTTCCTAGGAACAAACGCTACTTATCCACTAGGGACTAATGGCACAACCCCTTCACTGTGAACACTCTGCTTATTTCAGGTCCATTGTATGAGACAAACTGTAATTTTGGCTCATGCAGATGGAGGAGAAATGCAATTAGTATAGTCCAGAACAGGCAGGTAATGTTCTTCCATCAAACGCTAATTCACTATGTGACTCTAAGCAAGTCCCTTACCCCCACTTACCCGTGCCCCTGCTTTCCCAGGCAGTTTGCAAAAAAGCTTTGCCAGCTTGGCAGGGACCTGTTGATTACCCATTAGGTCTTTGGATCATAATTTTTACCTAAGAGCTGAGGTCGAGGACTAAAACCCCGCTGTACTAGAAGCTGTAAAAATACGTGGTAAAAAAAGAGTTTGGAGAGGTTTTTGGAAATGAATGCACTGTGCAAAACTGGTAAGACAGGTTGATAGTTGTTCAAATAGAAACGTGTAACCCAATGCAGGCTGTCACAGCAACACCTTCCTCCTTGGTAAGGTTTTTGTGCTCTCTATGCCTACCACCACTGTATTGCAGTGCCAGCGCTCAGAAATCCTGTGGGAAGACCCTCTCCCTGCTCCATACTACAGCAAGTCCCAAAGCAGGGTGCAGTTTTTGCATGTCCTGGGCAGTGAAATAAGACCAGGAAGAAATACAAAAACACCGTCAGATGAAATGGCTCTTGCTTCTCCCAAACAAAGGGCAGGCAGAACTGCAGGGCAGTGTTTGGACTTATTGGAGAAAATCTAAACCTCAATAATGACTTTTTTTAAAAAACGCAAGTGCGATTAATCTGATGTGCACGCACCTCAAGGGACTCCCATGGCATTAAGCCACGTTCAGAGAGGCTTTGTCAAGAGAGAGGCCAATGTTTTATCTTTATTCGAATTTTGTAATGGCAGTGTGTGCACCTGGTGGCCTGCTGCTAGTACCTTTGTCTTCAAGACCTCCCCTTGGTCTGCATCTCTTGTTTAGTGAAGTTTGACTCGAGTGAGGCACTCGTGTCTTGAGAAGGTGTAGGACAAATAAGGCAGCATTTGCACTTGCTGGCATAAAATAATTCTGATGGGCAACTTCAGCGTCTGTTCATTTCTTAAGCTGTGCATACACTCAACCCATTTCCAGTAGGTAAAAGCCTAGCTTTTAGGAAATCTGGGTTTGTTTAGTTAATTCATTCAATAAAAGCTTTGTTCAAGAAGGCATCTCCACTCAGCAAAATACTGAAGCTTATACTTAAATTCAAGCAAATGCTGAAATCCTGCTGAAGATAAAAGGATTTGTTAGGTGTGTTCTGGCAGCTTTATGCTTAAATATTTAGCTAACAAGAGTGTTATTAAGCAGATGCTTACATGACTTTCTTGCATGGAAACCTGAGAGGCTGTTGTAATAGGGAAATATCCTGAATCCAAGTTGATGAGACGTCTGGAGCACTGGGTGGATGCAGCTGTCTGTCGGTGAGTGTCTTCTGGTACGTATCAGGCAGGAAGTATATGCTGCAGATGACACTTTACCAATTGAGGTGACTCAAAGCCTTTTTTTTTCCACAGAATGTGAAAAACACATTGGAAACAACAGCCCTGCATGGGGTAAAAAAAAACTTCAAACTTTTACATGTGTAGTTATGGGCTCTAAAGTGACTGCTGCCAGTAAGGAAAGAGGTCTTGGAGCTTCAACATCTGCTCAGTCCTCGTTAGTAGTTATGCTAAAAATTATTAGGGAAAGAGAACAGAAAATACCCCCAGGCTACTGTTTAAATGCATGGTGTTTTTACATCTTGAGCACTGTGTGCAATTCCAGTTTGTCTAGCTCAAAAATGATCTAGCAGAGCTGGGCAACATCCAAAGCAAGGCAATAAGGATTATCAGTAGTATGGAACAGCTTTCTGTAAGGGGTGATTAAATGGCCTAAGGCTCTTTGGTGTGGAAAAAGAGGTGTCTGGGGGGAGGTACAAGGGAAATCTATAGAAATGTGAGTTTGGTGGAGAGGGGGAAGTCAATTGTTCTTATAACTTGGGAGCCAGGAACATCAAATGAAATTATTGAGTGGCAGATTTGGTACAAAGGCAGCCTTTTTTTTTTTTTTCCTGCCCCTCCCCTCCCCCTTCTCCCCCCCCCCCCCCCCCCCCCCCCAGTGGTGAATTATGCTGCCAAAGTCATTGCCAAAATGGAATCAGATCTAGAATCACCTTTCAAGCTGGGGAGCAAGCACAAAAGTTTTTCACAGGGGAGGATCCTCTAATCCAACAGAAAAGGTCACAAAACCATCCTGAGGCACCTAGGAAAGATCTTTCTCAGTTAGCAAATTGAGTCCTTGTTGTCATAGAAAGCAAGCCTTGTGATCTTTCCCACAGATTTAGGGATCTCCCTATTAAAACTAATTAATGTTTTCCTAACCTACTCTTCTGGCTGGAAATCTGTCATTGACGGACATGAACTGTCTTCTAATCGCCAGCCTTAATTTATTCATGACTTAGTTAAAAACATTTGTTCTTGTACAGCCTTAACCCTCAGCTTGAGAGGCTTTTCTTTCTCCCTCGTGTTTATTACCCTCATATATTTTGTAAAATTGCAGAAAAACAGCATTGCAGGGAACCATTTATGGTTAACTTGTCCCTACCCTCACCTCAAAGCCAACCCAGTGATCCTGATAAAATTCCTGATTGATATTTGTGTAACCTGTTTGCGAAGACATTGAGCAGTGGAAACATCCACACTGTCTGCGGTGGATGCATGCTAGTGTTTTGTTTCTCCACCTTTGCATCCAGGAACAGACAAATGTGCTGCTTCATTTTTAACTTCAAAGGTAGGGATTAAAAAAGAATGGGGAAGAATGAAAAAGCTTACTCTCTAGCCATCTAGGCAAACCAAACAGGAATAAATACATAAAAGGCACAGTCAAAAGGGTCAAATTCTTGGATTATAGCATAAATGTTTTAAGTAGAAGCTCAGAGTAAATGTGTATTACCCATCAGAAAAAAAAAAAAAAAAATAAAGGGATTACAGTCAAACAGTGTAGTAAAAGAAGCCACTAAGGAAAGATCGAAATGATGGTTCAACACACATGCACAGGCACAAAAAGACATGACAGAATTCTGGAAAGTTAAATGCTAAATCCTAATAAGAAAAAAAAAAAAAAAAAAAAGAAAAAGGGGTGTGTGGAAGCTGAGCTTGCTAAATGCAAAAGAATACTTTCCACCTCCCAAACGTATAAAAAATAGGGATATTGCCATCTACTCTGTAGGAATAACAAATCATTGAGGCACAATCGGGGGCACTCGGAGAAGACCAGACTATGTAATAAAAAGCCCTTAAAAATATTCATTTTGATGGAACTGAGGGAGCTTTCCCACATTGCAACATCTCTTTCTGGGGTGCTTTTCTGACAATCTATCTCAAATTAAATTTCTGATAGAAAAGGTTTAGAAATAAATTAACAAGAAGAATAGTAACCAATTTCAAAAGCTAACTAATATTCACACAAGAGGTGGAAAGGAATTCAAGTATGGAAGTGCTGACCTACCAGCTGTTTTGTTTTCATGTACTCCTTAAATAGCCCTTGGTACCAGGAGAATGGAAAGTGGCAAATATAGCATATGTTTTTGAAGTAAGGTCTGGGAGCATCTGGTGTAAACTGTAATTAAGAATGGAATGAGTAGACATTTGGATAAATATGATACAGTGTGTGTGTGGGGAATATATGTTGTTTTTATAAAAGGAAGTTATTACCATAAAATCTATTGAAGCTCTCTGTAGCAACATATATATTAATAAGGAGAATCCAGTCAATACAAAGCACTGGATTTTGAAAATCTCTTGATAAAGACTCTTTCACCAATGTCTTTTAAAGCTATCATGGGATAAGATAAAAGCTTAATTAATTTATATACATTGTTCCTATGTATTGATTATTTGCAATTAATTTATTCCTAATACAATTTTTTTCATCTGTTAAAAGATAAGTAATGAAGTGAATAATAAATGGCCAGTCTATCAAATGGACTTCCAGTAGTGATCAGTCCTAGGACCTGGTATGTTCTGCATAGTCACAGGTGATTGTAAAAAGCGTGATTGGGAAGTGACAATATTCCCTGGTAGTTTATATGCTATTCCGGAAACACAAGACTAAAATTGCCAGTGAAGAGTTGAAGATGCTAAGTGACTGGATGACAAAATAGCAGACAGAATTCCGTGTAAATAAATGTAAAATAATACAATGGAGAATGGTTCCAAGTATGCATACATAACAAGGGGTTTAAATGAACTGTTTTCCAGGAAAGAAATGCTGAAATTATTATGATAGTTCAACGAAAACAACAGCCAATGCTTTTTTTTCCCCTCCCTTCTCCTGTTAAAAGAAATGTTGTAATATCTTTCTCGAGAAGGCTATTGATCTAGCTAGGTCTCATGCTCCTTCCTCCAATTTCCTCCCGTTCATAACAGTGCAGATCTACAGTAGTTTTAGTGTCTTTGTGTCTAGGACAGCTTTGCATCTTCCCAATCTAAAACACTACGCTCTCCGATCCAGCTGACTTCCACAATTATTTTCCCTAGTTTATAAAAATTTGCTCGTCCAGATCTGCAAACAGAAAACTGTAGATGTCAAAGTGAAATGCTCCATCTGGACACTGGAAGTAATTAACTACAGGAAGAAATTGCCTGAAGGTGATGGCGAATTGTCCTTAACATAAAGTTTTTCAAGCGAGATTGAACCTCTCCTGCTGTAAGGTCGGTGCTGGTTCAGATGTGGGACTTGGGCTTGACGTTGGCTGAGCTCTTCTGCTCTGCACTACTCACCTCAGCTCTCCTCGTGCCTCTTTCCTTACCATCATATCTACCGTACATGCACTTCTCCCTGACAAAACGCTGCACGACACGCATTGCATTTACTAATTAGAATAGCAGTTACTAATTAAGTTTAAATTCCAATGTACCAATCAAATTTTATTTCCTAATTGTGCTACATTATCACTAATTAGAATAGCAGTTTTTACTTAATGGATTATATTTAAATTAAGATGTCTCCATCCAATGTTTTTTCCTACTTACATTTTAACTAATTGGTACTGCAATTATTAAGTTATGTTGAAATTGAATATATCAGGCTGGTAGGGAATCATATGACAGTTTGCGCACGTCTGTATGATACTAGTAGGAATGATTAAGATACAGTCCAGTTAATTAGTTCTGGAATCAAAATAATTTCATAAGTGTTTGAATAAGGAGTGAGTGTATACTACTCCCTTGCCACACTATTAAGGAGGAGCTTATTATGGGCTCAGTAGAAATTTAACATGGTTATTGGTACTAATCAGCTCAGATTCAATTTGCAAGTATTTGGGCCCAGGTTCAGGAGGGTGTTTAAGCATATACCTATAATTAAGCATGTTCTTAATGGTTGCCCCACATTTCTGAATCAAAGTCTTTTCATTCCTGCTTGTCAACGCTTTAAATATTTTTGTGATGGCTAATAGAAAAAGGCCTTTGAAGATTTATTGACCATGTTTTGCCCTGTCCCGAAATACCATCCAAACAGATGCTGGTGACGCTACACAAACACAAAGACAATTGCCAAGTGCTGACGATTAGCAAAGAAGTAGACAGCAGCCTTAAATCACAGATACGCATCAAGATCTAGCACAGAGGCTTACTACCAAGCTAGGCAAAGCACGCGGAGGGAATCGCTACTGGCTAAAGGAGTTGTGATTCTTGCTCTCTGCTGACAGTGACCTTAAAGTGGCACGTGGGGGACAGCATTTCAATGCAGCAAATCCCACGACCTGGGGCTTTTAATGCCACGGCTCTTCAGAGGAGCGAGGGCAGTATGCAAGCTTCGGGCTACACTCGCCCTTCCTGACCACCAGCTAACCCTCCCTGCTAACACCACCTCTGCTCACTAAGAGTGCAAGACTCTGCTCTTGTGAGCAGTAGGCATGAGGCTGAGGAACCTAGAAGCTGCAGCCTTGCAAAATCCCTGTATATTTTTCTTTCAGTGCCATTATGGACCTAGAAGAGAGGAGTGGCTTATACATACTTGTATTTGCAGACGCATGCCAGGTCTTGTGTCCATTCACACCCATGCACACTGTGGTGCATGCAAACAAAGGAGCATGAGCAGATGAGTCAGGTCTGCTGTCTTTGACAAAATCAGTTTTGCACAGATGGTGGGGAGATGTTCTCCTCTGCATCCTTCAGCCTAGGCTTGGTCATATTTAGGAGCTGCAGGACGTTCCTATGGAAACTCTGCCTTTTGTTTTTGTAACCCAACATATAAATCAGGACTGCTTGAAAGCTGCCAGGCAGTGTTGTAACAGCATCATGACAGAAGAAAATATCTGGGAAAAGAAGTCTGTAACGACTTACCACCGATGCCAGAATTGCAATATTACCAAGAGACAGGTGGGGGTGGATATAACAATCCAACCGATCTGTAACAGGTTACAACCTTCCTCATAAGAGGTGACATTTAAAAGAGATGGGCTAGATAAAATAAATAAATAAATGCATGAGGTAAAATTAGGGTTAAATTAGGAGGAAAGGTTACTGGTGCTTCACAGACAGTGAAGCCCATTAAAACAAATGAAAGTAAAGTGCCAAGTTTTGAATCGGTGAGATTTTTAAAATATCAGCAATATCACCTCACCTCTATCTATGTAAGTAAATGAGAGGGTGAATTTCAGAAATAGTACATATTCAGTAATGCCTTTCTTTTCCTCCCAGCCCATGCTTTCTAAGCTTTACAAGAGCAGACTGGAACGCCAGAGAAATCCATCTCCATTAAGTGGATCTGAGACCTTTCAAAAAGCCAGCAAAATTTAAGGGTAAGTGCAAAAGAAAAGACACCGGAAAATCAGATTGTCCTCATATTAAACAAGATCTGAGTTTTGAAAGTCCCATAACAGCCAATGTCATCAAAAGCTCCTACAGCATTGAAAAAGAACAGAGAATGGAAAACTACTTAACTGAGGCAGAAGGATCAGCTTGAGAGGTAGGGGATGATAAGCCATGGCAGCAATGTATGTTTTGAGAGCCTGATTGTGTCCTTCATTGTAATGCAGCTATAGACATGAAGGTAGATGCTGTATGATTAAACAGTAAACTATGAGGGGATTTTATCCATTTCCTTTCTAATTTACTCTGACTTTGTAAAACCATGTTCCTCTAAGCTCTGTTTCAGCATGCTAAGGTCTCCTGTTTGTATAAGAGCAAATGATGAAAGTCTTGAGCTGTATTTTTCCTTCTGTGTGACTTATTCTAAGGCAGAATGTGGAGTCTTTCCCCAACAAACTTTGGCAGCTTTTAGAGCATAGTTGCTTTTGACTGAAATGCTGAACCCAGCTGAGAGTCATGGCCAGGCAAATTTCTCAAAGTTGGGTCTGCTCCTGAATGGACACTAAAAATCTGAGTGAGTACACAAGGGATGCAAGCAAGCGTTTGTAGCCTACTCATACTTAATATAGGGTGTGTATCCCACCCTCCAAATATCTGCATTTCATCCTCCCTCTTAATAAACAATAGAAACATGTGGACACCTTGGGTTGCATACTCAACTGGTATAAATGCATGGAGCTATGCTGATTTACTGCAGCTGAGAAGCTGGTGCCTACACTCTATCCTAGAAAAGATTTCATGGTCTCCAATTCAAGAACCACCCTTGATGCTTACAGGAGGTGCCTTCAGCTAAACTATATAGGGACCAGTTGGAACATTTCTGATTGAGTTTGTCACAGCCAGAATATGATGTCATGTCACACCATAACTTTTCTCAGCTGTGTATTGCTTTTAGTGATGTTTCCATGTATTTCTGTTTTCTTAAACTCATGGTGTTTGGTACACTAGACTTCAATGTGGGGAAAAAAAAAAAAAAAAGAGGCAGGTTCAGACCCTTGCCCTCTGAGTTGCAGTCATCCAGGGTGAAAAATTGCCCTTATTCAGACTAAGGAATAGAAAGAAAGCTTTGTGCAGCTTAGATGAATGCTCTAGCCATAAGACTGCATGCAGGAAAAGCTTAAATTTTGTTCAGGGTGGTGATAGGGAACACAAAACTATGGGATTCAGTTTTTGCAAAAAGTATCCAGTGAGGTTTGGTTATGCTCCACACTATGGCTCAGAACGTTCAGAGCTACCATGAAATACAAACATGTTTGTAGTCTGGTCAGCTTTATATTCAAAGTATTATCTAAATCTAGTGTACAACAGTGCACGTACATTCTTGCATAAACATATGGAAGGTACAACTAAGCATTAACAGTGTGAATTCAGTAGGGAGAAATATTACTGTAAAAGGCACTGATTGCAGAATCTGGACTTTAATGTACTCTTTCTGTTCTCAGTAATTTAAAATGTAAAAAAAAAAAAAAAAAGATTATACAAAGCACCATGTGTGTATATGTGTGTGTGTATCTGTAACTGTGATAACTGTGACAAACTAGTTAACAAAACTGAGGAGCTGGTATTTGTTAAGTTAGACAGACTGAGTTTACACCAAATTTTATTTAGCTGTAATTCTGGTGGAGAAATGTCGTCTTATCCCTTTCTTAAATTTCTGCAGCACAGCCCCCACCCCCCACAGATGGGAATTCATTTGCTAAAAGGAGAGTTGGCAGCAAAGACCATCGTGAGCTCTGTGGGCTGTGTCTCTTCAGGAGACAGGATTATTGCAAACACTCCCTCTGCGCTAAGATATTTAAACAGTCTTCCCGGCAATGTTAAAAATGTAAGGTGTGCATGATTATGAAATATAACTATACAATGACTTTCACATTTAAAAAGCAACAGAATGTTTTCCAGCTGCAGCCATCACGGTGTCAGAGTATGATATCACTCTGAGCATTTATTTCTGGAGGCAAAAATATTCCTGCCTCCCTCGCTCCCTCTCCAAAGCATTCCCCTCCACACTCAATGGGCTCTGTTGTTTGAGGCAAGTACCCTTCATTGCCTGTTACCTCCTCAAACTTGCTGAGAATCCCAGACCCCGAAGGCAGTCCAACACTAGTGAAAATCCTGCCTTTGCCTTCCTGGGGATGAGACACATTCATAGGTATCCTGCACACCTGCAGTACTGTTTTAACTATACTGTTATGCAGTGTGCACTGTTAATATAATCTGGATTTCCTGGCTAAACCCAAGTGATAGATAAAACCATGCAAAAGGTGCAATCTAGACAAAAATCTCCAGGGTAGTTTTGCTGAAGATAAGAGAAATATTCCTCATATGAATGCAGCAAACACCTGCCAACTTTCCGACTGAGCAGCAGGTCATAAAGCAAGCACAGCCAGCTCAGAAAAGCAGAGGCGTATATAAGCATCAGAATGAGAGGTGAGAGATAAAAACAGCTTTTGTACATGTGGGGTTGGAAAACAGCTGAATAAAACAAACTCGACACGAGTGCCAGCATGGTTTTTTGCCCAACAAAATGCAAAGCCATATGTGTGGAGCAAAAGAAAATGGCCTCACTGATTTCCAGAGCCGGAAGAAAAGCCAACAGGAGAAGGAAAGGAAGGTGACTTGGGAGCAGTAGCTACTGGATGCTGCCAAGCTCTTCGAGACCAGAAGGCTGTGAGAAATTGTGGAGCCACAACAAGAGTGCACTGTGGTGTGTCTGCCTTCAGTGAAAACTCAGAGGAACAGCAACATTATTCTGTGGAATGAAATTCAACCAGAGTGACACAGCCTGGCCCTGATGCGTCAACTCCTTTGCTGTCATGAATAACAGATGTTCTGTCCAAAGTGGCCAGAAGCCATCCGCTTATTCCCTGATCTACAAAACTCCAAGACTTGAGAAAACAAAGAACCTGGGAGCCTAAAATGTGGTCTTTCGTGTCTGTTGGAAGCCTGACACAACTTCTCCTGTCAAGATCCAAGAGCAATTTCTCTTGGCTGCTCAACCCACCACTCAGTTGTAGCTGCATTTCTCTTGATCCCTCTTTATTCTTGCTTTCTGCTGCTGAAGGCTTGTTCTCTCTCATGAGTGGCTTACCTGGCAGTTCTTTTGGACTCAGTTATGTTGTATTCTCCATGGTTTCTTTTCATCTAGGCTTGCTTCTGAGCGCGTGTTTGCCATGCTTCTTGCTTGATGGTCTTTGAATGTCCCTGGCTGGCCATTGGACTACCTGTGGGCCATCCTTCTTGCTCAGACTCCTGGCCTCAGCTGCACCTTGGTCAAGGTGTTAGGTTGTCTTCTGGATTAGAAAGCCCTCACTTAGCTGCAATCACTGGACTTTTCTCGCTATGTCTGCCTGACAATGATCCTTACCACAAAAATCAACTAAAATGGGTCAAAACAAGAGAGCAGAAAAATGAGGGGCACCTGCGGTAGTTAGGAATTAGACGAAAGGCCCATATGATCCAAGAAGATGCAACCCCATCTTCCTTCTAGCTGTCAGTTCTGGCAAATATTTTGTGTAACTGAGTCTCGGCAGCCAAAAACCTGAGCATTTTTCCGTGTCATCCTGTGCTTGTTAATGCAATCCGTGTGCTTTGAATGTTATGATTATTTATTATTAAACTAAGAAAAACATTGCGTGAGTCTGTCAGACGTTCAGGAATAGCTTGCACTCTTGCACATGCCTTTCCCTTATGTACAGTTTGGCACCTTCGAACGCACTGTTTTTGTCTGTGTTTATTTTAAACCGAGAAGATTAAAGAAATGCACAAACAGTCACAGGGGAAAAAGGAAACCAGTTATTTATAGTATGCAGCAGTTAAGCTTTCAGGATGGTTATAAGCATGTTTTGTAGCAAGCAGCGCCCTAATTCTGTAAGCACTTAAGGGCATCCCGCACTTGATACACTAGGCGAGGGGTGCTCTTGGCCCACTTTCAGGCATGTCACCGGGACGGTCATCTTTGAAACGACACTTGTGCTCAGAACAGATGTGTCGGCTATGTGCCTGGGCTCGGGCATCACTGGATAGACCTCTGGATCTTCTCAGACCCAGCTGGGTGCCTCAGCGCAGCTGCCAACTTCATATGGTGCCAGGACAGTGAGCCCATAGGGAGGAGAGAGCACCTTCTACACAGTCTGGATAGGCAAGACAGTCCATGGACTGCAGAAGGACTGTCTGCGTTGCCTAAAGGTGTCTGTGTGGGGGTGTTTACAGAAATGAGATTTAGCTGGGGCTACATCGTGCTGCCAAAAAGCAAAACATTACAGATAATGACTGAGTTTTGAAAAGAGGATATTTGTCATAAGAAAAAAAGCTACAGAGACTTTACAGCAAGTGCTCATTAATTCTGTCAGGTTAGTTAGGTTCTAGCCACCAGGGTTTTTTTCCCTATTTTTTTTCTGTGTTATCCCCCCTTCCTGCACAAATTTGTCTTTTTTTTGGTGAGAAATGTTTTGCTAGGATGATTTTCGGGAGCTCTGCACGTGTGCTGAAGGGGAGTTACTGTTGAACTGATACTGTTAGCGCTATGAAGAAATACTGATGCTGTCAGACGCTTCAATGTGCTAAGCTAAATACCAGCAGGCACAGGTACCAATAAGAGCCCTGCAAAACCACAGCAGGCAGATAGCCATCATTGGCCAGAATTTTTATGGTAATAAAGCAATATTTGATTAGCAATAAATATTTCTTCTGATCTCTTTCTTGCTTCCTAGGACCAAAAACAAAGGTAGGATGGGATTTGTCAAAGCTCACTGCACTAGTCTCATTAATCTCTTTTTGAACGCAATGGCAAAATGCCCTGTAACACCAGTGGGAAGTGAGTTATGCCAACAATAAGCACTTTTTACAGCCTATTGGTTAGAGGTACTAGGACAATGTAGGACTTGGAGCTGGGTTTTACCAGAGGGTATCAGTTGTGGCTTAATTTCACAGTGCCAGGAAAGTTGGGTTGATAAAATATTTCAAAGAAATGCTGAAGCAGCACTAGGAAGCATTTTTGTCAGGATGGTAGAGCGAAAATTGTTTTTTTGCTTTTCACAACACTTAATTATGCATTCATGGAACATTTTTGTCCATGCTAAGAACTAGACATGTACATCATTACATGAGATAGCTGTAGCAAAGTTTCATACTTGCCATGTGACCATATCATGAGCCTGTGATCGATCCCAGGATGGACTCATCTCTAAGATGGGTTTTCCTGCACTGTGGCTTTAAAGGAGCAGATCTCAGACACATCTTAGAACTTTTATTCTCAGCATTTAGGCTTCGTTAGACATGGAGCTACAACTGTGACATTTTAAAAGGGAAAATTCAATAAACAAGGTTTATAAAAATATTTCTGCCCTGTATAGGATGTCCTTGCAGAGGGTTTCCTTTCTGACCAGCAGCTTTTTGTTGCTTTCTGGTTGCAAAAAGAACTACAGAGTGCCTTTCTGTGTCTTTAAATTTTATTTTTTTTTTTTTCTTTCTATCACTTCAGCATCTCCTGGACTCTCCCTGCCACCCAGGACTCAGCCTGCAGATACCTCTTTGCCCTGTGACAGTAACTCCTCACTGGCCATGCTCAGCCCTTTTCAGATGGGGAGGAAAGGCTCAGAGAACAGCAATTGCATCTGATCAAAAGTACATGTCCCTCTCTGCTTCCCCATATGAGCTTTTTGGAAGATCGAGGGTAATGAAAAACGATCCTAACCAATGTTATCTGTCACAGAACTACTCATGATGAGCAACAGGTTTAACTGCCTTAGCTGCTGTTTGTTTGTTCATCATTTATCTAGGAGAGTTTATGACTGCTCAAGAATTAATGGTTGTCATATATATGTGAAGGTATTGCAGTCTAACTTCTGCCTTATAACTAATTAATGGTTCAGATATCCAATATACAGCTAGCTGTTTCGTGGTTTGTGATAAGTTGTGTGGTGCCTCTTTTCTTCCCTCTCTAGACAGATGCAATTTTTTGAGTTAAGAAAAAGATGTAAATAAATCCCATGTAATCACATAACGCTTCTGAAACAAATACTCATGGTTGCAAAAATGCTCACAGCATTTTTATTTCTTCTTATGTGCTGCTGCATAGCTTATCTTTTGCATTAATAAACACCGGACACAAAAGTTTTGGAAGCAAATTCAGAGATTTATTCCAGCAAATATTAACCCATTCTCTCTTTTTCTTTTTTTTTTTTTTTTTTCCTATATCTCTCTCCCTGTTAAGTCCTAACCACAGTTCCCCAAGATGAAGCAGGCTATTTTAAAATAATTAAAAGTTTCTGCCTTTGCATGACTTCTTTTGACACCACATCTGCTTGAGTGTGGTAGGAACCAGCTCCAAGCCAATTAAAAGGAGATGGGTGCATCGTACAGCTCCCTTCTCTCTTAGTGAACTTTTGACCAAGAGGGCACTGTATTGATGAATTTCATTTCTTCCTAATCTGCTTGTACTCTGCTTGATAGCTTGGAGCTTTGCTCTCTTCTGTTTCAGTACAATGACCCTGCTCTTAAGAAAGCTGCAAGTTTGAAGCAAAGCAAAGATTTCAAGTTATTACAAGATGTTGAGCACACAGATCTCTTCTTGGCTGTCTGCAAGATGTTGCCTGAAAGTTGAGAAGGGCTCTCACCCCACAGAAGAAGAAATAGTAAGGCATTATTTCACAGCTTTTAAGGCAGTAACAAAGAAACGGAGTTTCACTCGGCACTGTGTAGCTAAATAGACACAGTCCGTCAGGGTGAGTATATGGAAAGGAATGAACTAGCTACGCCCAGGGGTTGCATTAGTGAAAAATGCCTTTTCTATGCGGCTTTTAGGAGCTGGCCTTCATGCAGGTGCTCATGTGCTGATCAGTCAAGTCAGAGGTCCCTTTGTGAGTAACTATGCATATGAAGGCAAAAAGGGCATTTCCATAGGACAGCTCCTTTTTCCATTTCTGGGATGGCACCGTAGGTATTTTTGCTGGGTCTGGAGCTGCCAATATGCCAGCCTTTATGCCTGTTCTGTAACGGCTTGTCTTGAGCAAAGTCTAGTGAATAGGGCCAAGGGTGCAGTGTTGCAGGATACACACTCTAGCCTGCTTGCTACTATGCTAGCCAGACCAAATTGATTTGCTTTTTGGCCTTGTTGTCAGATAATGAGCTTTGGTCAACAGTGTTGGCCTCAAATAGACATTCCTTGGGCAACAGGGAAATGTTTCTTTCTTATTTTTGCTAGCACTGGGGTGCTAGATATTAATTAAGATAAGCAACAACAGAACAGGGCCCCAGATCTCTTCTTGTGAGCAGAAGATGATGCTGAGAGGAAAGCAGTTTGCATATCTTTCAGGAGAAAACCAGAGCAACAAAAATGGATCTTCTTATACAGAGCTACAAGGAAAATCCTGACACCTACGTCTTCATATTGGAAAACTCCTTTGCTGTTCAGCGACTGTACGTTCAGGATCTAAGTGACAGGTGGAAGTAACATTCCAAAACTAGTACACCATGAATTTCCATTTCCTTAGGAATTTAATATTTATAAAGTGGCTTAGCTTTGAATTGCTATGACAGTAGCACAGCATTAAAGACTTGGCTGTCCTGATAATATAAATGTAACTGCTTTCCCCAAGAGCATCTTTGACTAGTACCTGTTCCAGTCTATTTTAACTTTTGTTTAATCATGGCACTCTCCACACATACAGAATGTGTCTTTGTGGCATGGAAAGGAAGTAAGCATGACCTTTATCAAATAAAAACCCGTACATTACTACTGCAACAAAGAGTAAGTGTAGATGAAATACAGATACTTGTATTTACATGACATCTGGAAGACAAATACTGACCAAATCTTTTTATCACCGCTACACCACTCCAAGTTAATTGGAAAGACAGAAGGACATCACAGAATCTCATCAAAGGGATTTAGAGTTGTCAGTCTGAGTTTCTAAACTTACAGTGAATTTGGCACCTAATTTTTTTACCTAGTCTTTTGGAGTTTCAAGATAATAGAAAAGAAATAATGGAATGGATAGGATAATTTAGGAAGAAATTGTGTTTGAAACCGTATTATCAAATAAATCAGCCTCTGTGGGAGAAAACAATAGAGTGGGACCTCGACTTTACCAGTTGGATAAAGATAAGTATTCAGACTAAGACAACTAAAGCTTAGGAAGATAATAGCTTGTCCGTCAGGGGCAATGTTGCCAATTAACATTAATAGCAGCATATAGATCTCCTCAGTATTGCCATCGGGCATGCTGGGAATATTGTTAACACCAGTGTGGCTATCTGTTATTAAGGAATTGGAGGGGCAAAAGGAAGTAAGAAAGAGCACAAGTGTAGGAGGGGCAACCCCTTGCTGGAGATGAAATGGTTTCCTCTTATTTAATTAAGCGGCATTTTTTCAGGTCCAAAACAGAACAAGTGTGTCCGCCTTTACTTACTATGTGCCTCCTCCACAAGCACACCGCATTTTGAAACCCAAGGTCAGAAGAGATATTTTGCCAACAGGAAAGCATTGTCATGCTCCTTACTACACATGGCTTGAATGGTTTGTTAATGTTACTACTTCTTCCTTGTAAGTCTAGTTGTGTTTCAGATAAAGACAACTATCTTTTCCTCACCTGCACATCTCCATAAAAGGATAAAAATGGATAGTGACATGGAGGCTGTGATTTGAGGAAAGCTTATGTATTGGGTTTATGTGGCAAGATTTTTTTATCAGGGGGGCTACAGGGGTGGTTTCTGTGAGAAGATGCCAGAAGCTTCCACTATGTCCGATAGAGCCAATCCCAGCTGGCTCCAAGACAGACCCACCTCTGGCCAAGGCCCAGCCCATCAGCAACAGTGGTAGCACCTCTCTGATAACATATTTAAGAAGGGGGGGAAAAATTGCACAACAAACTGCAGCAAGAGAGAGGAGTAAGAACATGTGAGAAACATATTCTCTCCCAGGTGGAGCAGATCTCCACCTGCAGCCCATGGAGGACCCCACACTGGAGCAGGTGGGTGCCTGAAGAAGGCTGTGACCCTGTGGGAAGCCTGCCCTGGAGCAGGCTCCTGGCAAGACCTGTGGCCTCATGGAGAGAGGAGCCCACGCTGGAGCAGGTTTTCTGGCAGGACTTGTGACCCTGTGGGGGACCCACGCTGGAGCAGTGTGCTCCTGAAGGACTGCACGCCGTGGAAAGGACCCATGCTGGAGCAGTTCATGAAGAACTGCAGCCCGTGGGAAGGACTCATGCCAGAGAAGTTCATGGAGGACTGTCTCCCGTGGGAGGGACCCCACGCTGGAGTCAGGGAAGAGTGTGAGGAGTCCTCCCCCTGAGGAGGAAGGAGCGGCAGAGACAAGGTGTGATGAACTGACCCCAACCCCCATTCCCCGTCCCCCTGCGCTGCTGTGGGGAGGGGGTGGAGAGAACCGGGAGTGGAGTTAAGACCAGGCAGAAGCCGGGGGAGAGGGAAGGGGGAGTGAGGAGTGAGGGGAAAGGTGTTTTTAAGATTTTGTTTTATTTCTCATTATCCAACTTTGATTTGACTGGCAATAAATTAAGGGGGTTTTTTCCCCCCAAGTCGAGTCTGTTTTGCCTGTGACTGCTCTCCCTGTCCCTATCTCAACTCACGAGCCTTTTTTTTCTCTCCCCTGTCCAGCTGAGGAGAGGGAGTGATAGAGTGGCTTTGGTGGGCACCTGGCATCCAGTGAGGGTCAACCCACCACAGCTTACCATTATTTTAGCTCAGCTCAGCTTATCTGTTTGAAACTAAAGGACAAAGACCTTCCATAATATCATTCATTCTAGGTAAGGGAAGATTGTGCCCAGAGCTATTTACTAGGACTGATTGAAAAAGTGTGGGGTTTTTTTCAGCAGAGATAATTTTTGCCCCTGTGGAAATCCGAGTATTAGAATATTCTAGTGGAAAACAGAAATATTTTGGCTTAAATCCATAAAGGCATTAATTTAGAAATACTACTATTTTGCCTTATGGAAATTGCAGTTCTGGGCTAAACAGGAAAAATCAGGCACCCAAATGACCTGGCTCAATCCACTTAGCCACCCTTCATGACTCCTGGGGAGGGGGTCAGTGGCATCATGGGAGTCCTGACCCTGGTGCATCATAAAAACTAACTTAGAGCCTTTTCTGCAGAAGGGAATGACAACCCACAGCATCCAAACCATGGGGTGCCAAAAAACATACCAAAGTCATTGCCAAATGCACACACTTTCTGGTTTGATTAACACACCTAGTTTTCACTGCCTGGTTTCTCCATGAAAAAAAAATATGAAAAATTCATGGGGAGCTAGGTACTATTTATGAGCAGTAACACCTACTTTAGTTATTCAAGTGATACACATAGGTGTGTTTGCATTTTTTTATTATCTGATCAAGGTAGAAATACCAAGAAGATACTAACAGACCATGCCTTGTATCAGAGCCGTAGCAGCTGCAACAGTATTGCAAAAGCAGGGGAGAGTTTTAGCATGCTGTCAATAAAGTCTTTTCATCTCAAGCCTCGGCTGACAGAGACCTTCTGACTTCTACAACAATTTTCTCAAAAGGCATCTCCGACATAAGACTCAGGATTCATGTTTTCTTGAAGAATTCATGTGACTCCTGGTTTCAGCCCCTCCCAAAATCAAGGTTAACAACGGAAAAGGATTCCAGCTAAGAAATTTTAAGCACTTTCAATGGTGTCTTGAAAATAAGCAACCAGAGAAATAGCAGCATGCATTCCAGTTAACAAAGGTAAATGCATTGGCCTGACAGAGCAATGGTGAAATGCTCTCATTTCTAGCCTGCGTTTCAGTGTTTGCTCTTGGCCTTCAGCATCCAAAAGAGTCGCTGGGGGGCAGATGGGATGCTCTTTCTCTCCCCAAGCCCTATCTTTCTTTCTGCTGTGCATGTGCCCTTGTGCAGATGGAGGCTCTGACTCCAAGTGGAGGGTTTTGCAGAGACGGCAGCGATGTGTGTTTGTAGAGCCTCGCCCTTCCACTGCTAGATCTAGTGATAGGCAGATTTGTGCAACCACCAGCAAAAGGCAAGGTCTGCCATAACATCACTCAGGAGGTCTTCTTGAAGTATGTCCTTTTTATTAAGTCCTAAAAAGAAATTAATTTTGCAGGGTGCTGACCACAAGTGCGGGAAGATTGAGAATGTCCACTCACGCCGCTAATGTGAGCGGCACCAATCAACGTCATGGCTAATTGGCTTCCCAGCCCATTGCTTGGTCTTCCTGGTACGTAAGACTCTCTTCCATCCTCCTGCTATTACCCTGTTCTGAATTTCATTTCTCAGCTCTCGTTTGTGAACAAGGATTGCATCATTCCATCATAACAACAGTTAATTAGGAATGAAAACCCACCCAAATCAATTACAACAAATCAAATTACTCTTAGGACAAAAATGCAGCAGTGAATATTGCGGTAAAGTATATGAGAAACACCTCTTGACACTTCAGTATTTATAGTGGCCAGCAGCCACTGTAAATTCCCCAGTATAACAGGAAACAAACAGCACGTGTGAAATGATCTCATCTCTTCAGGGTGCTGATTTTATGAGCAGTTCTGTTGGTGCTTATCTTCAGACATGTAGATAGATCTACTGAACATAATGGGCTTCCGTTCCTGAGACAGCAGGAACAGCCCTGAATAAAGGCAGAGGGGAAAAAAAAGAAAAAAAAAAGAAAAAGAAGCAGGAAATTGGCTGTATAAAAAGAACAATTAAGGGGACGAAAAAGATCCTTCTGGTTTGTGGTTTTTGGTTTATTTTTGTTTAGTTTTTTTTTCTTTCCACCTTGTAAGTGAACTGTACTAGCACCATTTTTGCAAGAAAACTGTCCTTGGTGTTGTCCCAGTTTCTTGGGAATTGTCCAGAAAGCCGAAGCAGCCCATCAGCATGGAACTGTGCAGGTCTGCCCCTGCCCACTGCCATCAGACAACGTGTGTGACTGAGAGAGGTCCCCGCGAGGCTTGTGAAGTGAGAGGAAGGGGCAAGCTCAGGCTTGAGACAGGAATGAATGTTTTGGGGAACCGTGGTCTATGATGGAGGAAGCACAGCAAAGAGGTGATAGAGAAGATGCGGATGCACCAGTGCTTTGAGCCATAGGGATTAATGGGCACAGTTAAGAGGATGCAGGATGTAGTGTAAAGCTTTAGAGTTAGGTCCGTGCCCAAAGGAATGCATGGTATGAGGTATTGGTGGTACAGATGACCACTATTCAGGTCCCCTGTAGGCTTTCATCCATGCAGAAGTACAACCACCAGGAGGTTAAAAAAAAAAAAAAAAAAAAAAAAAAAAGGTTTAACCTACTTTACAGATCTTTGAGGATGAAAAATTCCAACAATGACCCATTTTCAAGTCCATCTGATTTCTGGTTTCCTAACTGTCCCTCCTCTGAAGGAAGAAAAGCCAAAGAGAGACACAGAAGAGATGAGCAGAGCTCCCTGCAAGAGCTAGGTGAGTTTGGGAAAAGGTGGGGGTACAGGGAGAAGAGAAGAGAAGAGAGCAGAAGAAAGTGAGCAGCCTCCTGCAAAGGGACTGAGATGGTGCTGGGATGGCTGTGGGGTGCTCTTGAGTGCTGGAGCAGAAACATTGGGATTTATACCTGCAGATAAGATAGCTGAAGGAAAAAGGGTTGCATTACCACTGGGAATTTCCAAAGCTTTTTACCAGGAGTGTGTTCTTAGCAGCACTGAAAATACAGCTAGACTGGAGCAGATGACAGCAAGTATAAATCAACAGAGGGCAACTAATTAACAAGTGAGGGACTCAGTCCAGTATTTCAGCTGTTGTAAGGTGCTGTGGTTGTTCTAGTCAGGGGGTTTGAGACTTGGTGATGAATTGACACTATTTTAAAGGTTTCTTTGCTTTTCTTAGGATGTCTGCTGGGATGGGCTGGTCTGACCTCTCTGACAGGCTCTCTGAAGAGTAAATGGGTGCATGGGGATATGCCTATGTGGGGGGAAAATAATCCTAACGAGAAGGACTCTGAAAAAACCTTTTTTTTTTTAAGCCTGTGTGTTGAGGATATGATACTAGTATGAAATTGCTTTCTATGTCTGCTTCCTCCTGTACTTCCCCAAGAACATCTGTCCAAACTGGCCAAATTCAGACACATTTGAGCGAGGTGGCAGATGCCTTAGGATACTGGTTTCATGAGACCTGGGGCCCAAGCAGAGGGAGAAGACCAGTGATGAGCTTTCTTTGGACCATGTGCCTTGTCAGATACCAAAGAATCAGGTCATAAGGTAAAGCCCCGCTGTCTCTCCTTGGAGTGGAGGAAGATCCTCTTTTCTTAGGGAAAAGATCAGGATTAAAATGAGGATGCTGGAAAAGGTGTGGGTCGTCTCCCCCAGGGTTTGTTCCCACAGCTGATGGAGCATGAGAAAGGATGCATGACTTTCCTTGAACAGTAATGCCTGGGAGCCTCAGACAAAGCTCTAATTTTTTTTTTATTTTTTTATTTTTAATTTTAATTACTATTTAAGCTTTGGATGGCTGCATGTTTCAGAAGATTTTGAGCACCCTTTCAGGAAATGTGTTTATGGAGGACAGGTGGGTTTATAGTTTGTTTTTTTAATGAGATATGGAGGAGCAGTGTCCAGAGGATGAGATATACTGGGGAGTTTAAAGTACAGTTGGACTGAATGCCAGGAACGCTCACAAGTACAGTCCCTAAATGCACATAAAGGATTGTGGAAGAACTTCAGACTAATGAACACAAAGTGCTTGCTTGTTTCTTTTTTATAAACAAAGAACACTGAAGGAAAATTAACATGATTGGGGAAAATAAGGAGATGAACTTGAATACCTTGCTGCAGTAAATGGATTTTGTCAGCTTTAATGTATGTGCCAGTGACACTTCAGGTATAAATGAGGACTTGAGAAGCCCTTAAATCTGAAGATAGAAGCTGATGAAACGTGATATTCTTCCTGTATTTAAATCAGGCTTAGCAACTACTAGATGATCACTTAAACCCTAGCTCATCCATCATTTCTGTGGTTTATTAGTCCTTAATTTCTCCAGCTATTTTGAAAGAATTGGTTGTTATTGTCCTGTTAAGCAGCTTCACTGAATTATTTTTGGGTCAGCATCGTTAGCTTTGGATGCAGATACAAAGCAAGATCTCTGCATGAAGAGAAAAGATGACCGTATTTTGCAAACAATAAATAGAGAGAACACTCATCTTCAGTGTAAAAATTTCAAAGTAATTTGATAAGAACTCTTTGCTAAAACAAACAAACAAGCCAACTCAAAATATTGTATTACATGCATGTTGCCTCTGTATGATACCTTTATGGAGAACTGGTTACTGAATATTCTCCAGGCCTGCTCTATTAAGTTCAGTTTGTGTTTCACCGATTGTGAGACCTTTTGTTTTTTACAGATATTTTCTTTGCATTCATAACACTATTCATGTCTCTGAGGAGAGACAGGAAGGGGGTAAATATCTGGTACAACCTAAATGACTGCACTGTTTGTTGGTACAGAATAAAAGCCTGAAGGTTTTCAGCATGCAGTGAATAGATCAATGTGTATTAGGAGCAGAAAAAGCTTCCCTGGTTATCCAGGCTCATCCCTGCAGGCTGTAAGTTGTGAGTGATTCAGCTACCTGTCCTTGTGGTTGGACTTATTTTTCCCCTCTTGCAATGAAGTCAGGGTACAGGACTATTTAGAAGAGCAGTGCTTTTTCACTGCTTTGTGGAGACAAATGCATGTAAGTTGAATGAGGGCGTGTTTGCGCAGCCTCCTTGAGCTGTGGACGCTGTACCCAGAGATCACAGTCTACCCTGCTCAGTGCCTTCTCCCACCTGGACATCACTGTATCCTCTGCCCTGCTTCAGCCAAGAGAAAAATGGTTAGCAAAGGCTGGCTAATCAAACTGTGCTTAACTACAGTATTGACTTTGGCTGGGAAAGGCCAGGGAGTGCTCATCTCATGTGAGTGGCTCAGTTGGCAGATCTGGAGGTGGGCAATCCACAGCAGGGAGCAGCAGTGGCTGCCTTGATGGGGAGCAAGAGGGGAGGTGAAGGGCTGTAAGCTTTCCAGATAGTAGAGCTGCTGCTGAGAACAGATGTGCAAATAAGTCCCGGTGCTATGGGCTGTGTTTACCCTTCTTTTGAGGCAAAAACCAGCACATGCCCAATGCAAGGCAATTTTTCATTTCAGCACGTGTAAATGCCAGCCAAGAGGACAAAGGGAAACTTTTCCTAACAAATCCTTACCTAGGAGCAGGATCTGGCTAAGGCACTGACCTACTGTCTCCAGAGAAGCATGCCTCCTGCCCAGGTAAATAAAATACAGGGTTTAATTCCCAATGCAGTGCTTAGGCCACCGTTTAGATCTGAACACTTCTTCAATCTGGATATGAAAATGGGGCTGCCCATTTAGAAACTGCAGACTCCTTGGCTTTGAATGTCCACCTCTTAGGAGAGAAAATTGCTTCCCCCCACCCACTAGCTTTCTGATCCCTGGGTATCACTGTCTTTCAGGAGAACTGGCTGCAATGTTAGGTTGCTGAAAATAAAGGAGGGGATAGTTCTGCTGCTTGGCACAGGCTGTGGATTTCTGTCCAACTTACGCTTCATGCTCCCAAGGGAAGCTGCAGCGGGTATCCTTTGCCTGTGTGACAGAGAGCTGGCAGAGCTGAGATGGTCTTGGGACCAGATATATCCAAATGGAGCGTCAAAGTTAATGGAGGATTTTCACCTTGCGCTCTCTGGACACAGCTCTCTCGATGTTGTAGAGAGAGTGTAAAGCTAGGCTAGGTGAACTGGACTTTGGGAGAGCCAAAATTTCATGCTAAGCCCAGCACAGGGCACACGAGCACCACGCTCTTTGCTCTGTAGCCCATTTCTAATTACTAGAGCCATTCACTCCTCCTAAGCTACTTATTAAAATGATTAGCTTAGAGTTCCTCTGTTACAGCCTAGTCCTAGAAGAAGTCTTTTGTTTGCAGTTGCTTAACATTAACAAACAAATTGCCTGTCCCTGCTCCTTGCAATGATAATCTAATGACAAGGACAGCATTTGACATAAACTGGTTCCATGCTGGTTGCTTTCAGTAAGACTTCTATCAGATGAAAAGATGAAATGAGGTTTTGCTCTGTCAGCAGGAGGAGGTAACAGAAACTGGCTTGTAAACAATGAACAATTATTCTGGGAATTAACTTCCAAGGAGAGGACAGACTCTTTCAGAATATAACCAGATGGAAATTAATGCCAGGCAAACGTATAAGGTTTCTCACAACCACATCCAAGTCAACGAGAATGCTTGGTTTCCCTTGTCCACTTTGCAGTTGAGCTAGAAGTCTGTATTTCTCCTCCAGCAAAATTTTAACATGTCAAGTCCCTGCTCAGTACAAGCACATGGATTTTATGGCCTTCACAGTATTGCTGTCGCTTTTTTTTTTTTCTTTTTTAAGAGTGGAGGAAAAAGGAAAATTGTGAAAAAGGAGGCTAATTAGAGAAAACGGGCTTAATTTGGAAGCCACAGGTACCTCTTTTATAAGCTTTTGTTGAGCTTTTGCCCACAGTAAATTTATACAAGCTTTGGATAGACGGTAAATCTCTGTTTGCTATGGCCTGCTTTAAATGGAGAGCTTTCAGCACTACTTTGCTGACAGCTAAGGGCACAGATGAGGTAATAAAACCAACAGCTCCTGGGAAATGCCCACTCAGCTGGGAGAAACATTTCCTTGGATCCCTTGGTTTTTTAGATCTGTGTAAAACAGCATTTATTGTTTCTCTAAGATGCTTGGTAGCTGCATCACTGTGGGTTTAAGAAGGGTTTGATTCCTCAGCTCTCTGCTGCCTTCTGTCTTGCCGGTCAGGCATTTCAAACCTCTTTCAAAAAGACTGGCATTTATTACCACAATTTCATTTTGCAGGTCCTGGCCAGCCTACTTCTGGAAGGTTTCATTGAAGAGAAGTGAATGCTGATTGAACTGAACCGCCTGAATTGAATGAAGCGTGACCTACATACACCTGTCAATTGGATGGGAGTCACTTAGGTGAATTACTATTAAAAAAGTAAAAATCAAAGCAATGCAATCACATTTACAAACTGTGGTTGTATTTGACGGAGGTATCTAATTAGATGACCAGAATGTAGTGTGTTGTGGCTTGCACAATGCTGAGACTGACCCTGACAACCCCACTTTTCAACAGGGTCACTTCACATTGAATGTGATAGGTGCATGGGTTCCTCTTCGGCCCAGGCTCACCAAAGAGGGCTGCCTGTGGCAGACCAAATTGTAATGTCCCACTACTGCTTGCTACTAGCAGCATGTATGCTTTTACCGCACTGGGGAGAGGAATCATCTGTCATGATCTCCAACCTCAAACCAAGGCTACACCTTCACCCACCCTGTCCAAACTACACAGCAAGTACTTGATCTGGAGCAATGAGAAATACCTCTCACTTGCAGGGGCTTCAGCTGGATGGTGGACAGCCCAGCATATGTTTCTGCCTAGACCTCAGTTGCTTAGGAAAAAGGCTTGCTAAGGCTCTTAGCTGATACCAGTCACAGTCTAGCAGCAATGGCATTAACATTTAGGGAGCCTCTCTTAGGTCTCTGGTGTTACCCTAATGGCTAGCGCATTAACACCTCTGCAAATTTGTGTGCAAGGGAATTACCTGCCTAAAAAGGACTGTGAAAATCTGGTCACATATGTCTTTTGTTATATACCGAAGAGCTAGGACACAATTAGTGAATGCTTAGGGTCTCTTCATCTCCATACCATCACTGTAAAAGTGGAGCAAATTGCACCTGCTGGATGAGAATGCATGGCTTGGTTGAAAAGGGTGTGAGATCTCTGTGTGAAGGTTTGTGTTAAATTTGTTATACCTCTTAGCAAATGTGCTGGAGTTGCAAGGGAAGCAGTCTTGGCATAGGATGTGGACCAATGGCACTCCCCCCATCTTGTGCCACTGAAGAACTGGGAAGTTGTTTCTGTTTTGAGAAAAAAAAATACCAAACCCAAAACATATCCCAGCTAAATACTGAACTCCACCCTCACCATTAGGATGACAGTAATGCTAGCTCCCAGGTAAATCTGAATGATGAAAAGCTCAGCCGCTGAACTTCAGCCCTCTGCTGATACGAAGGAGTGAATTTCCTTTATGACCAACCAGAACTGCTGTGCTTCCCTGAGACAACAGAGGTGGCAATCTTTTTAGCATGGTACTTATTTTATTGAAATACTGTGTTCTTTCAAAAAGTCTACAGGTCAGGCTTGAGCCTGAAAAGCAGATGTGGTAGACAGATAAATGAAATAGAGATAGTAAAGACCTCAACAGTAACAGATGGGCTGAGCCCAGGCTCTGGAGGCAATTCAAGAGAAATAATCAGGTTGAAAAGTTGAACTAATGAAGATTTCTTGGAGAAACAGACAAACTAGAGTCAATCAATATTTTTCTTTCTTTTTTAAAATGAAAAATTCAATTAAGATTTCCATGCCTTGGGGGGGAAGCGGGGAGAAAAGAAAAGGAAAAAAAAAGCTGGTCTTGCAGTTTCTTTTTCTTGTTTTAACATAAAACCTCTTCATCTGAGCACAGCATTGTAACTACTGTAATTCTGAAAAACATTTGAGGAAATATTTGTAAGGTCTCAACAGACAGGAGGCAAAATTGATTTGGGGAAATGACAAATGGCCATTAATCCAGGAAACTCTGGCCCTTTAATGAAATGACTTAAAGGGCAGCACAGGAAAAGATGATCAAAGGCAGATCCTTTCTTAGTAACTACACATGTGGAGAAAAGATAAGAAGAGCGAACAAGTGTCTGATTGCCTTTTACAATGAGATATTACTCTGTGTGATCATTAGATATGAATGAGGTCTTTTAATCACTGTAGCTAGGTCTGGTCATTGCCCATTGGGTGAATTCTAACAGAGGTGTTAGTGAAATTTCTTGAATATAAATAAAGATATTCCCTCCCTCACCAAATAACCCACTATCTGTTTTGACTTGCAGTCTTGGCAGAGCAATGGGGGGATGTTGTTTGCCAGCTTTTGGCCATTTCCTCTGGTAGTGAATGAACGGTGCCACCCTTGCCACTTTGAAATTTCTGGCAGAGCAGCATTTTACTTATTGAGCTACCTCTGTGCAAAGCTCACCCTTTAATTGTGCATTTTCTATAAGATAGCTTGTGAAAACTTGAATCCTGAGCCATGCCTATATCCCAAAGGTCAGGCCCAAATTTGGTGTATATAGTGCCAGGTTGTGGAGTCATGGGATTACACTGCTGTTTCTGTTCAACTTTGAGGAGATGATACAGTAAGTTCCCAGCTCTAACGTCTGTGCTGGAAGCCTTAAAAAATGAGCATGTAAATAAGTCAATTATTTCTTCCCAAGATTGCAGACAGCTTGAAACTATAAATCTGAAAGTGGAATTTTCCTTCTGTATTTTGAATAACATCTCAAAATGGGGATATAATGGAGGGGGAGAAGGAGGAGAAGAGGCAATTTGTTATCTTTAGCACCTGAGATGGAAATAGTAATCTGGGCAAGTAAGAGATCATACCTAAGCCAGTGGACGTAAAGCTGGACACGAGGCATGCTGTAAGCTGACACCAAAGTGGCAGCTCGATTTCCAAGCCACCAGCAGTGTGGTCCAATGTGAAATCCGGATATAGGGACTTCATGTATTTCTTGCTGACTCAGCTGAACCCCTAAATGGCTAAGTGGTCTCAGGGTTTAATTTACCATCATAGGCTGCTGTCCACAGTCAGGCGCTGTCACACTGGTAACTACTGGTGTCTCAGGGACTGCTGGATTTCTAGGTGCTATGGGGCCCTGCCCCATTCTCAGCTTTCCACTCCGCAGCTGCTCAGCTACTCCCTACAACAGGCTACTCCAACATCTCTTTGCACCATCTTATGCCAGTGTGTATTTCCATATCTGGACATTTCTGATGCATAGGACAATGTTAAGTGTCTTGTGCAGCCCTCTCTTGGGCCTCTGATAGTGACAGACATGCTGACTATAAATCTTTTATCCCACTACTATTCAGTTTCATTCTCAAATGCCTCATTACATCATTTGCACAGCCACACTAATTAGACACGATACTTCTCATGGTTTCCGAGCATCGCTTCAGCCTGCTGCACTTCAATGAAAAATCTCTCTCTCCTCATGCCAATCTCACCGTTGCCTTCCCTGCAACTACCTTCAGTGTTTCCTGCACTTCCCAGTCCTGGCTGGGCACCAAACTTCTTGAATCTACCTCTGTCCTGTAGTGGAAATGAGTGAGAGATATAATGGACATTGTCTCTGCATTATTGGCATTTGACATTTTGTGATAACAGCTCCCTCTATCAGCTACCAGAAGGCACGGAATAATAATACTGGAAAAGAAGTCATGCCCTCTGAAAAACTGCAAAATTATCCTAATAAAATCAGTAATGAGATCTAATATTAAAGTAACACACATCCATCTCCTACATACAGATAAAATGCAGACCTCCATTGATAGAGTGGATGCCAAATTCATTCCACGCTGTGGCTTGAAGACTGACTTTAAAGCATTATCTGTCCCTCTTCTTAGGGTAATGCTCCTCATATATTAATTCTTTTGAAGCACCAGACCAGAAGTGAAAATGTTGTGAAAGAAATGCAATACATAAGTGCTCAGTTGATTTAAGGTGCAGAACACAGAAATTATGGGATTCTGGATACTGCTTTAATTAAAAGAATTACTGGCAGCAGTGGTTTCCAAGGAGAAATTTCCAATCTTAATTGAAAAATCAAACATACTGGTGGAGAGAAGTGTTTTTCTATCATAAAACCTAATAGCAGCTCCCTTGCTTTACCTGACAGTTTACCTTTGCCTCCTCAGATAATTGTGCTATTTTGCATGGATGTGCGGTGATAAATTCACTGCTAAGCACAAAGTTGCGATATAGGTTTGCTAAGTACTCACAATATAAAATAGCATATATGGTAGAACCCTATTGATCATGTACCATAAATCAATGATTTTTCCCTCCAGGTGATAGTGGAAAGTAATTATTCTGGGAAGGGACATTGTGACCTCAGAGATCGTAGTCACGTCGCAGCATTTGGAACCAGATTTTGGTCATATTTTTCTCCCTGAAGTAAAAAATCATTCAATCTTAATTCATAAGTAATAATTATTTCCCCACGGATGATGTTTTAACACATCATGTCTGAGCTACATACGCTAAGGTAGACCTTCCAAATGTATTTAAGCATGACAAGCCTCTCTACAGTGTTAAAAGCTACAATCAGCCAAACAAAAAAAGTTGCTTTAACTATTTGCCCTTACATAAAGTAGACTGCATTAAAATTGGACTTCAGTATCTCTGGATCGCTGTTTTTGAAGCCATCCAGGAAAGTTAGAGGTCTAAATCTGTCAGACAGTCTTGGAAGCCAAAAAGAATTTCAAAAGTGTGAGGCTGAGTTCCGACCCAGCTCAGGGTTTTGTGTTGTTCATCCACCCATGGAACAACCCAACTTTAGCTGTGATGAGGTGGCTTTTTTGTATATTGACATCAGGAACTCAACCAGGGAGAGCTAAACCTGGGAGTTGCTGCACATTAACCTACAGGGTATCAGGCTGATCGATGCAGCAATGCCATGTCCATTACCCAGTCCACAGAAGGAGACACTTCAGTGCAGACTCTATAACAAGAGTGCAGGGAAAAAATGTTTATGCAGTGTTCTCTGCACATTACAGTGTTCGAAGTGAGGAATGCAATGGGACATGTGTTTCTGATCTTGAGTTTCTGTGGTAGTCATTTTTGTGTGTATTATTGGGACAGCTTGAAGGAAAATACTGGGTGATGTACTGTATGTGAATGTCATCTGCCACTAGGATGCTGTTCTTATCCTCCCTCTCATCTCATGGTCATTCTCCCTTTATTTTCTTCCACATGGTTTTACATGCTGTTTTCATATGCTGCAATTTAGGTCTAGCTCAGGTATCAAGAAGAATTTAAGTTCTACTTCTTGATCAAGAATTTCAGTCATGTCCAGCTCTCAGCAACAGCTTTTAACATTTATTTTTATAACTAGATTTACCCATATTTTCTAATAAACTGGAAATAAAGGTTTCTTATATTTCCTTGTAAAACCCCTAAGAGGTGCAGCTTGAGTCTCTGTAAAATACATGAAATGAGAAAATAGTTAATCTCTGGATGCAGCAGCCAACACAGTGTGAAATTCAACTCTGTAATGGCAACAACATAATTCCCTAACATTCCCGCTCTTTGTAAAGATAAGCTTTTTAGCTACAGTTCTGTTCTAGTTATGCCAAAATCATGTTGTTCTAATTTCTGTTAATGGAATGGCTAACTTTCCAATTGAGTTTTGTTTCTGTTAATAAAAATACTGCTGCTAGGTTTTGAGCACTAGGATCTGGGAATCGCTGCAATAGCAGATAAAATTTCCCCTTCTTGAAGAAACACTGCTAATGCTTGACTTTTTGGAAGAAATTCACCCAACAAGGAGTGGCAGGAGCGAAATGAATAAACCACATGAAACAAAATGAGTCAAATGAAATTAATGAATTAAAAGTAGAAGGTGGGAGGAAAAACACTTATTTTATGTGATTGTAAGCAAGTCTGAAGCTTCCCCATGGAGCTGTGAGCAAAAGGGGGCGGGGATGGACATGGAGGCTGGGAGTGCTGCTTTCGCAGGTGTGCTCTGTTCCCAAAGGCTACAGCTCATCCTTTTGTTATGCCTGGAAGGTGCAGAGTGTCATTCCCAAACCAGAAGCATTTCCTCTTGGAATATAGAATGAAGTTTTTCAATAAGGTAAAAAGGAAATTAATTTCAGGTGATTTCAACTCAAATGCAAACAAATGGAGCCCTTAGTGAAGTGGGTATTTCTAGCTGAGCTCTTTTTGCCTAGAGTTATCCAGATAGCAAGGCTCATCAGACCTTCCACTGAAATTCTTATTTGCAGATGTGTTTTGTGAGTAGCAGAACTGATGAACCCTATTTCCTATGGTTTCTTTACCTCCTCTCAGGCTGCCTTGCATTATAAATAAGTTAAACTCCCTTCCAGACCTCTCTTTAAAGTCAGGTAATGCATTACCTGGCAAAGGCTATGATTCAGCTAGAACATTGCCCCTACTGATTGCTTCACCTGATCTTGCTGGTGGTCACCTGCTGTCAAGCATGATGTGAAAGAGCTGAGTGTTCCTCTCCTTTACTTCAGAGAAAGTACCAGACAACTGCTAGTTTTAGCGAAAACTGGGAGTGCTGAACTGCTTTCAAATCTTCTCTCCTTTTTTCATGCTGGAAATTCAACAATAGCATTGGATAAGATGGATGGGATTCTGACCTGATCAGAAAGTAACTCCTGAAACACACAAAGTGTGTTTAGAGAGGAGACATTGCTTTATTCTGCGCAGGGTGCAAGGTGGAAGATTTCCACAGATCGAGCCCACCTACTGAGGTTTTCAGTCCATACTTACACACTGTAGTTAAAGCACTACGCCTATCTACTACATATGTTCCGCCTAATTATTGCATATTCATTATGTTGAGCAAGCATGATGTGTTGTTCTCTTGAGCAATCATCCCAGAGTCTTCTACACCTGCTCTGGGGTCTCTGGTGGTCTTCAGTGGTCGTTTGGGAAGATTAGCCCTACTCCTTTTGTCCTTTTATGGTCACGTGTCATCTGAGGACACCAGGGTCTTTGTTTCTTTTGCCAACCCCTGGTTTCTCAATGCTGAAGGACAATGTATGTCCTTTATTAGCAAGTCGGTGACTCTTAAATCATCCTCTACTGTAAGCAGAATCTTAAACTAGATAAACTTTACCTTGAGTACACATAATCTAAACAGTCCTTGAATAGCAAACATACCACACTTCTGGTTTAGTTTTTTTCCTTAAATTATCACCACCTTCTTATTTGTTAATCACTCTTTTGAAGTCTCTGGCTTTTTGCCAGAGGCAACAGGATGATTTCAGAAGTGTCACTAGATTAAAAATATTACACGGAGTTTGTAGTTATCCCAGTGGCAGGAGAAAACAGTGAATAGCTCTCACCCGACTGCCTAACACTGTGTAAGATCTGTACTAATGCTGAGACCAAAGTTCTCATAAAGAAAAAGCTCCTCAGTCTCTAAAATATGTGACTGCTTCCTAACCAGCTCTATGTCTCCTGTGGACTTTCAGATGATTGGACAAATCTAAGTTCTTTGCTCTTTGTCTGACACCACCAGGTAAAGTGAAATACATGTATGGGTTTGTCTTTGATGCAAAGGAGGAAATCTCTGAATTAACTCAATAAATCTGCATCTAGCATATGAATCAGGTTTACTATGAAAGAAAGCTAGGTATTGGTGCTCTCTGTTGATTGTAATTGATGATAGTAATACATTGGATTTCAATGTCATTTCTGCATCCTGCAGTAGGATTTTTTTAGGTCTCTTCTATAGTTTCTTGCTGTTTTGTCTCTCCTAAGCTCAGGTCTTTGGCCTACAGAAATGATTTGAAGATCTCTGATTACTTTAATGCATGTGAGCAACAGTGCTATTGTACCTGCACACTTTCTCCTGAAAGTTTGGCTTAACTTGGAGTCCTTTAATATTAGCCCCTCTGCTGTTTGCTGTTGAAGTGACTGTTGCTGCTTCCAAAGTTGAAGCATAGTTTCTCACTGGTGCTGGAAATTGGAAAAAATGAGAGACAGGTTTTCTTTTTCTGTTTGTTTTCTTTGTCCCTAGACCTCTGTCTCCCCCAAAGTTGCTCTTGATGTCTTTGATTATTTTCCACTGTATATTGACCTCCCCATCGCTTTGCTTGAAAGCTGCAGGTATTGTGTGTCCCTTCTCCCAGAATTTCAGCTTTCTTCACCCCAGCTACCAGGAGCTTATCAGAAGTCTGCTTTGACATTTAGAACTATTTCTGTTTCTTGGCCCTGGCTGTGTCTGTGATTTGTTGACTCATTCTTCTTCACAAGCTATATGATCTAGTGATTAAGTGAAGGTAACTGCCATAGGCTTTAGCTCTGTCTGTTTTATGGAGAGAGAGGTAAGGGCTGTTGGGCTCAAAAAGAGGATAAATTTACCTATAGCCTGAGATTAACTTCATCCAGAACATGTTTTTTGTGGTCTGTTATTGTGACAATTCAGTCTCTAAGCGCTACCTGAACTACCCATGCTGTCTGAAGTGGAGGAAAGTGTTCCTGATCTCTGCCCATGCCAGAAACACACCTGGTCCAGCACATCATACTGGGAAAGCCCTGAAGACCAGGAGAGAGGCAAATGTTCGTTCACATCTGGTGCAGACTCTTAACGATCAGATGGCAATATGTGATTGTGACTAAACCCCTACGATGGAAGAAGGGTCAGTGGAGCTGGGCAAGGGCAATGTGCCCATGAAGCTCAGGGAATAATGCGGGGTGTGACTGACCACAACTTTTGCAAAGAAAGCTGACTTCATCTCAACACAAAGGGGATGGGAGGGTGGCCTTTGTTTTAGTTAAACAGCTATCAACAGTTGAGTGGACTAATTGGGGGTGTCAATGATTCTCCCTGAGATCATTAAAAGACTGTGACTGTCTCCCTGAGTTAGGAGACCAGCATGGGGGGAGTGAATCTGTGGCTCAGCCCAACGTATAGTAAAAACCACTAGACAACTAGCAAAATGATTTTGAAGAGAACAACGGGTTTGAGCTGGCTTCAATCCATGTATTCCCTCCTGGTGACTGGAGATGCCCGTGTTGTGACAGTTGGCATGTTACAGAGACCAGTAGTAGCAATCATGTTGGTATTGTGATTGGACTCTGTATTACAGTTTCTCAGCAGGTTCCTGAGGCCCAGGAGCCCCTGGGAAGAGCGGAGGGACCCGTCCGGAGCCAGCGGCTCTCGCAGAGAGGCTGAGGCGGCGTGGGCCTTGCCAGGGGCAACCGCGGGAGATTTGGAGGGCCCTGAGGCGCGCGGCGGACGGGCAGGCAGGGCGCAGCCCCCCTCTTCCCCTTCCCGGCTCGGGAAGGCTGCTCAAGGGGACAGAGGGCCCCATATGCAGACCTGACCCATCCCGCAGGGAAGTCTGCTGCCTCCCCGGGCCCCAGGTAAAAGACATTACCAGGGAACTCCCTGGTCTGGTTCGGCCCTCTGATTGTTACCCGCTGTTGGTTGTGCAGGTTGGCAGCGATGAGGTCGCAGGGAGAAGTCCAAAAACAATCAAAAGGGACTTCAGGGCACTGGGGTGATTAGTGGAAGGATCGGGAGCACAGGTAGTGTTTCCCTCAGTCCCTTCAGTGGCAAGGAAATACCCTGAAAGGAACAGGAAAACACACCTGGTTTACACATGGCTCAGAGGCTGGTGCACTCGGTGGAATTTGGGGTTTTTTGATCCTGGGGAGTTTTATATGGCACCGGGCTTGCTGGTGACAGATGGAGTCCAGCTATCTCAAAGGGGTAAAAGAATCCTCACTCGTGAGATGGCAGGGCTCATACAGAGGGCTTTAAACCAGGCTTGAAGGGGGTAAGGGATAAAACGAGGCTCACCAGAGATGAGCCTGGGGGCAGCATGCCAATGTTAGGGGTGGATTCCGTAACCCAGCTCAAGTGCATCTATGCCAACGCATGCAGCATGGGCAACAAACAGCAGGAGCTGGAAGCCGTTGTGCAGCAGGATAGATATGACTTAGTCGCCATCACAGAAACATGGTGGGACGACTCCCATGACTGGAGTGCTGCAAAGGATGGCTACAAGCTCTTCAGAAGGGACAGGCGAGGAAGGAGAGGTGGTGGGGTGGGTTTCTATGTTATGGAGTGTTTTAGTTGTACAGAGCTCCACGATTGTGATGACGAGGTTGAGTGTTTATGGATAAGGATGAGAGAGAAGGCCAACAAGGCAGATATCATACTGGGAGTCTGTTATAAACCACCCGACTAGGCTGAAGAGACAGATGAAACATTCTACAAGCTGCTGGCAGTAGTCTCACAATCGTCTGTCCTTGCTCCTGTGGGGGACTTCAACTTTCCGGACGTCTGCTGGAAATACAACACGGCAGGTTCCTGGGGTGTGTGGAAGATAAATTCCTGACACAGCTGGTAGGTGAGCCTACGAGAGGAGGAGCCTCGCTACACCTACTGTTTACAAACAGGGAAGGGCTGGTGGGAGGTGTGATGGTGGGAGGCTGTCTTTGGCTTAGCGACCATGAAATGATAGAATTCTCAACTTTTGGTGAGGCAAGGAAGGTGGTCAGCAAAACCACCACTATGGACTTCCAGAGGGAAAACCTTGGCCCGTTCAGGACACTGGTTGAGAGAGTCCCTTGGGAGACGGTCCTGAAGGGCAAAGGGGTCCAGGAAGGCTGGACATTCTTCAAGAAGGAAATCTTAATGGCTCAAGACCAGGCTATTCCCATGCGCTGCAAGATGAACCACCGAGGCAGACAACTGGCCTGG
Organism: Astur gentilis; assembly: GCF_929443795.1. Lineage (NCBI taxonomy): Eukaryota > Metazoa > Chordata > Aves > Accipitriformes > Accipitridae > Astur > Astur gentilis. Next base: position 29,038,512 of record NC_064891.1, read on the forward strand.
CTGAACAGGGAACTTTTGCTAGAGAGTCAGGAAAAAATAGGAGGGTTTACCATCTTTGGAAGAAAGGGTGGGCACCTCAGGGACAGTACAGGGATCTTGTTAGGTTGTGCAGAGATGAAATTAGAAAGGCAAAAGCTCAGCTAGAACTCATTCTGGCCACTTTTGTAAGAGACAACAAAAAATGTTTTTACAAATATGTTAACAATAAAAAGAGAGCCAAGGAGAATATCTATCCTTTATTGGATACAGAAGGGAACATTGCCACCAGAGATGAGGAAAAGGCTGAGGTACTTAATGCCTTTTTTGCCTCAGTCTTTAATAGGAAGACCAGTTATCCTCAGGGTACTCTGCCCCCTGAGCTGGAAGGCAAGGATGGAGAGCAGAATATACCCCCATAATCCAAGAGGAAATAGTTAGTGACCTACTACGCCCTCTGGACACTCACAAATCTATAGGACCCGATGGGATCCATCCAAGAGTACTTAGGGAACTGGCAGAGGTTCTTGCCAAGCCACTCTCCATCATTTATCAGAAGTCCTGGTTAACAGGGGAGGTCCCAGATGACTGTAGGCTTGTCAAGGTGACTCCCATTTACAAGAAGGGTCAGAGGGAGGGTCTGGGGAACTACAGGCCTGTCAGCCTGACCTTAGTACCAGGGATGATTATGGAGCAGTTCATCTTGAGTGTGCTCACATGGCATGTGCAGCACAACCAGGGGATCAGGCCCAGCCAGCATGGGTTCATGAAAGGCAGGTCCTGCTTGACCAACCTGATCTCCTCCTATGACCAGGTGACCCACCTAGGGGACGAGGGAAAGGCTGTGGATGTTGTCTACCTGGACTTCAGCAAGGCCTTTGACACTGTGCCTCATGGCATACTCCTTGAGAAGCTGGTGGCTTATGGCTTGGACAAGTGTACTCTATGCTGGGTAAAAAAGCCAGCTGGATAGATGAGCCCATAGGGTTGTGGTGAATGGAGTCAAATCCAGCTGGCGGCAAGCCACAAGTGGTGTTCCCCAGGGCTCAGTATTGGAGCCAGTTCTGTTTAATATTTTTATAAATCATCTGGATGAGGTGATCAAATGCACCCTCGGTAAGCTTGCGGATGACACCAAGTTGGGTGGGAGTGTTGATCTGCTCGAGGGTAGGAAGGGTCTACAGAGAGATCTGGACAGGCTGGATCGATGGGCTGAGGCCAATTGTATGAGGTTCAACAAGACCAAGTGCCGGGTCCTGCACTTCAGTCAAAACAACCCGATGCAGCGCTACAGGCTTCAGGAAGAGTGTCTGGAAAGCTGCCCGGCAGAAAAAGACCTGGGGGTGCTGGCTGACAGCCGGCTGAATATGAGCCAGCAGTGTGCCCAGGTGGCCAAGAAGGCCAACGGCATCCTGGCCTGTATCAGCAATAGTGTGGCCAGCAGGAGCAGGGAGGTGATCGTCCCCCTGTACTGGGCACTGGTGAGGCCGCACCTCGAGTCCTGTGTTCAGTTTTGGGCCCCTCACTCCAGGAAAGACATGGAGGTGCTGGAGCGTGTCCAGAGAAGGGCAACCAAGTTGGGAAAGGACCTGGAGCACAAGTCTTATGAGGAGCAGCTGAGGGAACTGGGGTTGTTTAGCCTGGAGAAAAGGAGGCTGAGGCGAGACCTTATCACACTCTGCAACTACTTGAAAGGAGGTTGTAGTGAGGTGGGTGCTGGTCTCTTCTGTCAGGTGGCTGGAGATAGGATGAGAGGAAATGGCCTCAAGTTGTGGCAGGACAGGTTTAGGTTGGATATTAGGAAAAATTTCTTTACTGAAACCGTTGTCAGGCATTGGAACAGGCTGCCCAGGGAAGTGGCTGAGTCACCATCCCTGGAGATATTCAAAAAGCATGTAGACAAGGCACTTCAGGACATGGTTTAGTGGGCATGGTTGACAGTTGGACTTGATGATCTTGAAGGTCTTTTGCAACATAAATGATTCTATGATTCAACCCATGTATTCCCTCCTGGTGATTGGAGATGCCCGGTGTCATGACAGTCAGCATATTACAGACACCAGTAGTAGGAATCATGTTGGTATTGTGATTGGACTGTGTATTGCAAATGCTATATTTTGCTATGTTTAACTTACATTTGTAGTGCATTTTCAATATATTTTGTATCACTCCACTAAATCAGAAATCCCATGCAACATAAACTATCTTCAAACAACTAAATTTGATATTATTGGTCTCTCCTTACATTATACCCTCCATGTGTGGACCATCTAAAAGAATGTGGTCTGGAAAAAAAAAAAAAGGGAAGGTATTGGACTCTGGCAGTGTTGGGCAGACACTGTTATGAGACGTGAGAATTCAAGCTTGTTCTTGCTTCTGCCACTCTACTACTTGATAACCTGTCATGTCACTTTGCTTCTCTTTCCTCTTGTGTTTTTAGCTCTTGGTTTTGTCACAGGATAATTTTGGCAAATCCTGGATATTGCCTAAACCTGTCTAGCTAATTTAACTATACTTGTAGTCTGCATACGTTAGGGAAACACGAACATAACGTGTTTGTATCAGCGCAGCTTGACCCATATGAGTGCTTATGGTAGCCTGGCTATGTAGGCAAAAGTCATATTTCTAAGTAAGTAAGTGATGTGTTTTCTAAAGCCAGTCTTCACTGTATAGCAGTAGCATCTAGGATAGTAACACTGAGTACAAGTTGTTTGTCACCAGCTAGATCACATGCTTTTTGTTCAGAGGGCTGTTTAGGTAGCAACAAGTGATACTCTTCCCACTTGCTCCCCTTGAACCTGCAGGCTGTTGCTGCCATTGTGCTCTACAACTTCCGAGCCCTTCTCCACAGTCACCTTCTCTGAATTAAGTGGATTTTCAGCTTGCCATCAGAGTTTATGTGCAAATTTGATGTTGTGGTATTGCCAGTCAGACCTGTTGCTGAGATCTGCCAAAGCAAAGGTCGTTCCATTTGCTGTTTTCTTTTTGCCTATATGCCCTGCAAGGCAGGATCAGGATTTAGCCTTAACAGTAAGTTCACAGTGACCCCATTCTGGAATGGTTTTGATTTCATATGGGAATGGATCAAAGCCAAATTTGGTCTCTAACTCCATGCAACATGAGGTACACTAAACTTCTCTTTCTTCCCATAGAGGACAAGCTAAAATTCTCCCATATCACACATGTAGGATGCCTAATTAATTTAATGGGAAAAGCTAAGCAGGGTTATGTTTAGGGTGAGAACAAGACGCTTGCATAGGCAAAACTGGGAATGTGTACACCTTATGGTTAAAGATGGAGCATTCCTTTAAGGGCAGGCATACAAAGTTAATTTAAGTACTCAAAGTGAGATTGTATGAGCGGGAGGGCAAAGGGGCACCAAGTTCTCTTTCTTTGTCTTCAGATGATACAATATAGTAGCTGGATACATCCTAGAAACTTATAATTAAAGGTCTCTGCAGAATACGTGAAGGTTCTGCTTGAGCTTCCTGCATAATTCTCAGTGAAAGGAGAGGAAAAATTCCTTTGAAAATCATGAGGCGGTGAATCCGTCCTCTCTGTGTGCTAGAGCTCCAGCAGAGCTGCTGAGGCCTGATGTCGTTGAAGGGTTGTAATACTTGAAGTACAGCATGATCAAATAAAATATGCAGAAACCAAGCACAGCCCTAGGCTCATTTCATTTTAAGCAAACAAATAAAAAACTGTAAGGGCTGATCAGGCAGTTGGAAACGGCACAGGGAAAACAGCACAGAGAAGAAAGCAAACCTTTGATTCAGGAATTTGAGGTACCCAGAATTAACTTCTGTGGCAACAACAGGGCATGGATATCATTTGACCCAAGCTTATGGACCACCTTCTGTGGTGGCCTCTGTTTTTGAGGCTGCTGAGCACGTTATCCAGAGCTGTCTGCTCAGGCCATGCTCTTTCAAGTTTATCGGTATGGGTGGACCTGGGTGCCTGTAAAGAAGCTCTGTTGCATCTGTTAGGGCTGCTTGCAGGTGTGGGGTTACTGTGTGCCTATGTTCATCCACTGTGAAGAAGGAAGGCATAAATGAAGCTCTGCAGAGTCATTTGCACCTGCCAGAACATCCCAAATTGTAACTGTAAACTGATCGCCAACATTGGTGCCATACCAGCAGATGCAGTCTCTGGCATTTTTGAGCTCAAAAGGGAAGCATGTGCTTCTGGTGGATCCCTTGCCATCTTCTTGTGTTTCTCCTTTGTGCGTGCTTGCCATCCATAAAGCAAATGCAAAAGGTACAGTTGGGCCTGTGGCAATGAGCAAAAAGTGTACCTTTACCAGGTGCAAACTGGTCTTATGGTTTGGACTGTCCCCCTACCACACTCCCCAAGTTTGTGGCTTAAAAGAATTGCCTCTGTCTTATAATTCATTTGCTGTGGTAAGCTTTCTTGTCCACCAGCCTTTCTGGACCAGAATTTTGTCTTTGATCTTCAACAGAAACTGGATAGATTAATTAACATCTCAAAACAAATAGGCTGTTTTGTTTGGGTTTCTTTTTTTCCCCTGAGTCAGTTACTTGGAGGTTTTCCAGGAGCAGAAACTCCTCCAGTTATTACATCTTTTTATGCTTATCAAGGTTTCCTGTCTTTGTGTAGTAGGATGCAGAGCTGGGAATAGAAGATTATTCCTTCCAATTTCTATTTGATCTTCTCTTTACCACACTGCCATTAAAAGACTTTCACCATCCCTGCAGTTGGCTACAGTATAAAATCACTTGCTGCCCACAGTGCCCTGCTGTTCTTTTTCAGTTTTTCTGCATCTTTTTTTTTCTAGAGGCTCAGCAATGGGTAGAGTTGGTTCAGCCTAGGAAGTTGCTTTCCAAAACTAGAGTAGAGGAAAGACTTTATCCCATAAGGACACAGAGGATAAGGGCATTTGTTTCCAAGATTTTCATTTAGTCTGTCTCTACCCAAGTAGATGCTAAAGGACAAAACATCATGTCACACCCTGTTCCCATACAGAGGGGTTTTTTTTTTCCTGGAGCACAGCAACAGGCATTAGCCTAGGGGAGGCTGAGAAAAAGAGGACAAGCTGCTGCGAACTGCCACACTCCTCCATTAGGGTAGCTGGCTCTCAGGATTTTATGATGTCCCGGTAGTCGAAGGTCAGCTCAGTGTCCTATCTTCTTAAGACAGGTGTTTCAGTGAAGCTCTGAGCTTTCATGGTTAAAACAAGGCAGCCCCCCCAAATCCACATTTCCCAACCTGCTGGCTGTGTAAGAAGTGGTAAAGCAAGTTTTCCTGGTACCAAAGGACTTCAAAACTGCTGGGCATTTTTAAACTGCATGCTGCTGATCCTCTTTCACCAAGTGAAACAGTAGCACTTCCCACTTTATAGACAATGTCAGTCTTATCACTGCTGAGTTAAAAGCAGAGTTATGCCAAAGCTGAGCTGTTTTGAAAATCCCTCCTTGAGCTCCCAAGCTTTAATCTCCTGGTCTGGCAAGTGATGCCCCATACATCCCTTCAGCCCCTCTCTTGCTTTAAAAGAAGTGATCCTTTTGACTAAGCTTGTGCCTCAAACGGGAAGTGATGTGGGGATGAACCAGGAGGGCTTACACAGACTTGGAAGTCTCCCTTTCATTTTTTCACTGTATTGTCATAGTAACAACAATCTGCCCTTTGTGTAGTCCAAAATGATCACTATGTGCTAGCTATACTTTACAGAGAAGGATGTCACATTGTTTATCTGGAAGAATGACAAGGCATGAGAAATAATCACAGTAACTTGAAAACCAAAAGAGTAATTTTGTGCATGGTGCCACTTCTGGTTTGCATTTCACTGTGTACCAGTGGCAGGAAAAAAGACATAATTAGTGCCATAAAGCATGGACTTTCAATCCCTTGAGAAACACAGCAACTCCTTGTAGAGTTTTAGTTGACATGGTGATATTTAAAAGCCGCAATATAGGACCCTGGAAGCCATGGTAACTCTTACTGTACAGAGATACTATAATGTAAAGCACCCTGTGGTGGCTCGTTGACAACAGGGCTCGAATCTACAGTGTTTGGCTATAAAAGCTACAGGTTCAGTGGCTAAAATAATTGTTCTGTTATGCAAGCAGATGCATCAGCCTCTACATGTTGCCTTGTACAGGCAGTCTCCGCTTTGAAGAGCAGCAATATATTATGCCTCTAAAGCGGCCGTAGCTTGCTCCCATCCCAGCACAGGAGAAGCTGTAGGCTTTGGTCAGTCTCTTGGTGCTGGCCTGCGAATTGGAATTGCACCCGTTTCTTTTCCTCGCAGCCAAGCCCCCAGAGCCCCTAGGCAAGGCTTTTGAATGGGATGTTAGCTCTGTCGGCTTTTAGAGAAACTGAGATAGTGGAGAAGATGTGTAGTGATATTGGAGCTGCCCTGCTGGGAAGCACTTGTGATGTGAAAGGCTGTCAGGGGCAGATGGTATCAGCTACCTGACTGCGTGTTTCTGTGCACATGAGAATTACCTGTATTGCCCAGTGCTGCCCTTCTGCCAAGCTGCTATCACAGGGGTCAGTCTATTGATGTACCAGCTACACCTTGTGGGGAGGAAGGTGGTCTGGCAGATGATGCATCAGGGTGCGAACCTGGAGTCCTGCACTCTATGCCAAGCTCCCCTGGAGGCTAACAGTGTTGTGTGTCTTTCTGCCCTCTGCTTGAGTCAGGATTGTATCCTGGCTCCACTGAAACGGGCCAGGCTTTCAGCCAGAGAGGTTTGCAGCAGGGATTCTGACTCAGAGTGTTGTGCAAAAAGTTACTGGGGCCATGACCTTGCTCGGAGCTTCTAGATGCTAAAGCAATATACAGGTTAGTAATAATAACTCATTACAGACAGTAGCAAAGCTGTTCCCACGAAAGGTCCTAGAAGAAATTTTCTCTGAGGTGTAGTTGACCAGCTCTACATACCTCTCCCTAATGCAGAGCTGAACTTTCACATCAGTTTCTGGCGGACATGAGCAATCAGTAAATCATTTTGGGCCCTTAAAGCGACCACTGCCAGGCTGTGCTGAGACTTCACAGATGTCCTTCTGTAGCCTGAGGGAAAACTGCATTGTCTCAGTTGTTGTGGTGTTTCCCACCTCGGGAAAGGTGGCTCTTGTTTTTCCAAGAGTATTCAAATGAAGCTGAGTGGCATTTGTGGGGGGGGTGTTTGTCACTTTTTCTGGCAGCAGATGATGGTGAATGGATAAATGTGGTAATTTCAGATGTTAAGGTTTATACCAGTCTGAAGCTATAACGGCAATACCAAACACATCAATAGTTTTCCAAGTTTAGAGAGAAACGACAGCTTAGTGTTACTGCATGGGTTTTTTCCATCTACTTGTTTGGTTTAGACATAACAAAAATGGTTAGATGTTCCCAACAAATGTGAATCGACCTCTGAAGTTTTTCCAAACATATAGTGGCGGTCAACTTCATACTGGTGATCGATCCAGTGACTGAAGACATTCATGCTGTAAACCTTGTAGGGGATTTTTTGCCTTCATTGGTCTCTTAAGGTGCATATTTTACTGTGCAGATAATTGTATTTGTGTGCTGTTGTCATGGTTGCATAGGTATGGACTTTCCCATTCTGGAAGACAGAGACGAAAGTTAACAGCATGTCACTGAGCAGGTATAATCACACAGGGACACATGCCCGCTAGTGCAGCAGGAACCTGTTCTTCCTCTTCTTTTTTCTTTTTTCCAGCCTCTCTTACTCCAGTTCTGCACTCTCATTTTAATGTGTTGCACATTCCCTGTGGCGAGCTCCTAAGTCATATACCACTGACCTAAGTGTTGATATCAGAGCGTTATCACTGAGATAAACAGAAGAGCCACAGACCGGTGCACAGAGCTTTTGACAGTCTCTGCTCCATTTCAATATAAAACCCTACATGGCTTTCCCAGGTTTTTTTCCTCCTTGCACCATTTCCTACCAATCTCCTTTTCCTCTGTTATATTTATCTCTGTGAATCAAGAGCCCTTCAACTTTCTTTTCTCTTCTACTTCCCAGGGCTTTTTACTGATTTCTTTCTTTCATTACTTTCATGTACGCTTTTAGGGGGGGAGATCCGGTCAGGAAGCATAGGCTTCCTGACAGGTCAGAAGAAGAAGGGGAAGGATTAGAGGACAGCTGAGGCACTGCGAAGGTCTGAGGCTGAACCTAGACCTCTAGAGCTGCACATACCACTTCTGTCCTCATGATCCTGGAGGGTCTTGAGCAAACAGGTGAAGGTCAGTGAACCAGCAGACTCCCCTGTCACCATCTATAAATCAATGACACCGTGTAGTGAGGTACCTGGTACGTAATAAGGCTGCCAATGATTTCTCCGTCTGGACCCTTCAGGCAATTTCGTCGTGGCTCTTTGTAACAAAATAAGTATGACAATAGCAGGACCTAGCAAATATGTAGTGTCCTGCATCGACATAGGTAAGGTAGCCAGTGAAGACGCACCAGCAAGGACACTCTCAGCCAGGGTACAAATGCTTTCAGTGAGCTGCATATCTATTTTGGTGCCTAAGGTGGCTGCCCCAGTGTGACTAGCCAGCAAAGCATTTACTGGTGTCTGACACATCATCTGGTTCTGCACTGGGAGCTCCTGAGCTTGCAACGCTGTGGCGAAGGAGAGGGAGGTCGAGATTTAGAGCAAGTACGGAAAGCCTTCCTGGTTTCCCTTTTAAATTCATAGTCGGCCAATATGCCAAAGTCTACCTTGCTGCTATTGTATCCCTGCTGTATCTCTCAAGGCAGCACGGGGATGTTGGCATTTGCTGCCAAGGTGCCTCTGCTTTGCTGTGTAAATACATTCCTAATGTCTCTGGGGATGTATCGCTTTAAGAGCTCGGTTTTCTTTGGGTTAGCAAAGCAAGTAATGGGAGTAGCTGTGTCCTGCTGCGACTTTGAGGGGAATGGAGAGAGACAGAAAGCAATTATTCAAGTTAGAATGTGTGCAGAGCACTTTTATTATTGTTATTTATTGTTTTATGGTCATGCAAGTTGCGCTGTGCTTCGGAGGAGGCAAAGCGAGCCGTTGGCACAGCTCGTGTAAATCACCACAGTTCCATGACACCACTGGATTTACACCAGCTTGCTTTTGCTACGTCCTCGCCCTCAGTTTCAGCCTCAAAAGATTGCCGTGTGCATTTTAAACGTGGAAAGTTGGGACAGCAGGAGTGATGAGCAACAAAGAGGGGATGGGAAGGTAGCAGCCCCGCTTGCTGCCTGATGCAAGAAGAGATGCTGAGTGGATAGGCAGAGCAAAGAGATAATCTGGTCTCCTTTTTTCTTTTTTTTTCATCTGAAAAGCTTTGGTAAATATTTCGATAGTATTCTGATTAATGCTTACATTGTGATACGGAAATGCGCTGGGAGGCAGGGCGTGTTTTGAAAGCTTTGAGGTGAAAGTGACTTAAAAACTCCTGTTTGCATCTAAATAAAGTAGTTTTTCTTCTTCTCTATCAGCTTCATGACTAGGTATTTCATTTGAAGGATAGGCTATTTAGTGGGCAGAAGTCTCTTTCTCTTTTTAAAATTTTTTTTCATTTTATTTTTTACATCTCCCCTGTTGTTGTCCCAAAACTTGTGGGATCATTCACCCAGTGTGCAAGCAATAACACAGGGTCGAGGTATTAACTATTTATTGCCAGTTCTGCACAAGGGATGCTAGGGGGTATCCCTGCAAAGCTAGCACACCCAGCATTAAAACAATCACTCATTTATATGTTGTAAATTAATGTAATTACCACACCCACTGTTTATCAACCTTTTACAGGTGCCCATACCTTAAAGCTGATGGGTGTATAGTGTCCTTGTCTTCATTTAAAGGCGAAGCATCTTTTTATTTTACAGTGCATGTTCAGTGGGTGAGGGTCTTCAGGTGGAGGTGGATATCCTAACTTCTAGAGGTGTGGTCTTAATATTATAATTAGTTAAGTTCAGCTAAAGGGCACGTTTTCAGCTGATTCATGTCTGGTGGTATAACCAAGCTTCTTGGGCAACCAGACCACTAAAGTTTCCAGTTCCTAGTTTTAGGTTGATTTGTTCCTTCTATTCCATTGTCTCGTTAAGAGTTGCTTGCCCAAGTGATTTACATGGATTATCTTTTGTTCCCTAGGTTTGTAAAAAGTTATGACCATAAAGATTTTGATATCACTGTTGTAAGATGTGGCCCAAGTATCCCATTCTGCTGCTTTACACAAACGACAGCTGTTGCAGTGCACAAAGGTTCAATGCGAGACTACTAACCTGTTGGTTTGGGTTCAGCCATGCTTTAGAAATGAGCACAGCGTAGTCGATATCTGGTATTTTCCTTTTGTCCTTATTGACTGCATGAAGTTTGGATAGCCTTGGCGCCTCTTTTGGTGGTGGTGATGGTGGTTTTCCCCACTCGCATCCTGATGCTCAAGAGGAAGATTTCCCAAGGCACGGAAGGGTAACTATGAAAAATCATGGACGTGGTACTACAGAGAGGGTGAGAATTTGTGTAAAAAGACTATTTTTAGAGGGGATGTGTGTGAGGATTTCATGAATTAATTTATTAATTATTTCATTTATTCTGTTGGGGGGAGGGGAAATGCAGCTCGCTGCTTCATGCGGCTTCTGGAAGCTTCCTTGCAGCCCTGTGGCAGCTCCCGGCCGGTGCCCCAGCAACTCCTGGGAGCCCAGCTGAGAGGCCGGCAAGTGCTGCACCCTGACGCCAGTCTGGCCCCAGGGTGGGCAGAGGGGAACCCGCTCCCAACAGTGTGTCCTCCTCATCCCTGCTCCTGGCTTTGGTGCCAGCCACCCGGTTCCTGGTGCTGTTGTTTCCCACGGAGGACCCGGCACAGAGCGAGGTGGGACCCCTCCTTGGATGAAGGGGAGTCACCAGGTGGGGTTTGCCCTGCTTTCTGCTAGGAGGTGCCTCCGGTGGTGTTGCAGGAAAACGATGGAAAGAGTGAGTTGTGTGGGTTGGCTCTGGTTGGGTGGGTGGGGGTGGTGTTTGGTTTTTTTTTTTTTTTGTGGGTTTTTTTGGTTTTGTTTTTGATTTGTTTTTCCCCTTGCAGAAGCCAAAGCAGTCGTCGCTATCGAGATGTGTAGAATAATAAGACAAGGTAGATTAAAGTACCTAATCCATATTCATTTTTTGTGGTTTTAAAATGAGGTTAACCTTTATAATTAGCAAATCAAGGCTTTTAATAATCATCACCCCAGAGGAAAGGGATTCCTGAAAAAAACCCCTTAATCTTGCTTCTTTATATATTCTATGCTAACTCCTTTTGCATATTTGGTTTGCTGCTGACTTCATAAACAATACCTGGTGATGTGCCCTGTTATACCATGGGGCAGTTTTCTCTTAGGAGGCTACTGTGTAAAATGTTTCTCTGGCATCAGCATTATCGTGGTGGCTGTGTTGCTGTAAATCACCTTGTGGGTGCTTATCAGTGTGTTCACTGCCAAAGCAAATCTGGCAAGCCTTCTAACCAACCTAGTTTAACAAGCTGTGATATCTGTATTTTCCACTCTAGCTGTTAACATAACACTGTAACTTGTTGATTTAGCTCGGTTATTGTAACTTGTGCATTTAAGCTAATGCTGTTATCTGTATCTCTGCAGTCTCAATACTGACAATGAGATGACCCTTGAGTCATGCTAAGACCTCTTAGGCTTCAGACCTAAAAATGTCCTACTTGCATTTTTACAAAGCAAAAGTCATAACTCTTCCAAGCCTGATCTGCAGTTTAACTATACAAAGTGGTGAAGAGCTGTAGGGAAAGAAACAGAAACTCTCAGAGAATTGCAGATTTCTTTTCTCCTAAAAAAAACCCCAAACCCCAAACCAAAACTGATTGACGCGAATGTAGAAATTCTTGTTCTTGCATTTTTTGTAAAGCAGAAACTTCAGCCTTTCAAAGTTATCGAAAACTGGGGAAAGTTTTGCGTGAAACAGTGTTTCAGTCAGTGGAAGGAGAGGGGAAATAATGCATTTTACCAAAACAAAAAAAGCAAGTACTTTTTAGAGGAGAAAAAAAGATTTTGAAAAGAAATGTCAAACAAAATACTAATTTTTTTAAGTGGTTTGCTTTGGCCACTTTCCTTTCTACTTTTACCTGGCTTTTACCTAACCTGTTGGCTAAATTTAATTTGAGCTTGCAAATACTCCCAGACAAACCAGAACTATATTTTAAACTTGTTTTTCTTGGTAGTTGATTTTATATTCCCATGAAGACTGTTGTCTAGCAATTATTAGCATAACAGAGCTCAGGCATGACCTCCAGAAGTATGCTCTAAAACTGAAATTCACTGTGCATTTGAGCCATCTGCATCACCAAAAGAAAAGGAGCCCCTCCCTAGTCCTGGCTTCCTCCCCAGCCTCTTTGTTGTGAATGTTTCTGTGCCGGCATGAGTGCTATGTGGGTGTATGCATGGGACTGGGTGTTGATGCAACGGACAGACCCTTTCTTTTAGGATCATAGAAGTACAGAACAGCCCAGGCTGGAAGGGACCTTGAAAGATCATCTGGTCCAACCCTATGTGGGAAAGGGAGCCTGGATGAGATTATGTAGCATGCTCTCTGGTTGCATCTTGAAAACCTCCAGTGATGGACACACTACCACATCCCTGGGGAGGTTGTTCCAGTGACTGATTGATTGTTTCGCTGTAAAAAAATTTCTTGTATCAAGATGGAACCTCTTCCAGGGCAACCTGTATCTGTCTTCTCCGTGCGGCTCCTTGTGATCCTTGTGCCAGATTCTTTCCCTGTTACCTGCATCCTTGCAGGAAACCAGGTGCTTATATCAACATGCTTCAGGGAGAAGAGCGAGTTGCTGGGAAGGGAGGACACCTCGGGCACCTTTGCTTTAGTAGCACTGCTTCATTACCTGGGCTTGTTGTCTGATGTTTTCTGCACGATGGAAGGGGCCAGAGGCCAGCGGGTGGGAGGAACCTCACTTGCATTTGGGGTCCTTCTGCGATGTTACTTGCTGCTGGCGTGGTGCGCTCTGCTCCCTGTCCATTGCTTCCCATGTTGCATGTAAGTACTATGCCAGGCAGAGAGAATATTACTAAATATTGCTAATGTTGCAGGTTGAGTTTGTGGTTAGCGTCACAGAGCTTGGATGAAGCTGTAGGAAGCCTAGGAAAAAATGGAATAGCTCAGGGAGAAGCAGAGCTCATGAACCTTAGTTTCCTGTGGGTTTGTGTCTTGAGGCACATCTCCCATGTAGGTTCGCTGGGGCCCGGTCAGGGAAACTATTCGTGGTACAGGCTTTTCCCCAGCCAGGGTCTTAAATGGCCTCTTCACTTGCTCTGCTGCAGATTCCTGCAAAAAACCATAAATGTTTTCGAGGGCTCTTCCTTCCTGGCAAATGCAGCTGAAATTGGCTAATGAGCTCAGAATTAGCAGAGGGAGGCAGAAAGGCACACACGGAGCATATAACTGGTTTGGAAACCAAAATACAAACCTAACCCTTGGCGAACACAGTTATGTGACGTGAGGAGCCGGATTGCCAGCGGGTGTGGGAGGGGGCTGAGAAGGTGGATGCCTCATCAGGGGGTGGCAAACTCTTAAAATTCAGCTTTGATTGGGAAGTTAAATCAGTTATTAGAAAAAGACTGCTATTCTAAAACTGGTTTGCTCCCTCTTGTGTCCCATGGTATGACTAAGGGGCCTTGCCAGTTGAGAGGGAAAATAGAGAGCTGGACTCTCAGATATTAAAAGCTCCCTGAGGCTGTCAGCGCTTCAGGGCCCTGATGCCAGCAGGGCTTCCAAACTGATTTAGAATCAAATGAAATACTGGGGGGGAGAGGAGGAGGAGGCATAAATATTTTTCCCTTGCTAATTTATTTTCCCCTTTCATGCATGAGCTAATACGATGGAAAGCAATGCAGTTAAACTGAGTGCATTCTTTGGGAGCTGCGTGTTGCGTTGCTCGGAGTTACGGGTGGAAATTGCTCGTGGGACTGTTGGGCCAGTGCGTTCCTTCCCACCGCTGTATCACCATGTGTTCTGAGCCGCGGGGGAGGGAGGCAGCCCCTGGGCTGTCTAACGAACGCGGTGGACTAACGAATGCAAATCTAGTCAGATGGCGCACAGGGTGAGGAGGGCCAAGTCCTGCACCTGCTTTCGCCATCATGACTCCGGTTCAGAACCTGCACCTGTGAAAGGGAGGGATGTCACCTGTACTGGGGGGGGGGGGGGAGGAACGGCAGAATGGCAGACTTCCAGCAGGACGTGTCACGGGATCTGCCGCTTCCTTCAGGAAGCAAGGGGGCTGCTCAGGGTAGGTGCGGCCCTGGAAAAGGCTTCGCTCCGTACTCCTCCTTTCACTGCCTGTTTGAGAGACCCTCCCTGGGTTGCACCTTTACCTCGTCTCCCGTATGTTGCCATGTGTTTCTTCTGGAGTTAAAACAAATGCTGTAATGCAGTTCTAGCTGTTAAATGTCTTGTATTTTCCCATGGTGCACCTCTCCTGCAGAGACTTCTGCCGGGCCTGCGTGTTCTAAATGAAACTCTCATTTTGATGCATCTTCCATCTGCTTAAGTGTTGGCCATAAATAACAACATATTACAAAATTGCCTTCTTGTCAACACACAGATTGTTTATGTGTCATTTCCTCTATCCTTTGGGTTGCTGTAACTTCCTAGGGAAGGAGGATTTATTGGTATAGCAACATTTGGGAATGAAACCAATTCCTATGGGGGTATGAAATAAATATAGTCAATTTTTAGTACTACATTTTTATTTACTTTTTACAAAATGTCTTCTTTCCTTGACGGCTTTGTATCTCGCCATGTGGCAACCACTAGCTTTGCCATATCATCTGTTATTTAGGGTCTTATTTTTCCAGAATATGTTTGCAAGCTGAGTGTAGAACTGTGAACCACAGTCCCACAGTATTTTTGACTGAAAGCTAATCTTGAATTTCCACTTACTGTAAGCTAATCCTGGATTCCCACAGCCTCATTTTGGTGTCATATGGAAAGAAGGGCTCTAGCAATTTAAAATGCAGGTGGGGGATTGGTCAAAAGTCATGTTAGGAAAGAAACAGAAGTTTCTGTTGTCTATTTTTCTGAAATCAAGTAGGCTATAAATAAGTACCCTTGACTTAAGTACTGCATTTCCTGTGCCAGGAAATTGCTAAAGCCCTTCTATTAGCAGGTAGAGTGCTTTCTTGTGTGAATGCTCCCTTTCCTAGTGGCTGACGGGGCCTGGCTACTTGGGAACCAGCTGACGTGGCCACTCTTCAGAGGTTGAGTGCAGATTTTCGCAGAGGCTCACAGGTCTCATGTTGGGCACTGTTGGGATTTTGTTCCATTGTCCGACACCCTGAAATATCATTATTGATGCTGATGAGGGCCTGTATTGCTGTAGAGATAAGTGCTCTTGTCCCAAAGAGGTTTATTGTAGTGGATAGAGGTTTATGCAGTGGATACAATGTGGGCGCAGACTTAGACCATTGGGATGGTAAGGGTGGAGAGCTGGGTCTCACTCACTGCCCCTTGTGGCCCTGGGCCAGCAGTAGCAGAGCTGTCCTTGATGCAAGATTGTGCTTTTCCACATGTTCATTTTGTAAAAGCAACCGTCTTGAATTTTCGGACGAGGATATGTGTGCTAATGCTCATCCTACACATGCAAATGCATTTCCAAGGAGAGTTACTTTGAAATTGAAATGCTTGTCTTTCACTGTCTTTCTCCCTGTTGTATAAGGGTATTACTGCCCCACTCCCCAGAAGAACAGGAGTGTGCTAAATAGGCCAGGCATATACTTTTGAAAGAAAGGACCTCATCTGAACAATGAATGCTCCTGGCTCCAGACTACTGAGTTGGACCAGGAGAATTTCGATGATGATTCAAGAGCAAAAACTCTGCTGAGCAAGGCCTGCTGCCATTTCTGCGTAGACATAAGTCAACTCTGGGACATACTGCTAGCTGTTTTACATCATCTGTGACAAATTCCCAGAATCTGCTGCTCTAAGTTTTCCAGAGGGGCAGGATTTGGACTGCTTGTTTGCCTTCAGGTTTATTAGATCCTATGGAGAATTGACAGCACGAATAGCTTTTTTAAAAAAATTGTTTCCTTAATCTTCATTGAGCTTTTTTGGCTTTAGTGATGCTATGTTTTACAATTATAACTGGTGAATTTTGTGATGTAGAGAGCCCTGGCTTAACTCTGTTTCTGTTCAGATCTGTAGTAAACCTCCCAGAAAATTCAACTCTTCATTTCGCTTACCTTGAGTCAGAGCTTGCTTATACAAATGTATACATAGATTTACTTTTTCTTGCACGCATGAAGTAGTCCCTGAAAAAGAGTTGACACTTGTCCTCCTTTGAGAGAAGGGTAGAATGCTTCAGGCTGCTGGGAAGATGGAAGGTCACCACAGGGCTCTGCAGAGTGCGGGTGGGGGGAGCGAATGCACAATTTGGCTTCTGCTGTGGCAGGTGGACACATTGTAGGGACCCCAAGGCTCATGTAGAATTTGTAGAGAGCCCTGGAGGTGTGGTCGAAACCCTGTGTAGAAGACATGCAGTGAAGGGGGATTGTTTATGATCTGCTTCTCTTTAGGTTTTTTGAGGGTTTTTTTATTCCTTCTAATGAAGAAGTTGACTGGCTCTGCTTATTTCCGATGAAAATTTGGCCTTTGGGATTTAAAGATCTCTTCAAATATCTAAAGACGTTTTGTCTTTTGGGGGTGTTTGTTGTTAAAAGCAGAACAAAAACTTCTGTTTGCAGCATGTTTATCACATAAGATGGCTCTGTTTCGTTCCTAGTATAAATTTATCTTTGTCTTATGGAAATAGGTTTCATAACTGAGCTTATGCTGAGCAGAAAGTAAGTAGCACTAATTGTAAGAGGCAAAACCCTGAAGTGCAAATTTTTTTGTTAACAATAGTGAAAAAACTGTAGTTGTAAATAGGGTTGATTTCCCCTACCCCTGCACCCGCTGCCCCAAAAAGTATTCTTTCAGTGCCTGCTTAATCTTACTCTGCGATTCTAGGGAGATGTATTACCATTACTAGGTATATTTCTCCATTTTAAGGGTAGTGGTGACTTCAAATACGTTGATATTTTGATAATAATCTTCCTTTTTAAAAGAGGAGGAAAACCACCCACTATACCCCATGTTTGTAGTAGATAGCACGGGAATTTATAGGCTTACATTTCTGGAAGAAAAAGTTAAGGAAAAGCATTCCAATGGAAAAGGACAGTGGGTTAGACTTTCTGGTCAGGATCTGAAGTCTCCATGGCTGGTCTTTAATTGCAGGTCAGGCAAACATTGATCAGGAATGACACAGGCAAAACTGAGCTTGCCTTGAGGTGGGAGTTGGCCCTGGAACTTCTTAAAGTCCCTTCCATCCCTGTGGGTATATGATAGCTACATGCACTATGGACTTTCCTTCTTGTCAGCTGTTGCTTCTCATTGGATATATATCTGATATTTGTGTGCCTATACAGAGAAAGAACTGTGCGCTTTATAAACTGAGGACACATTTAAGGAGAATTAAAAAAAAAAAAAAAAAAGAGGGAAAAAAAAAGGATAAACTTTCCAAATCAAATGGTAAATAATTATAAAGCGCTCTGATTATGGATGGGTTTACATTGATCTTTTGCCCTTTTCTACATACATGTTCTCAAAGGGCTTTAGCTGCATGATCGTGTTTTTTTCCTGGAGGGTCTCTGTCTCAGCCTGAGCAGGGGGGTGGCAGTGCTTGCAGAACTGGTAGCTGTTTACTGTTGGTTATGCTTCATGCTCAGAGTCAGTCCCTGTACACTTTCTACTGCACACTGTGCCTTGCTCTGAAGGTAAGGCGTCTTTATTTTCCAATAGGTAATTCCCATGTTGCTTCCTACGGTAATTGTGAATACTCTGTTTGTTGAATTATCACTGTGCACATCACTGTTATCAGCTTCATCCTGTAGCTGAGATGCAGTCAGAGAGAGGGACAAGCCAGAATCAGTGCAAATGTCCATTTATTGTCTCAATTCAATTACTTGGCTATGTAAATTCTTCTTTTCTTCTGTGGTGTCAGACTGCTGTCTCTAGACATCAGCAGCAGTTTGAAGTACTTGCTGCTCTTTGACAAGGTGCTTCAACCTGTTTTTTCAGAACATGAAGGACACACTGTTAAAGATCATGCAAAATCTGATGGTTGCCAAACGTGATAAGGATGAAAATTTTGTGTCCCAAGTCATTGCCTTCATGCTATCTTTTTCTTGCCGCAAAGGTCCCATTGGCCAAAAAGAAAAGACCCACAACATGGGTGCTATTGTGTTTCATTGCTCTTTTAGTTCTGAAATGTGCCTCGGGGTAAAGGGTAGTATTGCTGTGTGCCATTTCTTGGGTGGACTTTCATAGCCCACGCATCAGTACAGCAAAGTCACAGACTTGGAAGAAAAGCATGGGGAATACATTTGAAATGTTTCCTGGTGTTACTAGTTTTCAGTACGACTAATATTAGACTTGCTAACGCACCTGCCCAGGGTTCACTGCGTGGGTTTTTTTTTGTTGTTAGGTACCCTCTGTTAGGTGTTTGACTCTCAGGAAAGAGTGGTATTAGCATGGAACCTTGTCCTGTGTAGTTCATGAAAAAGTGCCCTTTCTGATATGAGACTGCAGGTTCTCTTACTACTATGACTAGGTTCTGCTCAGCTGCCTCCTTGAGCAGAGCTTTTTTCCACAAGGCATTGATCTATGCTTAATTTCCTGTGTTCTATTCATTGAAATTTCCCTGTATTTTCCTGGGTGGTCAGGGTTTGGCCCTCCTACTCCCGCAGTTTGAGTTCCTGCATGATAGTGAAAAACAACCTAATTGTTCTTTTCCTGCCTTGGGATGAAGGCAGAGACACTGTTCTGAGGTCCATTTCGAGCATGTTTTATGTACAGCTATAAAACCTAGGCTGCTAAGAACAGTGGAGCCATCCCCAGTGCAGCAACTAACAATTTTGGCTTGGTAATTTCTGTAAAACAGCGAGTTATCGCAGACTTTGACCCGTCTATTTTTTTTTAAATTGTTTTTATCTTGGAGAAACCTATATAAAAGAGTTATCTCTTTTACATTTGTGCACAGAGACAGCTCTTAGCATGATGCAGATCATGCTGTTTCATAGTGCAAAACGTGCCGCATTCATAGATTGGTGCATTCAATGAAGCTGTTGCTTTACTGGAGTCTGTTTAGACCTTTGTAGTCCATTGCTATTCTGCCTATGTGTTACTGGCTGAACCTGCTGCTTGCTAGCAGATTCTCTCCTATCCCTGTGTGCCTTGTTGTCTTCCCACTAAGTGAAGGTATATTTCTGTAGGATACAGTGATGATGATACTTCACGCATGGTGTTTTTCATCAGTGTGTGGTGGGCTGCTTTACAAGAGAAGTCTGAGTCCTTGTTCCCCTCTATTGTATGGAATCTCGGGGTTGTGAAATGCTTAGGACAAGGTCTGTCAAGGTGTGGCAAAACTTGAGGTTTCACAAACAGCTTGCCAGACAATGTGTCTGTGGAGTGTTTTGTGTGGAGTTCCTGGCCTTTTAACAGTCTCGGTTATACAAAGTACAAATAAGGTCTCTGCTCTTCTTAATTTCTGGCAACTAAGGAACTTTATTGCTACTTTCTCCTATTATTCTGTGTAGGTGCAAAAGTTGCATCTTCTAGGAATGCTTTGTCTTTGATCTGACAAAAAAGAGGAGGGAAGAGGACCTGGAGCCAAGGCTGGGTACGCTGAGTAGAAAGTAAACATGAGCAAAACCAGGTTTCTGTGTTACGTTGATTTCCAGATAGCCAAACAATTGACTTCAGAAAACTATTGCTGTTGTCGTTTGACACTTCAGAAATGGCTTCACAAAAGACATTATCATTCGAGCATTTGATAGAGGTATGATCTTCACTTATAGACTACTGATGCGTACAATATGAAAGATGAATTTTCTGCTCAGCCACTCCCCAGCTTATTGTAGTAGAAAATTGTGCTTGGCGTTACGTTGTTTCTTTTGCTGTACATTATGTGTTATATTTCCAGTGCTTGAATTAGGGTTACAAATTTCCAGAGTTATGCGATGACAGCATAACCTTGGAATTATTTTAAGACAGCGTGGCAGGTAATAGAGGCCCCAAATTTATATTTGGTAATAAAAAAATAACCTCTATAAAATTTAATATGGACATAGAAATATTATTATGACTTTGCAAATCATTGCAATGGAAAAATTCCCCTGCAAGGCTTTCTGTCCAAAGGCAACACTTAGCAGTGGTGGTGTCCTTACTCAGGTTAAATGTGCCATTGTAGTTTTCTGTCTTACAGAGTGATGGTAATGGAAGGAAGTGTTAAAAAAAATAATTGATTTTTATTGTTGGCTTAGTTTCAGTAATCTAGGAAGTTATTAATAACTGCAGCTACTTGAATAATTTATAAGATGCATCTCTGTTTTTTCTTATTAATTATTTGATCATTTCCCCTGCTTATTGTTGTTTGTAATTACAGTGATGCCTAGAGGATCAAATTAAGATGAGGGTCTCTTACTCTACATGCTAAGATGTACTACTTTCCTAAAGAAGCTGCAATCTAAGTTGCTGTGACAAAGAGAGGGGAAAGAAGATAGACAATTTGCTCAGGGTCATAGCAAAGTCTCTGACAGAGCTGAGTTGGCATCTTTTTGGGGTCTTACCCCAAACCCTTGTCTGTTGGGCCATAAGTTATCTAAAAGTGGTCACGTTCTGTCTTGGTTTCAGCTGGTATAAAGTTAATTTTCTTTCTAGTAGCTGGTATAGTGTTATGTTTTGGGTTCTGTTTGAGAACAATGTTGATAACACACTGATGTTGGTAAGTCAAGGATTTTTCAGCTTCTCGTGCCCAGCCAGCAAGAAGGCTGGAGGGGCACAAGAAGCTGAGAGGGGACACAGCCAGGGCAGCTGACCCAAACTGGCCAAGGGGGTATTCCGTACCATGTGACATCATGCCCAGTATATAAACTGGGGGAGCTGGCCTGAGCGGTGGATCACTGTCCGGGAGCTAATTGGGTGTGGTTGAAGAGTGGTGAGCAATTGCATTGTGCATCACTTGTTTTGTATATTCCAATCCTTTTATTATTATAATTGTTATTTTATTGTTATAATTATCAATTTCTTCCTTTCTCTTCTATTAAACTGTTCTTATCTCAACCCACGAGTTTTGCTTTTTTTTCTGATTCTCTCCCCGATCCCACTGCGTGGGGGGGGGAGTGAGTGGGTGGTTGCTTGGTGCTTAGTTGCTGGCTGGGGTTAAACCACGACATGCGCTCTCCTGCTCTTTTCACGTATAATATGACATAGACTATTGTGTTTCTCTTTGCTTCTGCTTTATCCACACCTGTTGTCCAGCAAGGAAAGGGAGCTCACATGTGACCCAGTCCTTAGTGCTGGAATGAACAAACTGGAGGTTCCTCTTTAATACCCAAAATGGTAGTACTTAATGATTCTGAGAAGTCTAGGAGGAGAAAGAAAATCCAGTTTCTGCCAATGGGAATGAAAATGAATCCATGAAGGCTAGGACATGAGGGTTATTTTAGCAGCTTTTTCTGAAACACTTGTCCTCTGTCATGATTTGACGCCAAAGCCTGGACCAGAGGTCTCTAACTCTGTCATGTGAGGTGGTTTTAAGGCTGAATTCAACAAAATTCAGTGTACATTTCGGATTCGTCTGGGTGCTTTCCATTGCCCTGACAAGAACAACTGTTGAAACTGTATAATTACATTTCTGTGGTTTTATACTACTTACTGTAATTTGTTATCTTGATTTAGCTTATGTACAGTGTTTGCCATTGTAGTTGGAGTTTGAGAATTCAATAAATTATGAGATTGACTTATTCCCATTAAAAAAGTAATTTTGAAATAAGATTACTCCTCTGTAGTGCTGTAATCGAAGACTGAAACATAATGAGAGCAAGTGATTGTTCTTCTGTGGGTTTCAACATGCCATTAAAAACAAAGAAAAAAGAAAACCTTGATGAAAACCACAAACTCACTCCATTTTAGTTTAACAGCAAATTCAGAAAAATAGCTGTTCACTGAAATGGAGACGAGTCACTTCAGTTGTGTTTAAGACCAAAGAAATAGAATTGAATTAAAATATTTTAAGAATATGCTAATTTGCTTGAAGATGTGGGATATTGTATTGTTCTCTGCCTGTTAGTGTTACAAGCTGTTTCCAGTTGCCTGTTCTCAGCCAGACCAAGAGAAAGATTCATCATGCTTACAGTTAGATTTTGGTCTAAGCCAGCAAATCAGATTCTGCCAGTAGTCTTTGGGCAGAGATAAGTGCAAGAGGCTGATTCAACCTACATGTTTTAGAAGACAATGAATGAACTGAACTTTGGAGTAGCTGTTCTTTCTCTATTAGACTACCTTAGAGTAGAAAGTTAATCCTCAGGAGATGAACCCTTCAGACTGAAATGTCTTATGTTTGAGTTGTAGGAAAGCGAAGAATAATGTTTGGGAAAATACCTATTGTCCATCTCCTAGTTATTTTTAAAAGTTTTCTAGAAATGACATAGAATCAAAGGAAAATTGTTCAAGGATCACTCTCAACAGCCAGGTACATCTTTCCTCTGACCTGAGAAAGGATATGTATGTGGGTTGGTTTGGGGTTTTTTTTGGTGCACATTTGTTTGGAAAGTTCTTAAAAACCCACTAGTAACTGAGATACCACATTCCCCAGAGTAATCTGGTTCCCTGTTTCAGTCATGTCTGACACCTTGAAATACCTGTTGCAACTATGAAGTTGGTCCTGAGGCTAAAAAACTAACTTTCCCCCTTTTTTTGTGCAGATGTGCCAAGTTTTATTATTTGGAGAAGAACCACCAAGCACTTATGCCTTAAGGGATTACTGAAAGTGTTTTGCTGGCGCAAAGAGATTTGCTGTATGTAACAAGAAAGGAGACTGTCTCATTCTTCTGAATATATCTCAGTGCTTGAAGGATTAAAGCTCTGGTGTGTGGTATGTTGTTTGTGTGTGATGTTTGGTTTTGGTTTTGTTTTAAACATATTATTTTGACGTTTGCCCAGTTCCTGGCATGTGACCAAGGTTTCTATGCTGCCTCTGGAGAAGGAGAGTTGTGAGTATGGAGGCATCAGTGCTTTTGAGGGAAATAGTTCCCGTATTTTAGGCAGCAGTGGAGTCTCACAAGCCTCTGTCCAGAATGATTTGGCAGAGGCTGGCCTGTAATTAGTAGGAATGCAGGAGGTGCCTCGAATCCTTTAAAATGTGTAATATTAGAGCTGTGCCAGAATAAATATCAGTTTCCTGCTGCAGACCTGGAATTTGATCATCAGCCCTTACAACAAACCCACTCCAGTGAGCCTAAACCTTTATGGCACCCAGGTTCTATCCCATTAGGTTTCATTGCCTTTGTCGGTCACACCTTTTCAGTCTGCTTAGCTGGACAGGTATGCTTTCTATCACCCAGAGGGAAATCGGGCTGGCTGGGGATATGTTAATGAGTGACGTAATTACAGAGGTCACCAGGCAGTTTGGCTGTATGTCAGGACATGTGTGACTTCTTGATTATTCCCAGGTTACCAATGTTTTAGGTCTGTTTATTTTCAGTAAAACATTATTGGTGCATGAAATTACTGCTAGGATCTCAAGAGGTTCCAGAGGAGAATGTTAATATTGTTAGGATCTAGCACTTTGAAAAGGAAGCTGGGAAAACGTACATAAAGGTAGGGAGGTAGGGTCTAATTACAGGCCCAATTAAAGTATCTGAAGGAATATAAAGCATAGTCTAAGAGGTAACATAGACACAACAGAAAACAAATCCATCTCTGGACTGTGGCTTCTGTGACAGAAACCAGATTGTGCTCTGGTTTTACAAGGGCATTGAGATTCCTTAACGAGAATACTTGGGAAAAGAGAAGGATATAAAGTAAACCCATTATAGAAGGTTTTTGTGCAATAATCAGCTGGGTGGTGGTGGAACTGTGTGCACATAGCGATAGCACAAAGGTTGGTTTCTAGCCGCCTAGATCTCCTCCCAGCTCCACTCCCTAGGTCAGCAGGTCTTTCCCATACTTACTCTTTCTTACCAGAGACAGTTATGTCTGTGTAGGACCCTGAACATTAGCTCAGCTACTTGAGCTGAGTGATGTAACTGAAGATCAGAGTTAACGGCATTGAAGGTGTCAGACATGTTTTAAATGGATTAAACAGAGCAGAAGCTGTCTGTTTATACATCTTAGCAGGTCAGGCTGAAGTTTAACAAAATGTTTAATACATGTGGTTAAATCCGTTCCTCTTCCACAGAGCAATGGTTGTCCATCCATAAATATAAGAATATTCAGTGTATTGAGGCTTCAGCGTAGGTGCTGTGCAGTTTGTTGACTTGCAGGCCTTAGGCTAGTGTGCTCTGTTTTTAGGTATACTCTTCCTTTTTTGCTGCATAATGGCTTGCTGTTTACCGTGCTGGTTTAACTTAACTGGTGACATCAACCAAAGCATCAGGATGTTGCCTGAGACTGAAGTTTTCTGCCTGTGACAGTTTGTAGATACAGATAGGCGCTTCACAGCTGAATCTGACTGTTAACTGAATCCCTTTCTGTTTGGCAAGGTTGTTCAGATAAGATGTTCCTTGAAGCTAGATCTGGTTATTTGATTTATTTATTTCTGTGAATGTCATAGAGGATCACGTATTCACGGGGATCCTTGTGTTTTCTTGTCTTCTTAGGAGAATTGCTTTTTAAACATTGATCCAAGTATTAAAGGTGGCATTGCATTCACTTGTGTTTTCATTCATTCAAATGCATAGCATACTGCCATACAAATTGTGGGTTTTTTTAATTATTATTTTTTTTTTTTTAAATTTTTTTTATTTAGCTATCCTTTCAGCTCCATAGAAGAGGAGACTTCTGGACTAGAATGGAAGTTGCTCTTATGCTGCTTTCACGGAGATAATTTTTTTTCCCAGAGCTTTTATTTGTTGTCCTTGTCCCCAGCCTTAGCTACTGTGTAGCAGATTCCACAGAGGAAAATAAGTTGTGAAGCACAAATTGCTTGCACAAAAAGTAAGGTTATGGAATGGGTGGAGTAATTTCTTCAAGGGAGAGGAGATAAAGGAAGGGGGAAAGGAGGGCTATAGTGCAGGAAAAGATGAAAGAGGTGTTTCCTCAGGAAAGGAAGGTGGTAAATGAGGCTACTCTCCTGGACCAGCAGTTTATAACCATGTCTTGTCTTCGAGAATTGCCAGCTGCACTTGGGAAGTGCTATGTTTTTCTTGAGGATCTCCCTGTCTTGGTGAACATGAACCTTTTTAAGAGTGTCCTGGCACTCTTTGGTCTTGGCCAGGTACAAGAGCTGAACATTCAGTTGCTCTGAGATTCATGTGGAGAGCTAGTACCTTTAACACTTATACCATAAGCTCATTTCAAACATCCCTATGAGGAAAACTCCTCCACCTACATGAAATAGATCTCTAGATTTGTATGGCTGAGTAGAGATTGTATCTATTAGCCTCTTGGAGTCATGTGATTGCAAGAGTATAATTTATAATAATTAGTAGTTCTTAAGCTCTCAAGAAACAACTTCAGCCTATTCCTATGCATGTGTATGCAGTTGAGTTCCTGTGTTGGAGAGCTCTGGGAAACAAATGTGGATATGCTCAAAGCTACTGTTTGATACATGAAAAATCAAGAAGTTCTTCCTAAGTTCAGTGAATCGGCATGTTTCAGATAACCTGTAATTCCCTTATCCAGCAGGCCAGAGAACCATTGCTTCCAAAGGTCTTCAAATGCTCATGTAGCCTGATGGTAAGAGTGAATTACAGATCTCCCCTGGCTGATTGTAGGTAGGAGTCTTTTTTGCCGTCCCAGCTGAAAGATGCTTTTCATAGGAGGGATACTGAGCAGACCCCTAGACTCCACTGGTCAATGCAGCAGTGGCTCCATGGAAATGATTGCGTGTTTAAAGTTCAGCAAGCTGTTCAGTGCTTTGCTGAAGTACTGTCAGCATGCAGGCTCATCTTGAGCTGTGTGACTCGTGGCAAACTGGAATGAAAAGGCCAAGCACTGGCGCTGTTTATAGGTTTGTGTGAGGACATTCAAGTAGAAGAACAGAATGAGAATGCTACTACAGGGGTAGTGGGACACAGCATGACTTATCAAAGTCTTTGGTTGAATCTCTGATCCTGGACATTTTTTAATCCATACTGGATGTTTTACTACAATGTGTGCTCATTCAAATAGGTTTTAATTTAAGAGAATTGTTTGCCAGAGGTCAGGCACAGTAATTATTGTGGTATTTCATGGCTTTGTTTACATTTCTATGGGCACTTAAGTAAGTGGTTTTGGGGTATGTCAAACACAAGAAAGACATAAAGACAAGGCGATTTGTACTGAATGAAGTCCAGATCGAAAACTACTGAAGCATAGTTCTCCCATAGTAATGGTTGTGTGTACCTGACACCATAAAGCGTTTATGTGGCAACCATATTGCCTCAGCTTTTCAGCTGCCAAAAAAAATGTAGATTTTTCAAGAGAAAAAGTTTGCAAATCAATAGGCAAGAGACGGCTTCCATCCCTAATCTCCAGTAAAATGTCCTAACATCCACATTGTGTGCAAACTGATGACCTTGGCATAAAGCCTATAGCATAATAAACCCTGAAATAGGTGGGAGGAAAGTGATTCAGGAATTTCAAGACATTTGGAAATTATATGAGAGTGCGCCTGTATTTTTCAAGGAAAATCAAAAGCTTCACGGTAACTGTTTAGTGTGTATAACAGCTCAGTTTAAAAACAGAGTCTGCGGTAATGTCTTGTTTTAGCAGATTTTTTTTCAAAAACAAAACCAAACAAATCTAAACAGAAACTTAAGCTGTTAGCTGCTATCTAGTGCCCTCTTAAAATCGAAGCCAGCCAACCAAACAAAAAGAACTAATAGTCCTTCTCTTACCATGGTCCCCTTATGCTGAATTGGCAGTGCTGGTTTTAAGAAAGGCAGAGCTTCTCTTTTTTCAGGGTTTTGAAAGCCTAAATTTACAATTGCTTGTCAGTATTGCTAAAATTTGACAAAGTGTTTGACCAAGTGTTCTGTCAGATTTTATCAATAGGGTCTTGAGTGGCATCTTGGTATAGATCTCTCAAATAGTTTACCATGATGCGTTTGCCAGGGCTGCAGATCATTTTGTTCCCCTAGAAATTCTGATATTTCAAATGGATAAGATGTTTCGGTTTTAATCCCAAATGCTCAGCTTTCTAGCAATGGCTGGTTGCTTGCTATGCAAAAGTGTGAGGTGGAGTTGCAGAGCCTTTGTAGTTGGGGGAATGTGGACGTGGTACTAGTTGATGCTGTTTAATTATCTTCCTCCTTCTGCCATTTTTGTCGATTCTTTTCCACTTACAATGGTTTTGATGTTTCCTCTGAGGACCCTTGTGTGCAAAGAACTTTTCCTGTAGGGTGTTTTTACTACAGGATCCTCATTTGCTTCTGTTTCCGGTGACACCTCTTCAATGAAAAGCAATAGTATAATCCAAGTTAAGTGGGTGTTTTCAAAGATCAGGCACCTTGATTACCTGGAGGTACGTAGCTGGCTGGTCGGGGTGTTGTGCAGCCAACAACAGATGGCTATTATTATCTGTGTGCCATGATCAACTCTAGCTCTTAAAGAACAGGGCAGAGAAATCCTTCCCTTTTTGGAATCCCTCAGAGAACACATGGGTTTGGCTTGGGAGTTGACATGTTTAATTTATGAAACAATTCAATAGCGAATATAAAGCACATTCCATTTGCATTTCAAATGTAGATGGAAACCAGCAGCGTATCTTTAAGAGAAAATGAATTGCTGTGTTGAAAATGAGTGTTCTGACAAGCCACGCATTGAGCTTGCATTGACAATTTATCATACTAGCCCAGCTAATTTGAGTCATAGTTTCGTATCTAACGCTACGTGCTGTCCATCTGTATGGCTGGGTATTGTGCTGTTTGAAGTCTATATGCAGGCCTGCTTGAGAACTGATGTTCTGAACAGCCAGCGAACAAATGCCAAAGTAGCAGCAGTGAATCTTACGCTGTGGTGAGTGGGAGGTCCAGGGAGCTTTCTGGTCACCTTCCTCCGTTTATTCACGGGCTGCCTGTACTATTATCTCATCTTTGATAGTGACTGGTGCTCTTTAAGTTAAAAAGCAATCCAGCCTCCTAAGTATTTGGCAAACATATCCATTCAAAGGGGATCAGTTTATGCTGTGATGCAGAATGGCTGATAACCCATGTCATTGTTTTTAACTCGCAGAGCTGCAGCTTTCAATGGGAATGACAAGAAGAACTTGGGCTAGCACTGTATAGTGTCTCTGATGAGCATGGGTTCATTTATGGGCTTGATATGGGAGATTCCTAAGGATAGATTTAAAAACACCTGTGTTGAAATGATAATGAAGAATGACTCAATTACGATCTTCTGAACTGTCAACCTAGGAAGCAGATGAAGACCTTTAGCTTTCATGAAAACAGTAGCTAAAAATGCCCTAACTAAAAATTGAAGACAAAGAAACAACTATTTAAAAGGAAAAGACTTGGAGATATGGCTAATCCAGACTGAAGTACATACCTTCGATAGCCAGAAGTAAGTGCAGGTATTTTTTCTTTTCTTTTTTTCTTTTTTTTTTTAATTTTTATTATTATTATTATTTTTGAGGAGGTTCAGGTTTGTCAAAGGGGAGACTAGCTCAGAGGTGGTATTAAGGCATTCCTAGGTGTGTTGGTATTTGTTTTGTGTTTTTAACTGTGAAGTAGCCACAGGAGGACTGAGGCTAAATCTGACACCTTTCTCTTTCCAGTCCTTCATATGCTGAGCTCTTGCAGTAGTCCTTGCTGGTAGGGTACCCAGAACTGAAGGCTTCAAGACAGGAAATATGTGTGCTTCAAATTTCTCTGGAAATGGGAATAAGCATGCAGTGCTCCAGGCAGCAGCCAAAACCAGCATCTTTAGCTCCTGTTGGAAGGCAGCATCACACAGTGCTTTGCAGCACTTGTAAATGGCTCTTTGCTTTCAGGAGCTTTGAGGAGTGCTTGAAATGAGGCGGATGTGTGGTGATCCAGACTTACTGTGCCTCCTGGCTTCTAGGCATCTAACCTTGGGTCACCTGTGAGGGTTCAGCCTGAAATAAGGGACATGTATGCAGAACACAGTCCAGCTGTTGCTGGACACTGTTGCCTTTCCAAAATAGGTCTTTCAGTTGTCCCTGGGAGGCCTTTGGCTCTCCCATGCCCATGGCTAAGACAGGATCGTAGGAAGATTATTGTGACAGGTCCTAGTGCCTGGTAGTCACATGCAGGAACACATAAGGCCTAATAATAGTAGTTCTCACTAGCAAAGGCTTCATTAGGTGATGGGAATGCGGTTTGATCTGCATGCGCAAGCCCATTCTGTGGCTTATCTTGATGTACTGTGAAAAAACATGTTAAGTCAGATGGCAGGTTGGTTGGAAGTTCCCATTTACTTTGGCCTTTTGTTGAAGCTGCTCTTATTTGCTGGAAGGAGGCCTGTGCTGTTATACTGGATTTGGCCCTATCCAGCCTGGCTGTATATTCTTTACACAGCTCTTTCAAGTTTCTGAAAAACAAATGTGTCTATTTCTGACCTCCTATCTTAATATGGCTTACTTGATCTCATCACTAGTGCTTTTCTCAGTGCATTTCTTCAGTTTGAAACCAAACTGTGGTATCCAAGTGGGATGTTTGCTGTGATGGAGCTGCTGAATAGAGCAGCAGGCAACCAGTTAATACTAGTTTAATCTTTGTGTTTCTTTTACACTTCTTGGATATATTTCTTTTTCCCCATGAACAATAACTTTTTTCCCTGTACCAAATCAGCAGCTGTGATTGGCAGCTTGTTTTTAACTGGGGGACAAGATGTTAAAAGTGCACATAAACTCAGTATTAGGAGTCCCACAAGGTTTTGTTCTTTGGGCAACTAAGCCCTAATTTCTCTCTGAATTTAAACAAAAATAGCTTATAATCTTCTTTCCCACATTGCACCAGTAATGGGACTGTCCATTCTAGAGTTCCTAGGAGTATACAGAAACTTTTCTGTTTTCCTATAGTGAAACTGCCAATGTTTGCAGTCATCTTGCATAATTTTGTGCTCAGAGGGTTAAAAAGAGCGTGTAAGGAGACAGCACTATGTCTCTTGTACCATCTCTGAATTAAGGGGTGCTGATGAAATTTCTGAGTTCTCTCTAATGGTGTCCATTGTGAGTTGGTTCTCCTGTCAGAATGATGAGAACTCTGGGAAATGTTCGGTATGCAAAAGTGAGGAGAAGGTAGTCCTATTGGCATAGAAATTAATTTCTTTAATTTTTAGATGATTCTTTTTATTTAAGAAAAGAGAGGAGAGGTATTCAGATGGTGCTATACCAAAAGGTTGAATTTTTTCTTCTATATTACTTGCTTCTAGGTCAGAAATCCACTATCTTCTTTGGAATGGGAAAAGAATACAAAAGTGATGGGTGTTGTGTGTAGGTGTGTTGGGGGTTTTTTGGTGAGATTTTGAGTGCTGTACTCTAGTCCTTGGGTAAGCTGAGCATCTGTAGTGTAACTGCAGAAAGAATGTGTTCAGGTCCCTTCATCACTAGTCTTTTTATAACAAAGGAAATATGAATTCTGATTTTCGATAGACACCTAGGTGTGCTGGTGATCAGTCTGAGAGAAAAGAACTAGTTCAAATGGCACTTAGACTGCCTTTAATAGTTTGAATATCTTTAGATTAACTTTTCCTCTTGGTGCTCAACTACATTGTACACTGTGGAGACCTTGGCACTGAGTGTGGTTAATTCAGCCATAGGGAAAGCTGTGAAGTACTGAAAGCTCTAGGCATGTCTGAAGGAGGGAGACAGGTGGGCAAAATGAAATGTCTGCCGTGTAGGAGTTGAAGCAAAACTGAGAACTCTGTGCAGAAGCTGATGTTTGTAGCGTCTACAGCAGGGACTTTGCATTGTGAAGAGTTGAAGGACACTGTTGACTTCTACCTTAGATGTATGACAATTCACAGCTCCAAGAAATAGTTTCCAGTTGATCATAGATGCTGATAGACATTTCTACTTTAGCTTTGTGTTCATGTTTTCGAAGTTCTGGTTGTTTTAAGCTTGAAAGATACTTCTGGGTGAGCTCAATGGCAAAGTCAGAACATTACACCACACCTCATAACTCAGCATGAGATTGAGCTACCTGGGTCTGCAAACCAAATTAAATAGTTAGCCAAGTTCACTGACTGGGGACAATCATTACCTGCTGTGTAGGGGTGGGAATTTTTGTGAACTGCTGCCCAGGAGGCTGGCTCCCTTGAAAATGAACAATCAGATTACTATTGTCCTCTGTTAATGCTAGGGCAGCAGCTAAAGGCTCCACTGATATAGGCACTACATATGCAATGAATGACAAGACAACACTTGTGCAGTGGAAAGTAGCTTACATGTGGGTCAGGAAAACAATTTGCCCAAGGCTGCATAGAAGTTCAGTGACAGTCTCTTGCATCACCCAGATGATCTTGGTTCTGAGGAATGAAAGGAGGAATTTCACAGGGTTGGGACTAGAAGAAAAAGGCACTTCTTTCTTTGGCTCTTGCACAGTTCTTGAGATTGAATGCTGGACACTCCAATACCAGGCTGAGAATGACAGGTTTGTTTTGTTTCTTCATTCTCATGTCTTCCTCTGTTTTTTTGACGTGGTATACATGTACTCTTTGGGAACTCATATTACTTCATCCATGGCACGGAGTTATTAAAATCCAATCACGTATTTTCAATAGCCATGTAAGTTTTTAAAAATATAATTTTAATGGTTTGTTATTGCAGTGTGTGCTTTTTATTTATTTATTTTTTTAAACTGAGCTAAGCGGATGGCAGAATTTTTTTCAGAGCCTGTCAAAACTGGGGTAAGGAGGCTTCATTTTTAAGCAACCAAATGTACTTTCTAGAGTAAATGTACTGTACACTGATTTAGTGACATCTTTCTTCTTCTGGCAAGGAGGTGAAGGGGATAATTTGTTATCAAGTGCACTGTATGCCATGTAACTTAGGAGCAATTGGTGATCAGGAATGATGGGTTATAAATGACTCTGCTTGAGGACTTGATGCTTAAGATTGCATTCCCACAGGTAGGGTGTCCCCCCCCCCTCCAGGTTTCTCACCTACGCGTACCTCAGCATCCCTTCTTTATGAGAACTGGAAAATGCTGGTTCTTTCTGTTATCACGCTTCTAGAAACTTAGAGCCTGAAGAAAGCATGCTATTCAGGGCTGAAACAGGTTGGATACAGATTCAACCTACCGTGTGCTGCACTCCTACCTGGGAGATAGCCGCATGTATTAGCAAGCAATAATAAAACCCCTTCTGTTAGAAGACTTATGGATAAAACAATGATTGATATTCTGCATCTGCTTTGAACTAAATAATTCAAACACATTATGATGAAGCAGTATTGAAATGTCTTAATTCTTCCATGTGGTCATGTCCTGTCAATAACAATGACCCGAGAATGATGGCGCTAGATAGACAAAGGCATTCTTCTATTTTGGACTTCTCCATTAGCTGTAATTATCACAGTTGGTGATTATAACCTTATTACCCTGTGGTAATGCCTCAGGAAATCTTGTGTAGGACTTGTTGTGGTGATAATTATGCTTCCCCTGGATATGTTACTGTTCTCTTGGCAATCGTATTGGGCAGTGAATTTCTGTATATGAAATACCCTCCATACAGTCTTAATTTAGCTAAAACTGAACCAGAGCTGAAGTGACCTAAAAAATCATTCTTAGCTAGATTGTTATTCAGTGGAAATGAGATCTGCTCCATGTGGAGATGGATCTGCTTGCAGTCTATCCAATACTAAGAGTTCCTGCAGCAGGCTGTCTTGTGTTTAGGCACAACCCAACACAAAGCATGAGCACATAAATGGATTAACAACACCAACAGATCCATGAGCACTCTTGTGTCCAGTCCTTCAGATCCAGTTCTTTAAGCCTTGCTACCAGACTACGGAGCCTGTATGTCGAACTTGATCATCCTTTGCTCATCCCTTGTGACTAATCCACGCAGAAATAGTCTTCCATCTACTTTGTGTAGTAGGAGCAGGCCCAAGTCCACAGCAAACTTTCCTTAAGTAAAGCCTCTTGGATACCATGGCTCTGTTCCCCGTTCTGCTCCTTGGGACAGATCAGATAGCTGCTACATGTCTCAGTTGTCCCTGCTATAGTGTTGATGGGTGTCTTATTTTTGTGGTGTGTTGAGACAAATTAGGCTTGAAATGCTCTGCATTATAATAATGAGTCAAAGTGCGTTATAGTGTTTCTTGCCTATCTTTGCTATTCTATCAGTGGTGGTTGGGAGGCCAGGTTGAAATTCTGATTTTAATGATGTGCTGCTTAACTTCTGACATGAACACTTTTCAGTTAAAAAGGGAAATATGTCCAAATCTGGTCTACAGCTAGCACCTCAAATTTCAGCCCTGATTTCACTTTCCCTTTGAGGAGTTTGCACAGCACCTGCAGCCTGATTTTTCTACTCCCTTCAGTATAAATCAAGCCTCATAAATCAAGCTTATAACTACAAGCCTTTTATCTGTGAATTTTATTTACAGTGGAACTAAGAGGTTTCAGGAGGTGAAACTATTGTCATGAGCCATATTCACCTGCCTGGAGCAGTACACAGAGAATATCCTGCTCTTGGAGCTGATTTACAAATAGACTTCCAGGATGTGAACCTTCCGCATACTATTGGAGTAAATTGGCATACACTTGAGTTGCACTGAAGGATGGCCTAGTGGTTATGGCCTATCTTTGGGATATTAGTATTTGCCTGTGCTTTGCCATGGATTTCTTATGACTGTGCAGGTGCATTGCTTGGGCTTTGCATGGGAAACTGTGAGCGAGTGATGTGTGAGTAGCTGAGGAGTGAACAACTCTGCGTTAATTCTCCTGCAGAAAAACTACCCCATATTAAAACCTTTGCTTTTCATGTCACTTGCCATTCCATGTGGGCTTTTAAAGGTACTGATCACGCTATTAAGTTTCTGTATCTGTTTGATCCTAATGGTTTTTCTATGTGGACAATCCTTCAGTTTTTCATGTCATTACCCCTGTATAAAAAATGGCTAGTAGCACTCAGTTGTTGCACAGAAGTGTCACAAGGACAGATGCACAAAAAGCTATTGCTTGGGGGGTGGGAGTGGGAGGTCTATACCTTTCCTGGTTGTCCTGGTTTCAGCTGGTATAGAGTTAATTTTCTTCCTAGTAGCTGGTATAGTGTTATGTTTTGGGTTCAGTATGAGAAGAACGTTGATAACACACTGATGTTTCAGTTGTTGCTAAGTAATGTTTAGACCAAGTCAAGGATTTTTCAGCTTCTCATGCCCAGCCAGCGAGAAGGCTGGAGGGGCACAAGAAGCTGAGAGGGGACACGGCCAGGACAGCTGACCCAAACTGGCCAACGGGGTATTCCATACCATGTGACATCATATCCAGTATATAAACTGGGGGAGCTGGTCTGAGGGGTGGATCACTGTCCGGGAGCTAATTGGGTGTGGTTAGAGAGTGGTGAGCAATTGCATTGTGCATCACTTGTTTTGTATATTCCAATCCTTTTATTATTGTTATTATTGTAATTATCAGTTTCTTCCTTTCTCTTCTATTAAACTGTTCTTATCTCAACCCACGAGTTTTGCTTTTTTTCTGATTCTCTCCCCCATCCCACTGGGTGGGGGGGGGAGTGAGTGGGTGGTTGCGTGGTGCTTAGTTGCTGGCTGGGGTTAAACCGTGACACTGGTACAGCAAGACGAGAGTGGATTTGGTCAGAGGATGTTACTCAGCCTCTCAGGATCCTGGTCCAAGGCTTGCTTTAGAGTTGGGCTACAGCTCTCTGTAGTGTTTCTGCTGTTGAGGTGGTAACTTGGAAAGGTTGTGACTGGGAAAAAGTTGCCTTTTTGGTCTGTAACAGCCTCTGCTTTCACAGCATCCTGCCTTTTGGACTGTGGTGAAACTGGGAACACTGTGGTCCCTGCCCTGAGGAGGCTCCAACTGCTAATTCTGAGTGGAATAATGCAAGTTTAGACTGGACCTGGGGTATGGCTGTTTTCCAGCTGTTCATCTAGCTCTGAAGAGTGACATTGCAGAGTCTTCCAGATCAATGAATATAGTTCATCACTGAAAGTTGATAATGTTCTGTTCAAATACTTGGATTACACATCTTGTCTCTAAATAAAGAATGGGTGTGTATGTTGTTGATATTTTGAAAAATCTCATTGGTTTTAAAAACCTAGATCAAATAAGTAATGCATTCTTCAAAATATGGAGAAACTGTTGTGGACAATTTTTCAACACTTGACAGCTTCCCAGCCAATTTACTTGCTCTCAGCAGAATAAATGGAGCTAGCCTGTCTCTAGCATGACTGCCAGCTATTTCATGCAGCTACCCTGACTGCTCTCTAAATTGAGCCCACAGAGAAATCGTTGCAACATGGAAGAAGGCACTGAAGGTGCAGGGAGCTAATTAAATTGCAAACATGGGGGTTGTGAAGCCCTGTTTTCATCTCAGACAGGTAAGTGAACTGTGTTTAGAGAGCTGATTTACATTTTGGTGAACACATTTCCTGAGATCTGCTTCCATATGTTGCGTGGACATACGGTAGATGCAAGAAACACTCAGGTGAACTTGTCTGGTAGCTCTGGATCCTGTCTGACTAAGACTGGAGCTGACAGGTAGTAAGAAGTGGTCAGCTACAAGTGACGTTGCAGTAATCGTTAGTTACAGCACTCCTTGCTAAAAGTTGCCTCCAGCCACACCACCAATTTTTGCCATGAATTATTCTAGTTCTCTTTGGAGTGTCCTGGTTTTGCTTTTTGCCTTTACAAAGTGATGAGTGGTACAAAACAATTACCTGAGACAGCAGAGAGGTCTAAGCCTGAAGGAATTCAGCAACTTGGTTTCTGTTTGGACATGTGTGATCCCTTGGAATCTCAGGCAGCTTCAAAATTATTTGGGATACAGAGTGAGAACAATCTCTTTGGTGTACTGGAATATGTAATAAAGGCAACAAAGTGATGCTGCTGCGGGAAATGCAGTCATTAATGTTCTGGGATGTGTTAATAGGAGTGAATTATATTAGGTGGGAGAGGTAGTTATTCTACTCTATTTGACAAAAGTGAGAACCTAGTTGGATTACTGATTTAGGCATTCCTGTGAGTAGTGCAGGAAGGTGTAGATTCATCTTGGAGTCCCATGGTGACTTCTTATCATTTTTACCAAGAAGCTGTAAATGTTACTGAATGTTACCTTTAAGAAAAGAAACTGCTTGTTCAATCTAAAAATGAGATCTCTTCCAGTGTATAAAGTACTCACAAGAGAAGGGTAGTGAACAATTGTCTTTTGCCTCTCTTTGAGGTTAAGCCAAGAAGTAATTAATCTAATTGGAAGCAATAGAGATCTTAGCTTGATACTAGGAAAAGCTTCTTAACTTTAAACACTGAAAGTATGTTGCCCACATTGCAGTGGAACTCTAGTAGAAGAGTTGAGTACACTACAAACAAACTGGGACAGAACCTACGATATTTTGTCATGTCTCTAGGTTGGTCAGACCCTGCACTTCTCTGGTTGGTTAGGGTATTTTTTAGAAAGGGAATACTAAGTGAAGACTTCTGACCATTATGGCTTTGTTTTGCTGGAAGGACAGAACAGTGCACTGAGACAAGGGAAGCCTCTAAAGGAATGCTTAGATCTGCTGAGTGAAACAGCCTTTAAATGGGAATCTTAACAACAAACTTCCACACTGCTCCATGAGTTTCTTTCCATCTCACTTTAATTTAGCAGATTTCAGTTGCTCTGGGCTGCATACATTCCAAGCAGTCCCCTCTATATCTCTTATAAAACCATTTTGCTTTTCATCATTTCCAGGGCTTACATGAAATTGT
The DNA here is from genome assembly GCF_929443795.1 of Astur gentilis. NCBI lineage: Eukaryota > Metazoa > Chordata > Aves > Accipitriformes > Accipitridae > Astur > Astur gentilis. The sequence continues at coordinate 29,075,357 of NC_064891.1, forward strand.
ACTGCATGACACAGTCAAGCTTTCTCTCCGCTTGATCTTCTGGTGACTCGTCATTCTTGCTCTGTAGAGCGTTCTCAGGTACGCTTAGGGAAGAAACATTCCCTCCTTTTCTAAAAAGTCAAATTAGATGCAGGGGACAGTTCTGGGAAAAAGGCAAAACCTATTTATCGTATTCAACTATGCAATAAAATGTGAGCAAACAATTTAAACACTTCTACTGTTTGCCATGTAGGAGGTGAGAGCAGGGACTTGCTGAGTTCCCTTCCAGCTCTCTGATTCCCCTTATGGATGAGGTATGAGTTGGAGTGTTATACATCCTGTTTGGACATGTAGGCAATCCCGCTAGTCACTTGTACTGTGTTCATCAAAATGATCCTGGCTCAGAAAACACAGCAGTACACTACAGTGCGTAGCTTATAGATCAGCTGATAGATGTGCAGTACACTACAGCGTGTAGCTTATAGATCAGCTGATAGATGTGCGAAGTTGCATGCTCCATAGTTCCGGATAAATGGAATGCTTACTTTAAAGACTTTAAAGTGCAGGGCTCATGAACCTGTGCCTGTACAGTGTAAATAGGATGCCATGTCTACTCTCTGTGAGACACCAGCTCAAAATTTTGCTGTGGTGTCAATGGATAAATGAGGATTACCTCATGGGTGCCTGCATTCTAGTGTAAAATGCAGCAAGGAAATAAAAACACCATTTCACACTTCCTTTTTAATTTTGACAGATGCAAAAAAAAAAAAACCCAAACAGTTGGACCCTCTTACGTGGTTTTCTCAAGTATGGGTTGAAGGGAGTAGCTAACATTTATATCCTGTGAAGGGAACCTAGGTTCCTGAAAACTCGATTGCAGATAACAATAGTTTTCTAATAAAGACATCATAAACTACTCCTCTGAGTAGTTAGGTATCTTATACCTACCCAGATTTATCTTTCTGGTGCAAACCCATCCCATATATGCTTAGCCATTGCTTGACTTCACCTTTGCTATGCAAAGAAAAAGCACAATAGTGGTCCTCTTGAGTGAGTCTGAGCCCATGTGTACGCTGTCTTGTTTGTGCAGACACAGCTCTGGAACAAGATTCAGTGGGAGCTTCCATGTACAGGTAGCTTTTGAGGAGACTTTTCAAAATGCTTCTGTTGGAAAGTTTTGTCCTCTTTCAGAAAGCCACTCCCGGCCCTTTTCTCCCTTCCAATCCTAAAGCCTTAACCAAATCTATCAAAATCGTGTTTGTCACTTGTCCCAAAACAATATGCCCAAGGTAATATTGTATGTACTAGGTACTTTGTGCTAGTCAAATTGTATATGGGAAGAGTTGGTGGAGAGAAAGATCATCAGTGATCACTAGAAACTGTACAGTGTGTCCCACAGTTGAAGACTAGTTCCTTTTTCCCAGTGTACCATTTTGTTCTTTAATAACTGATGTAATTACTAGAAGAAGTGTAGGAAAAAGGCATGGTGTGGGACGTATGTGCATGTGCACAGTTCTAGTCTCTTGATCAAGGAAGGTGGACTCCAGAACAGAGGCAAAGAGGCTGGAGGGAAAGCCTGTCTCATTTTAGGGAACTAGAAAACGTGACTTTCTAAGCAACGTTATTGTGAACTGGAGACAAAATAGCTTGTCTCTAAATAGATGGTGTTAAATATTAGGGAAAGAAATTAACTACTTGAGTCCTATGACAGCATCTGTGTCGTGGTTTAACCCCAGCCAGCCACTAAGCACCACGCAGCCGCTCACTCACTCCTCCACCCTACCCAGTGGGATGGGGGAGAAAATCAGGAAAAGGAGTAAAACTCGTGGGTTGAGATAAGAACGGTTTAATAGAACAGAAAAGAAGAAACTAATAATGATAATGATAACACTAATAAAATGATAACAGTAGTAATAAAAGGATTGGAATGTACAAATGATGCGCAGGGCAATAGCTCACCACCTGCCGATTGACACCCAGCTAGTCCCCACCTGGCGATCCTTCCGCCCCCACTTCCCTCAGTTCCTATACTGGATGTGACGTCCCATGGTATGGAATACCCCTGTTGGCCAGTTTGGGTCAGCTGCCCTGTCTCTGCCCTGTGCCAACTTCTTGTGCCCCTCCAGCCTTCTCGCTGGCTGGGGATGAGAAGCTGAAAAATCCTTGACTTTAGACAAAACCCTACTTAGCAACAACTGAAAACATCAGTGTGTTATCAACATTCTTCGCATGCTGAACTCAAAACATAGCACCGTACCAGCTACTAGGAAGACAGTTAACTCTATCCCAGCTGAAACCAGGATAACCTGGTAGCAGGGAAAAAGGCCGTGACTGACTGTGAATTTAGCTTAGACCAGGAACTGATAGAGGTTTTGGTATAGCAGAGGGAGTGGAGTGAGCTTCTGGAACAGCTTCCCGGTGAGTATATGTGTGTGTGATGGGGACAACGGTGTTGTTAAACTGCTTTTAAATGGAGCTAAATCACTTAACAGTAGTGATTGTATGCCACTGTGTTTACAGTAGTAGAAGACTGGATTTGATGAGCCAGGAAGGAAGGTCCACGCAAACACTGTTCTACCTCCACCCTACCATATAAACATTAACCAATTTAATTCTTAGTTCTCTTCAGGACACAGGAACATCTCAAGTGCATTTTGCTCCCCCATGCTGTGGTTTAGGGCCTGATACCATAGAAGCTCTGCTGCAATTAACATAAATCATATATTGTGTGAATGTTACCCGGTGGAATTCTCATTCATAATGCGTCTCTAAGCTTCTGCTTGTTCGGGTGACTTGGACAATTCTTAAGCAAATTATTTGCCATACTGACTGGAGTGTACACCACAGGTGGGCTGAGTTAGGTAACAAGCTGTCTCTCTTGCCCAGTTGTAGATGGCTGGGTTTGTCCAGCATGCTTAGTTTCACTGTGAGGGTAGCTCCTGTAGAAGTGCTAACTTGCCAGGCTGCCTCATGCCCAACGGTAGCACTGCTCTTACTGAGGTGGAAACAGCAAGGAAATGTATGGCTTTTCAGGGCCTGGAGAGAAATGTTTCCAGTCCTTAAGACGATGTCTGCTCTATATGACTGATTAAACACTCACTGGAGGAGGGTTTGAGAGGCAAGCAAGTTCTCTGCAACACCTGCCTGGGCATTTTCTTTCTCCGCAGCTTAACAAGTAGTTGAAGTACTTTATTTCAGCTGTCACTGCTTCAGGAAGATGGCCTGTGCTAGTTGATCTAAATTGATTGTTAAAAGGAAACAAAACAAATGCCCAAATACTTTGTTAGGCAAAACCAGAAACATTTCCTTTCCCCCTTTTTCTTCTGTTCTACCTACCTGACCTTCAATGGATGTTGTGTTTGTTATAAGAATACTTGAGGCTATCATGACTGTGAACTAGTCTGTCAAATTGATTTGTGAAACTAAAATGAAGCACTGTTTTCCACCTCCTTTTTTTTTCCATGGGAATGGGTGTTTGTGCATGTGAAGTATTCAAATCTTTACTTTTTCAGCACTGTTAAGAATCAGTTTAGGCTTCGGCAAGGTGACTTTGAGGTTGGCCGTGTACAGTTCTCCCTTTGGAATTCACGCAGCCACGTTATATATTCTGAAACCAGCCAGACTTGTCAGAGAAGGAAGATGTGGGATTTCAGGTCCGCAGGAGGTTAGAAGGAAGAACCTAGGCACGAGGACATGGTTGTAGTCTGCTGACAGTTATTCCAGTGTAAGTCTGCGATGACTCTTAATTTCACTGTGCCATCTAAATCCATGAAATGTCTTGTGAAACTCAGCAGCAATCTCTACTTCCTGAAGCTGGTGTTTCCACTGGAGATAGTTGTGCAGAACTGTCAGTGCTTCTGGTGCAAGGAGATAAAGGCATTGCATTTTCCTTAACAGCTATATGTTGGCAGGTCGCTATTGTATGGCACCATGACAAGCACTTTCTCTGTTGGCAGTTTTTATATGGCAGGCAATTTAGTGCCCTGTGTCTCTTCTGATGATGGTCTGTAAGTAAAGCCTACTTAAAACCCTGTGGCAACAGGATGAAAAGCCTATTAAATCACTTGTGTCAATAGGTCAGATATTGTGTTTCGTGGCAATGAACACCGTAGTGTTGGGATTGCTTCCATTTAACATGACTTGCTACTGCCCAATTTATAAACCTCACCGGTGAACTGGGAATTGGGATGGCTTCTTGGGCAGACTAACATCCCGAAGACTAAATAGCAGCTACTAGCATTATCCGTCACTTCTCATGTGCACAAAATCCATCACAAAAAGAGCAAGCAATTTCTGATACTTTTTTTAATGAACTGTCTCAGAGAGTGAGAGAAAAAAATGTTTGTTCCTGAGTTACATAGCAAAAAGTTGGCTATAGAAAGCTCTGGATTTCTTTTGTGCTTGCTTCATAGTATGTAATATCAACGGGATTGAACTCTGAGCCTCTCTAGCTAATACTACATCCTCTTAAACACAAACATTGAATTTCGAAGCAGTTTTATTGCAAACACTCAGAGAGCAAAGAAGATAAACACAAGGAAATTGTTTCAGTATTTTGACAATCAAGTTTGAGAGTTTTTACACATTGACTCTTGACAGTTCAGGATGTCAGAATACTGGAAGTGAAGGGTAGTGACAGGAAGAAGTGAACAAAATAGGAATCTAACCCCCCAGCAAAATAATAATTAAAAATTGGAGCATACAGGAAAGACGTGATTTTTCCAATGTGCTGAAACAAGAACACAAGATCTTAGTTTGTGTGGTCAGGATGCACGTGGGGCTTCATTAGGGTTTTTATGACTGCTGCTATTAACAAACCAATGATGTGTCCACTAAAACTCATCTGTTGAGTATCAACATGGGAGCTATAAAAGTATAATGCTAATTTCTTAACATCTGTCTTTTCTTCTTTGCATATAATCCCTAATTGCAATCTCTGGTTTTGGGTGAGTTTTTCTGAGTGGTGACATTCAGTTAGGTTAAGGTCAATTCATTCACATGATTGGCAAAGTGTGTTAAAGTTTGACAAGTTGGGGTTCCTGAGAATTGCAACGATAACATCACCAAATGAAATATCGGAGCAGTAACAATCCTCAGTAGTTTTTCCATCCTTGATGTCAGTTTACTTTCTTTCTCCCAGAGGACACTTCCACTGCTCTCCCTCTGGGCCCATTTATATAATAAGAAAATTATATTTTCTTATTGCACAGTGTTCTGGTTATATTCCACGTATCACTGTGTGATGCCAAGTTTTTCTGGTGGTAAAATGAGAGATTTGGGGGGAGGACACCACCCCCCCAAAGCAAAGAAGTTATAACTGAGGTAAAATTCTTGAAAGATCTTGATTCCTATGTATGCACCAAGTGTAAGCAAGCATCTTTTCAGAGTGGGTTGAGTTGCTAAAAAGCACCTGTTATATCTTAGTATGAACTCTTGACTCTGTGGTCATCTCATCTTTGAAGAGATGCACGTATATGTATGTGCATAGGGCTGCTGTGTGTTTCTGTGTTGTTTTGTTTCTTCTCTGGTAGAAGACAAATACGATTTTCTGGGTTATTCTAATAGCTTGGGGGTCTACCTACACGTTCTTATGTTTCTTACCTTGCTGTCCATGGGGTTGAACTCAGTCCAGCAGAAAAGCTGTTGGCAGATGCTGAGTAATTCCTCAGTAGCTGCTTAGCCCTGACAGCAGTGAGCATGAGTTCCTGACACAGGGACACAGGGAAGTGCTGGACTTACCTGTTGTACTGAGATGCTTAGTGGTATGCCTTGTGGATGCTGAATTTTAGTCAGAAAGGTGTTCTTGTATTCTCCTCTTTTGAAGATTCTTGGTATATTAGTAGAAAGGAGAACTTGTACTAAATGTGCAACTTTTAGATGCCTTGAGACAGGGGAAGGCTAAAGATATCTTTTTGAGCTTTGTAATTGATTCTCACCTGTGTAATTTTCATATGCACTTTGCCCAGTGCTAACACTGAATTTACAACACAGAGGGTGAATCTGTATGTCTCGCCTGTGGTTCTCAAACACGTGCACGCATGCACATGCACACACAAACATACACACTCTTGTTTGTCAGCTTCTATGGTCTTAAAGCTCACACATAATAGAGGCTCACACTTGAATTGGCAGGCTTTAGATTTGGGCCTGACAGCAGACAGTGGTGTTTACTCAGAGCTGCTAGTTGCACTATGTGAAATCGTGGGTCAGTTGAAGAAAAAAGGCTGAAGCCCAGCTTGCAATAAAGGTTACAGAATTGCTGCTGCCCACCTCAGTTGTTTTTCTTTTTGAATAGTCAGACGTTGGCTCTTGCAAAGTAAAAAGGGAACACTAAGCACCTTCAGAAAATACCTTAGCCTGAATGCTGGATCAGAGCATACGGATGCAAGAGGAAGGGCTGTAATTGAATGATTTGTCCCACTGCCAAATCCAGATCACTTCTTTATACAGATCACTTCCAGTCGTCTTTTGGGCACTTGACATTAAGGAAGAAATTATAAATCAAGTCAGTAGCATTCTTTCCTATTAAATTTCATAGAATGTAGGCCTCCATGTAGAAAAACATAGTTTTTTCTCTTGAAGTTGTAGAACTGGCTTTTAAAGTGAGCTCTGTGCCTTGACAAGAGCTCAGAACTATTTGTATGACAGTCATCTTTGTAACGAGATTTTCTCTTCCATTTCTCACTGTGTGGGAAGGAGTGTCTGTGTACAATACTGATCATGAAATGAAGATTGTGAACATACTGCTCAGAATGCTGCTGCTGTTACAAGTATTGGTGAAGCAAGGCATAGAATTGTAGAATAATAGAATGGTTTGGGTTGGAAAGGACCTCCAAGTTCCAACTCCCCTGCCACCGTCAGGGACACCTTCCACTAGACCAGGTTGCTCAAAGCCCCATCCAATCGGGCCTTGAACGCTTCCAGGGATGGGGCATCCACAAATTCTTTGGGCAACCTGTTCCAGTGCCTCATCACCCTCACAGTAAAGATCTTCTTCCTTACATCTAATCTAAATCTACCCTCTTTTAAAGCCATTAGCTCTTGTCCTGTCACTACATGCCCTTGTAAAAAGTCCCTCTCTGGCTTTCCTGTAGGCCCCAGTTAAGTACTGAAAGGCTGCCATAAGGTCTTCCCAGAGCCTTCTCTTCTCCAGGCTGAACAACCCCAACTGTCTCAGCCTGTCTTCAGAGGAGAGGCACTCCAGCCCTCTGATCATCTTTGTGGTCCTCCTCTGGACCCGCTCCAACAAGCCACAAGCCCATGTCCTTCTTATGTTGGGGACCCCAGAGCTGAATGCAGTACTCCAGGTGGGGTCTCACAGAGTGGAGTAGAGGTGGAGAATCCCCTCTCTCAACCTGTTGTTCATGCTTCTCTTGATGCAGTCCAGGATACGGTTGGCTTTCTGGGATGCAAGTGCACATTGCAGGGTCATGTTGAGCTTCTTGTCTACCAGCAGCCCCAAGTCCTTCTCCTCAGGGCTGCTCTCAATCCACTCATCGCCCAGCCTGTATTTGTGCTTGGGATTGCCCCGACCCATGTGCAGGACCTTGCACTTGGCCTTGTTGAACTTCTTCAGGTTCGCATGGACCCAGCTCTCAAGCCTGTCCAGGTCCCTCTGGATGGCATCCCTTCCCTCCAGCATGTCAACTGCACCGCACAGCTTGGTGTCATCGGCAAACTTGTCGAGGGTGCACTTAATCCCACTGTCCATGTCACCAACAGAGATGTTAAACAGTGCCACTCTCAATACCAACCCCTGAGGAGCACCATCAAGGTACTTCAGTGTGATGTCAAGAGTTTCAATTAGTCATGCTGGTAAGTTACTTGCCAGAAGATGCCATTCAGTGGCCTTTGTAGAAGTAAGCGGTCTTGGACCATTTCCTTATAGGTGGGTGAGTCATGCTCAATATGAAATGTTGTTGCATAGTGGGCATGTATTTCAGGGCTTGAAAATAGAGATAAATAAGGTAAGTTTAAATGACTGGTATGCTTGCTTGTACATGTGAGGCCTTTAGCCCACAGATCACCTTGGAAACTACAGTACATCAGGCCCACCAGCTAGCAGGGAGTGTAACAGCACAGCACGTTGTCTGGAAGACTGTAGCAGAGGCTTGCAATGTTCCTGAGCTAGCGAAGCTTCGTTCTAGGGAGCAGAGCTCTTTCAGTGCCAGCATGATAAGGCTTCTTTGTTGTGCGATGATAACTTAGTACTGTGGTCTTTGAGTCTTCTGAATCTAGCCTTACACATTCTGGTCCTTCTTAGGATTTCCCAGGGTAGGTCTGAAGTACAGGACCTACCTCCTGTCTCCCTGTCAGGCTGTGTTTGTTGTGGTAACAAGTGGTACATAATATTTATGTCACCCTTCTCTGGCTTTGGGCAACTAGACAGAGGTGACCATAATTCCTAGTGTGTGCGAAAGAGCATAGCGTTGCTATCTTCTAGCAATAAGTGAGATAAAAACCATGTTGCTAATGTGTACAAAGCATGAGTATGACTCTTCTATATGGTTGAAACTAAATTGTGCATTGAGGCATAAGCTTGAGCAGTGCTTGATACATGAATCGGACTACTTTTGAGGTTGTGCTGAAATTTCACGTACTGCTGCTTCAGAGAACTGCAAATTAAGGTAGCTCTGTTTGCCTTGTTGCCTTGGGTTATGTGTTGTATTTTGTCACCAGATAGGAGCCCTTGGGAGGCAGCTGCTGCTCAGAGGAGAACAGAGCAATTCCTTGTTCAGCCATTATTCCTGCCGTGGCTGAGAGAGGGTAAGTGCACAAGGAGGAGAGAATTCTGCAGAGTTTGCAGGTGGCTAAGAGGAGGAGGAGGAAACCTTCACGCTTAGTATTGGAGAAGGCCACGATGCTATTGCTGTAGTCCTAATGGTGGACAACCTCTGCCCATCCTACCTGAGTAGTTGATGAGAAATATCTGTGCCTGATACTTCAGCTAGGGAGGCTAGAAGACATGTGATACTCACACTGGAGCTATTACGGATGGAGCAAAGGAGGCCGTGGTGTGAGTCTCAACAGTTACCCTGTGGCACCATTGTTGATCTTAACCTATCGGGTGAATAAGACCATAACATGAGGTTAGCATGAAGGTAGTGGAACCCATAAGACCTGCTGTAGAAAGCAAAAGCTGTATGTGGGTAAAGGCCTAATTGTATAAATAATCATCTGAGAATGCTAAAGAAGAATCCCAAAGGCTTGGTGGAGGGAATTGTCATGGAATATTGCCTGCACGTTTGTGTGTCCTGTCATCTGCATAGTGCAACAATTAGTTGGGGGTCCTAAGAAAGAGATGTTAGCTGAAATGATGCCAAATATTGCTTTGGTTGTATAGCCCCTGTCACTTGAACCTCCACAAAGATTTTACTTTTTGTTTTCTGGGTTTTCTGGTTTTGTTTTTTTAATCCATGGTTCCATTTTGGTTTAGTTTCCATTATGAATCAAGCATTTAAGCACCTAAAAATGAGATAATGTTGGTTAGCTATACGGCAGCAGTTTTCAGCTGGCTCCTACTCTACCTCTTCTGGTTCATCCTTTTATAGTAATAGTGGAGGAGTTCTGTGCTTTTTACTTCAGCAAAAATGCAGCAAGTCTGTTGCTTTGAAATACAGCTGGGAAATACTACCTTAAAAAAAATAGTTATGTCCTTAGAATAGATTAAGAGTCTGATGTTTCTAATAATAATAAATTAGCGAGACAGTACATTTTCTGCTTGGTAACTGACTGGAAGGCAACAAGATTACTTACAGTGTTTAGTTTCAAATATTAGTTTTCTCTTCCTTAAATTGCATTAGTTATATCTAATTATAAGTACAGTTTGTGGTAATCAATTTGAAGCATAACGATGTGAGTTACCTCTCTCAATAAAGAATATATTTTGACTTGGAACATTAGAGGGTTTTTTTAATGCTGATTTTCATTTATGATTTGATTATACAGGTAATTGAAATGTGACAGACTCTGATAACATTTTGTTGGAACAAATTGGTGAGTTCAACTTTTTTTCTCAGATACATTTTTTGCCTTCATAAAGGCGAAAGAAATGAGAGTTTTCATCTGCTTGCCATACAGATACTTATGAAGCATTTAATCTTTTTGCACTGGGTCTTAGTTTTTCTTTCCATTGTGATGTCCATTGGAAGGGAAAAGCCACAAAGACATCTCCCTCCCTAAGACAATAAACACAGCAACAGAGCTGTTACTGCCCAATGACGGTAAACCATACTTAAGCGTATTTTGCCAATTTAGGTGTAGATTTTAATGAACGTATGTCAACTCAAAACTGTGCCATTGCAATTATGATACGTTAATATTCACAATTAAGTTACCTAGTAATTCTTTATTATGATGAATTGCAAAACTATCCAGTCACTTAAAGACTCCAGAGTTGCTCAATATTCAGTAAACATCTGTAAACACTGTTCCAACTTTTTCCTCGTGATGAAACTGAATGACCAACCTTACATGAAATGCCAGTTAAAACAAGCATTTTCACTTCCATCTTGTAATATATCTGGGGACTTATTGGGCCACTGCAACACGTCAGCGCACACAACCTTTATTCAAAAATAAACTATTCAAAATACTTCAAATGCTGTGTACATAGAAGCTGTTACATGTGATTAGATTGTACATAGCCAAATTCTTGTCTGGGGTAGCCTGATTTTAGACTCCAGTCATGCAAATGTACACACTTAGGTTTACTTATGAGCAGATTCATTAACTACAGCAGCTTGATCATTTACAATGAACTAAAGTGTGTGTATAAATTCTCTCAGCATTGGGACTTAAATATGTTGTGACAAATTGCTTTGTTGGAATGGGTAAAAACAAACAAAACCAGGCTAACCAGAAACTGTTTTCCTTTGGTGGAGAATCTGAGGAAGGACAGAGGGAGGCAGAGTAAAATGAGAACTGTTCTTTATCAGCTGAAAAGAAAAACTTGACTCTGAAACTTCCCATAGAAAGCAAATTTCCAATAAGTTAATTCAGGATTACTGATCCATATTGCTATGGGTACTACTGAAATGTTTCACTAAGGAAGTGTCTAAAATTTAATTTACATAATGTATTGATAGATTTGTGCATAAGCATATGTCTAAATACATACATACACACATACGGCTACACACCACAAGTATGGGTGCCCTGCCATATGTAATATTACAGGTACTCTCCTAATACCGTGATTTGCAATTTTTTTCTTACTTCTGTTATTTGTAGATTGCTAAAACTTCTCCATGGGAGATGTGGATCCCCGTGTAGTGGATTTAAGCTCACTAAAAGCAAGCCTGCCTTTCCTGGTGGTCTTAGAAATTGTCACAGATTTGTAGAGAGCCATAAGGTTAACAGCAGCTTTGAATGAAGTTTGAATGTCTTACCAGTGGCTTTTTTCTTTTCAATTAATTATCAGCAGTGCTTAAAAAATAGGAAAACAATCCTTCTGCTATTTTGGGGGGTGAAATAATGTGATATAAGCTAACTTTTCTTAGTGCTTCCTAGTGTTTCCCTGTGTTCAACCCCAAAAGAACCCTTCATTATTTGGTGTATGCGTGTGCGTGGTTTTTTGTGCGAGTAGGTTTACCGTGACGAACTTGCAGAACTAGGTGGAAACGCTGCCTTCAGTTACAAGTTGAAACCACTGAACCATGGGCACTTCCCGAGTTTTTTTCGTGTGCAAGCTGATTCTCACCACCCTGTCCTGGGGCAGAAGTTTGCCTGGCTCCTTCCAAAGTGTGTCCTTCCAGTGCCACCTCTTGGTAGGTTCACACACTGACATAGCTACAGTTAATTTTCAGGAGTGAAGTGGTAAGTGTACCCTTAAACAGAAGCAGCCTTCTGTCCTGTTAGCTGCCCGCTGAGCAAGCATTAACCTCGTCTAGTATCAGAGGATACATGGATGCCTGGACTCCACGTTTATTTGTTGAAAATACAGTAGGCCTTATTCAAAGGAGAGGCTGGCTGATGCACCACTGCTGGGTTTAGTGATGTTACTACAAAGGTTTGCATGCGTTTGGATTTAGCCCAGTAAATAAAAAGCTGTAATGTAATATTTTCCAGCAGATTTTTATTTTTTTTTTTGTAGCCTGGATTACAGTGCTGAGTGGTCAGCACTTTTGACAGCTGATGTGAAAGGAGTTGTGCTTTGGGTGTATTAAGGGTTGCATAACCTTATGTGCTCTGAGGAGTAAAATCAAGGAGCATGTCCTTTCAGAACTTCCTGCTTCTCCCAAGATGTCCATAGGGCTTCAGATGTTAGGGAGGAATATTTTCAGGTCGATAATGGCAGTATACATTCAGCTTCCTGCAATAGGATCCAAGAAGGAAAGGCCAAAGAGAGGTAGGTACCTAGCACCACTTCTTCAGATGTTGCAGTTTCTTCGTTCTGCCTTGATTTCATCCCTTGCTCCTTTTTTAGGCTGTGGGCTAGGATTTTATGTTAATTGCCAAAGCAGTGTAACTGGTAAATCTGCAGATGAATGCTATTTGCTCAATAACCCTTGCATGCATGGGCATGCTTAGGCACAGCAGAGCCAGTCCTGTCAATTTTGACCTTTGGTCAGTTTGTTGTGTTAACATCTCTTCTTAATGGAGATGGTATTGGTGGTTATAGTGCTATAATCAATAGCTCCCTTACCCTTTACTTTGTTATGGATTATACCTAAAAGTGCTGAGAAAAGCTAGAGATGAAGAGATAGCTTCAGAGAATACTCCATAAAGATGCTCATCTAATCTAATAATATAGACTGAACAGATGAAAGGGAACTGAAAAGTGCTATTCAAATGCCAGACAATACCAAAGAAATCATCTTGCAAAAGTGTTTTACAAGGATAATTAGGAAAGAAAACCACCTGTAACTGTATGTACTTGAATGGGAACAGGGAGGTGAAAAGCTTTCATTATGTCAGTGGAGAAGGTGAAAAGCACAATTTTTCTTTCAAGTTTACTCCTAATGAAGTTGTGGATTCCTGACTGACAACTGAGCCCAAAAGCCCTACTGCCAATCTCAGTAAGGGCATTCTTACTCATTTCAACAGCAGATACTTAATGTTTAATTACTTCAGCATTTCTGGTTGTTCTCCCACCCTGTTTTAAGCGCCCTTCATAATGCCTTTTGAAGGGCATACATAAGCATCATCACTTTCTCTTGACTCCACTGGCAGGGAGGATCTACTGGCAAGCCACAGGTCTCTAGGTACATAGAAAAAAGTGAATTTTCTCTGTAGTTTATCTTAAAGACGTAGAAATGCACAGGTGTCTAAAATTCCTTTTGTGTATGAGTGTGTGTGTTTGGTGTTTACTTGTGACCTGACTGGAGGATTGCTCAAAGAGAATAAAAATAATGGAATCCGTCCTTCCCATGGGCTGCAGTCTTTCACAAACCGCTCCAGTGTGGGTCCTTTCCGTGAGCTGTAGTCCTTCAGGCACAAACTTCTCCAGTGCAAGCTTCCCACGGAGTCACGGCCATCTTTGGGACATCCCCCTGCTCCGACGTGGGCTCCTCCCCGGGCTGCAGGTGGGCATCTGCTCCCCCGCTCCCCTCCGTGGGCTGGGGGGACACAGCCTGCCGTCTCACCACGGGCTGCAGGGGCATCCACCTCCTCTGGTGCACCTCCTCCCCCTCCTTTTTCACTGACCTTGGGGTCTGCAGAGGGGTTCCTCTCACATTCCAATCCCCCCACTCCCTACTGGTTCCCCTTCTTAAATCTGTTCTCCCAGAGGTGCTACCACCGTCACTGATTGGGTTGGCCTGGGCCAGAGATGGGTCCTACTTGGAGCCGGGGAAGCTTCGAGCAGCTTCTCACAGGATCCACCCCTGCGGCCTCCTCCCCTGCTACCAAAACCCTGCCACACAAACCCAAAACAGGAGATTTGGCACCATTCCCTAGACTGTGGTGGAAAATCTGTTGTCTTTGATGGCTGAACATCAAATAGCTCAGGAGTTGGGATGCTTCTCCGCACTGTGCAAGGTAGGGTTTAGGGCTCCAGTTTATAGGGTTTAGAGCCAGAACTAGAATTTTTTCTTTCTTTCTCCCTCCTCTTAAAAATCAGTGTACAAGATTATGCTGTGTGACTTTCTCGGTTGTCTGTCCCATGAAAAAAAACACTAAGCTTTGTGTAAATGTTACTGGGCCAGAGAGAGAGGCATTGAAATAGTTGAGGCTTTAGGCTTGTAAGTTGGGACATTCACATGGGACACAAGAGACTGGCCTACTTGCAGTGTGGTGTTTTTATAAAATTGAATTTTTCTTTGGGGTCAAAATGGAATTATTTCCACTGTCTTCATGGTTCAGTGAGAAGAGGTTTCTTGCAGCTCTCTGCATGACGGTTTTGTTCAAGTACTACAAAATTTGGAGCTTTCTTGGCTGGCTTTATGGGTGAAGCAAGTTATGTTGTTTCACTCTAAAACAGTGGGCAGTAAGCTGAGCTTTCTAAACTGTCTTTTAAGCTGCATACCTGCTTTATATTGCTGCATTATATAGTAGCTTTATAGCCATCCTGTATTTGTTCCTACTCATTTTAGACATTCTGAGTACAGCAGAGTGTTTCTGAAGTACCCGAACCTGAGTAGGTGTTCATGTCAAGGCTTGAATTCTGAGGTGCAGCCTCAGAATAGTGGATTGAATAGTGTTCAATAGTGGATTGAAATCTTGGCCTAGCTGAAGCAGATGCAAATACCTGTCTCTTCCATTGAAGCCAGCTTTTCCTGCCCTTCAGCTGTGTCCAGACTGTCAGTGCATGCCTCTGCGTACAGCAGTTAATGCTCTACTGTTATGATTATCTACATTAAAATAGTGAAAGGAGAGACCAAAACCAGACTTTGATTCTGCTGTTACGTTCTAAGTGTGAAGAGAACTGATTTGATCCAGGAAGGTTTCTCATTAGGATTTAAAAAGAACATTTTTGTGTCCATCAGTGCCATCTGTTTTGCCTTACATGTAGGGTCTGCATCTTTGATGTGGACAGCTGCCTAGGCCCATTGTAAAATCAACCTGACAAGTTTAGAGTCCATGATGCCCTTTTTTGTAATTACATGTTTCTTTCTGAAACACAGCAGGGCTGATCTTGGTAGAATGTGGTGATCTCTCCCACAGCATATTTTATAGGCAAGTGATTACAATGCAAGTAGTGTGTTGCAACTTAAACCAGGCTATAATAATAAATCATTAATGTGTAGTAATAACTCAGATATATGGAAACCTGCCTGAATGGCTTCTATAATGTCGTGTCATGTATGCGTTTCCCTTTTTTACATTTCTTCCTTATAAGTCATGGAAGTTTTAATTGGGTGTGGAGGTCCCCATGGCCTCATTCATCACAGGCATACTTACTGAAGTGTGTCTTCATTTTTGGGGGAGATTTTCTGCCAAGATTCTCTTTCCTCAGTCTGATTAATGGATGGGAGGAGAAGGGTGCATAGAATGGTTAGAGGCATGCACTTCCTCTAGCTGACTGAAGTGAGGTGAGGTAATCCTTGCCAAGTTACAAAGTTTATCCCATGACAGCAAGCTTGTTGAAAGATTCAGCTGGTCCTAAACTTGACATCCTGGTGGACTGCTCGAATCTTTCTGATCATACAACCAGGTATTATGTTCTGGCAAAGTAGATCGATGCTTTCCTCACTCAATGAGATCACAGGCCCTGTAGCCTCTGTGCTGAAAAGAGAAGGGAGGGGTAGATCATGGGAGGAGGAAGAGAAAGACATGGAGAAAGACTTGGCAGCCTGCTTAAACCTTCTAACAGCACCACTGAATATAACTGTGGCAGGAGGTAGAAGCCAACAGTTGGTAGAAAGTCTCCTCAAAATCTAAATTGCACTCTGCTTTCACGTGGTCTGCCAGAACTTCTGATATGTTACCTTTGGCATAGGTTATGTTGTTTTGTTTCATGCACTGCATAAAAATGGAATATGAAGTGGAATTGAAAAAGTTACTGTAGATGTAATGTTTGAGAGAGACTTTCTCATCTCCTATAACATCTGAATTAAACTGCATAATTGGAATTGAGCAGTTTGTCAATTAAATTCTGCACCAAATAAAACTAGTGAGTAGCATTCTGGTCGTACACTTTGCAGATGCTTTTAGGACATATGCCCATTGCAGAGAACAACAAGATGATACTTTGTTGTGATTCTTTCACGAGAAAAAATTGTGTGGCAACCCACAATTTGGAAAGCTATAACTAATGAATGGGTTCTTACTTGAGTTCCCAAGCGAATACCCAGCCTAGGAGAAACAACAAGGATAATAATAAGAAATTATTGCCTTGCCCAATTTTGTACTTTCTGAGACTGGACCTAGTTTTCCAGTGTCAATGGGAGATTAAAAACGTCATCCCATTTTCAAAGGCTTTTAAGTCTGTGAGTCAAAGTCCATCTGAGTGAGTGGTACGGAGGGGCCTAACAACTCAGATCTTTCCATGCATTTGCATCCCTAACTCCCAATGATTTTCAGCTGGAAGCTGATTTTCATTAGCAGTTCATGAGCTTTTGAAATGTTTACCTCTTCTGTATGTAGCAGGAGGGATTGCAGTAATAAAGTGCATTCAGGTGGTCCTCTGTCCGAAGCAGATATGTAAGTGAATCAAAGGGAATTGTTTGTCCCAGTGGTTGCTGGGAAGAGGTGGGGAATAGTAGTGGGCAAATTAAATAACAGGTAACTGAATAATGCATTTGCTTAGTTTCATAAGAACTTTTTCACTCTCTCCTTTTGCATTTTTATGACACCTGAGAATTGAGCACTATTTACAGTTTATTCCACGCTGAATTATTTCATCTGCTCATTATTCCAAAGAAGAACTTTCTGTAAGTCTCTATCACAGGTGAAGAAATCTAAATAAATTAAGCACACCTGCAAACAGAGCTGCTGCTATATTTCTTATGAACAAATAGACAAATGGCAGGAAAAATATTCTTAGCTCACTGCTATGTCAATGTGTCAAATCTCATCAGGATTAACTTCAGTCCCTGGGTATCTGTGTATCTTTCTTCACAAACATTTATGATTTCCTGGCACTGGTTACCTAGTCCATACCAACAGAGAGACTTTTATGCTGAGATGGATTATACAGATTGAGCAGAAACATTAGCACAGCAATTTGAAATGATCGATATGTGCAGTGCCTTGTCCGCGAAGCTGGTTGGTTTGCTACTTTTGACAAGGCAATTTAGCCATAGAAAATTGTTGATAGTGATCAAAATAGATTGCAGTGTGGAGATGGTGGGTTTTTCAAATGGAATTTAAGCTTTGTAAGCCTGCTAGTTCTGCCAAATTCTATGTACCTTAAGTTACCCAAGTTCTTAAATGACTTAAATGCTTTGGAAATACTGCCTCTAAAAAGGGGCTCCAGAGAGTCACAAGACCTAGAGTTTGTTTAATTCTCAGAAAGTGGGGTTTGAAAAATTACCCAAGTAGGGAAGGGATTTGTGTATGGGTATATCTTTGAAGTCTGGCTCTAGAACTTCAAAGGCAGACTATGGAAATGGACTCCAAATACACAGAGGTAAGCTTCAGTATCTTATCTCAAGATTTATTGTTTAAATCCAAGGATTTGCTATCTAAAGAGAATATTGTGCTGTGTACTAGATAGAAAATTCCCTTCTAAAGATCACTAGGTATTTCATACGTTAGTCCTGAGCTGCCTGCAGCCTTTGGGTGATTTGTGCTCTTCTGGTGATCTGTAATGGTGGAGCCCTTCAAATGATGTGTATTTCCTTCTGCCATGCTTCAGTTGTTCCTTGTAGCTTTCTGTACTTATGTTATTTCCTTGTATCATAGTGGCGTTGTAGGCTTTACCGATGCTTAGGTCTCTAATAGAGCTTGATGCTAAACAAGTGACCTAAAGGAATAAAAGGTAGGGGGAGGGAGGCCAGAGAATTTGGAAGGATGTGCCCAGAAGTATGTTTGCATTGCCTTTGGTCTTCCTTATTTTATCTTAACCAGGGATGTGAAGGTCTTGTCCATTGGCTTGGGTGGTTTCTTCTTTTGATAAGCTTCAGTTTTTATCATCTGTTGTGGGAAATGTCTAATGGCACTAAAACAGCATAAAAAGGAGAGAACAGCCCTAGTACATGGCACTTCTACATTTTCCTCAGCTATGTTAGGTTTCTGTCAACAAATGACTACACTTTTTTAATTGTTCAGCTTCAGGTCGCTCCCATGATCTCATCTTGCATGAGACAGAAAAATCAAATTAGTTTTTCCAAAAAACTGAATTGATGAAATCCAGTTTATGACAGCAGTCTGGCTTCCTCAGAGCAGCAGCTCTCTTATCAGGATCACAGCCCGAGGAGCTCTACAGCCCCTTTGTTTTTATGGTAATCAAATTGTTTCATCCCAGAATCCAAAATGCTGTTGGAGCTTATTTAATATTCTAGCTGTTCCATGCATCGAACAAACATTTGGGCTGTATCTAAGCTGGAAAACAAAATTACATTAATTTTCCTGTTCCTTTGTATGGCTGTCTGTCTTTACACATGTTGGTGAAGGGGTTTTCTTGAGCCCAAATACTATGGAGAGAGGTGAAGTTATACCCCACCAGCCACAGAAAAACTTTGTTAGTGATGGCAGAGACACTGCAGAACAAGTAAGGAGAGCGGCAGATCCTGAATGCTACTTTATGATTGATGAAGATATGGGTGATGCTGGAGGAATTTTCCAAAGCATCCAGGATTGACTGTGACCCTGTTACCATACATTAATCTGAAAGACACCATTTGCAGAGTGATTTTAAAAGACAGGCTGGATATAGAAGAGACTTCTGAATGTCAAGCACTAATTTCTTGCCCAAAGCAAGACTGTCATATGCAACATGGTACAATCTGTGTATCTGTCTTTTACAGACCTAATTATGAGGATAATGAATCTCTTCTTTTTTTTATTTTATTTTGAAACTCACCTAAAAACTGTCTTTAAAATCATAGCCCTCCTTATTCACATAACAAGATAAGAGACAATGTGCAGACAATATGCCATAGATAATTTTGCTAGGTGATAATGAAAAGCAAGGTGTTCAGAAGACTTATTACTTAATTTTAAAAAAGATAGTTAAATATATAAATCTTTCCTCATAAATTCTCCCTGAATGGTCCTAGTTGGAAATTTATCATGTTGAAGTATTTTAGTTTCACAATTCATTTTTTCCTACTTTACATCTTTAAGTTGGAGATTGATGCCTGATTAAAACATCTCTCCCACACCAGATAAATTTCCAATTAAAAAAAATCCTTAGCAAACAGGAATATGTCAAGTTAGAAAAATCACAGCTACCTGCTCTGTGGATTTCCCACCAGATACTGACACCTGAGCTCTTTGTAGAGTACAAGAATAATTACAGTGCATTTGCATAGGCTGGTGCCGAGTTCTTGCAAAATAAATGCAGGAAAGGATTAGCATGCTTATTCACAGACCTTGCATATTGTACACTGGATTCTTGAAATAATTGTCTCCTCTTCCCCCCAGCCCCCAATTTTATTATTGTATAATGTTTCTAGCTTGAAAGTTTTAGATAGAAAATTACTTTCAAACTAACTATATTGGAATTTGTAGCAGGAACCAAGTAGAAGCAAAATCAGTTTATTAAGTAAATATTGGCTTTGCCTGAATTTTTAAAGTGCTCTGTAAGTGTGGGGCCTGTGTGTATCATAACTTAAACAGTATTTCCAGCTGGTTGAGGACAGTCAGGATTCCCCAAGGATAAGCAGTTGACTCTAGCTGGGATCAAACATCAACCTACAGTTTGTGTTCTTGCTAAAATGACAACTAGAAATGCCAGCTGAGATCAGGCCCCTGAGTACTCAGCTCTGTACACAGAGAAAGCATATTTAACGCGAGCCCTGTGTGAACAAGACACTTGAAAAGGAATAATGAAAGCAGTGCTCTGAAAAGTTACTTGCTCTTTTGAGCCCTTTTCCATATGCTAAGAGAACTGGAACAGACCATTTGGGTTTCTCAACTCAAATGCCTTCCTTCAGGTGCCAATTTTTTCCCCATGCAACCTGCTTCTATGTAGTCTGTTGGACTCTGAATGTCCTACCTAGTGTAGCTTCTGCTGTTTCATTTGATAGGCTTTTCAGGTTCATTGTAAAGAAGTAATATTCTGCCATTGATAAAGGGAAAGGATTTTCCTGCGTTTGCAGGTTTATAAAAGGCTGCTGCACTGATAGGACAAGCAGTGATAGGCCTGAACTTCAGAAGGGATCATTTAGATAAGATGTGTTAGGTGAAATTTCATAACAGACTAGTAAGAACTTGGGCTGCCTGGATATGATGCAGAGTCTCATGTAGCAGACATATTGTAAGAAAAGCCTGGACATGCTTTAGCAGAGGATGGAGATGGGTCTAGGCAATCTTTTAAGGTGCTTTTCAGTCCTGTGTCTCTGCCTTTCTTGGCCCTTCAAGGAGATGATGCCTTCTGAGAAATAAAAAGTCATTTCATTATTATTGTTCACTATTGATTTGTTTATAGGGCCTGTATTCTCCTTCCAGTTTTACTGCTAGCCTGCTGCATGACTTCATGACCTTGCTGATCAGAGAGATTGCAAGAACCTTCTGGTGTGTCTTTGTTACAGGGACAGAACACTGCACAGTTCCCTCAAATGGTAGAGATGCAGCTGTCTTCATGGTGAGCACTGCTTTTGGTGAACAACTGCCATGCTTAGACCAATTCTGCAAGCTTATGTACTGCATTGCAGAAAAAATGGGTTTAAATCCTTTTTTAATTTTTTTTTTTTTTTTTATTAGAGTGTGTACTGTCTTCCTTCTATTTATTACCATTTATTTCTGGGTACTAAAACTGTACATTAACATAGGTGGAGAGATCCTTATTACTTTGCTTAAGAGGCAATAAGACTTAAAATAAACAAATGAATAAATTATTTACCCAGCATTGGTGTGAGTTACACTCCTTTAGGCCATAAAGCTATGCATTGCAAAAGTTATTTTTGATCCTGCAAATTGAGGTTTTGAGATTATGGACTAGGCTTTTGAAAGCGCTCATAGCTGCTCTCGCTCAGAACAATGGAGAATAGCTTCCCCATTGAGAACAAAGGGAGTTGTGAGGTGCTGAGCACGTTTGAAACTTCATCCGTACAGCTTTAGATTGTACATTTTGTTAAGGATTCTCTCTGAAGGTTCCAGTAGAAAGACTTGGTTTCAGCAGGCAATAGCATCAAGGGATTTGAATTGATGCTTATTTTTCTTCTGTTGGGCAAGCTAGGGCATACTGGAAAGTATGACTCCAAGATTCCAGGCTTGGAAGAACAATTTTGTTTCAGCCTGAAAATTTTCCACTGCTGCTTAGTACAGGTCTGCTGCATTCAGCCTTCCACCTATTTAGTATTTCTCCCTCGGTGTTTGCACTCATTCCCTCCGACAAGACAAGGTCTTTACCTGCTTTTTTAACAGTGAACCCTACCTTCAGTTCTTCTTGGTCTCTCTCTTTCCAGGACTCTTTCTTCACAGAAGCCTTTGGGGCTGACTTTTCAGAAATACTGATCTCTTCACTCTGCTTTCCCACCAATGAAGTCTTGTGCTGAAGCAGTAAGTGCTTTTCAACACTTACTTTCCTGTGAGAAAGTTGAATGGTTGTGGTTTAAAAATAGCTATCTGCATTTCTTTGTTGCCTGTTAATGTCACAGTATCAAAGTGCTTCAGTACAGACTCTCATATCTCTGTAAAGCAGAAAAACACTTTTAAATCTATTTTGCAGAAGAGACGTTGTACAGAGATGGTATTGCATGACATTTTACTCAAGATGCAGAAATAAGTGATATCAATATGGTCCATATTAAACAAACTATAATGAAATTGTAAATCTAGAATCATTGCAGCTGCACATAGGTGTCTACTAGAGATTTGGATGGGTTGGTCCTTGGCTCTGCCTGTATGACATTTTCATCAAACAAAGCTAAAATCATTACTGATAAAATCCACAGATGACATTAAGGCTAAAGGAG
Source organism: Astur gentilis (assembly GCF_929443795.1). NCBI lineage: Eukaryota > Metazoa > Chordata > Aves > Accipitriformes > Accipitridae > Astur > Astur gentilis. The sequence goes on from NC_064891.1 coordinate 29,097,301, forward strand.
TAGCAAATAATAAGAGGTCAAAATCATTGCACTGTGCACACAGCTTATTAAAAAACTGCAAACAATGTGCATTCCACTATGATCATGTGAAAAGATGAAGAATGCTCACTGTACATGTGTGAGTGGGGGCTGTGTCCTAGGACATTGTATCTCTAGAAAGGAACTAGGCACTATGATGGGTGATGAATGGGATATTGAATGATGGATGCTCTTTGGTGCTTGTGAGTCGAGAGACTTTCATCCCGATCCCAAATATATAAAGAGCAATGTACAATAGGAGTACAATGTTTATATTGTGCTTTGGTGCTGTTATGACCACTACTGGAATGCATGTTTAATTTTCATGTCTATATCTTAAGAATTAGTGGGTAAATCCAGAAGAGGACTGCAAGGACGTTAATTGAGATCTTGAAAACTGAGCTATTGATTATAAGCATACTCGCTTATGTATTCTAGACCTTCAAAGAAAAAGTAGATCAATTTGATAAAAATCTAGCACTGCCTATTTGAAAGCTTGTGAAATACAGTAACAGGTGTCCATCTATCAAATGAAAGGAACAGCAACACACAGCGACTAAAAGTTGAAAGTGCAGCTTCATTTTGAATGATCAGGATAATTAATGACTGAAGTTTTCAAGCATTGTTGTGGATCCACTCCACAGTGAAGATTAAGTAAGAAAGTGTTCCTAGTGTGTGTCATACCAGAGTTGAAGCTGGAAGGTGAAATGGGTTCTAGATGGCTGTGTCATCTGAGTCTTGGGGCAGTAGTTAACGCCAAGGCTGGGGCTACTTGATTCCCCCCCCCCCCCCGACCCCTTCCTGTTTTTCTTAAGCCTCCTGGATGTAAAATGCAACATGCTATTTCCAGCTCTACAAAACTGGATGTGTCCCAGTTAGTGCCCTGAAGACTAGAAGCTGCAATGGTCTGCTGCATCTGCTTCCTAAGAAACTAGGAGAACAGAAATATGGGGAAATCTAGTAGGAAACTAGGAGGCATCCCATTTCTGCAGTGTTACCAAATTTACTTGTATATTAGATTTAGGCGATGGTTTGCTACTTGAGTAGCTCGGTACCATCCTCGCTCCTATTCATTCACGCTTGCTCTTCTAAAAATTCATTCAAACTCAAAGACTAAAATATAATCTTTAATGCTTATTTCATTATATCTGGCACTGGATCCACTGATTTCAATAAAATATATCCAGAAGGGCACTGTGTCATTTTCCCGAATATTGCAGGAGACATGGTAAAATGTATATGCTAATTGAATGTAGGAAAGCAGGACTTGAAGGTTATGAGCACTCCCTTGCTTTTCCTAGGTATTTTGTATTGCCCTTATTTTCACATCAGTTCCCTGCCAACTTCTCTTCTGTATGAAGTAATCATATTCAGGTTTAGATTGTAGGATAGCAATAATAATAAAAGACTTTTTTTGTTTTAAGCAGCATGCCATCTACCTATGCTCAAAGAATTCTTTGAATATGGCCATGATCTCATTTCCTTCCTGTTCTTTCACCATCACACATGCATTGATGGGAGGGGCAGTCGTTGCCAAGTACTGAATCGCACGAGGTTCAAGGGGTATTTTCACTTCTCTCATCAGCCAGGCTGAAGTGCCTATTGCAACCACAGTAAGGTCCAATAATGTGCACATTGATGAGAAAAACTGCAGAGCAAACAGAAGCACGGCAGCCTTTTGTGTTTGAGATTCAGCAGGCACACAAATCTGAAAGCGCCTCTTCTGCTTTGACATTATCTACAGGTTCAATCTACAATATGCTGATTCTATCATAATACAGAAAATTGGTTAATTCCCTCTGGAAATTTACAATAAAAATAATTCTCCCCTTGAACTGCTCTTGCTTCTTCCTTTGATTGGATGATGCTATCGCCTTTACTCTTGAGCAGGGGACAAAGAGAGCATTTTTATAGCAAAGTATGTGCATTTATATAAAATCTGCACACTTTATGAATGTACTTTACACTTTCTCTATAAATATTGGCAAGTGAAGATAATTAGTCAAGCATATTTCCAAGCTGCCAGGACCTGTGCAAAACTTTATTATTTGGAAGTGGTTATCAAATCACTCGAACTTTTCTTCCTCCTTTGTGAATTTTTTTTCTCTCCCCACACCTTGGCTTCTTCATTTCCTTGGGTGTTGTTCTCAGCCAGGGTGTCCAGCTCAGCCCTGGAGTTACAGGTCACCATATTGGCTGATTCGGTGATTTTACTGTCCCAATAGAAGCCATTTTGCTAGTAAAATGGATCATTTCATTCATCCACCTATGGAAAGTGAGAAAGCTTGGCAATAGCAAAAAACTCTAATTCAAAGTTTACACTTGTTACGGTGGAGCGAAAACTAGACAGAAGTTGGAAATAAGGCACACATTGTTTTGACAGGGAAGGTAATAAAGCACCAGTACAACTTTGCTATCATGTGGATGAACTCTAAACTTTGTAAAGTAGCTGCTAAGGTTCTGGCAGACATCATGAGCTTGTCATGGTAATTAGGAGGTGGGGCCCCCAGCTGGTGGCATGAAAAAAGACCAGGTGAAGGAGGAGGTGATCACCCCTTCTGGCTTCCTAATCTCAAACACTGTGCATTTCCCGAATTCTAGTGTGTTTATGGGTAATATGCACTTGAAAGTCACGCGGCTCTGCTGTAAATGCATGGTGGAACAAGCCACATGTAATAGGATGCAGCTTCTATTTTCCGTATGTGTCACTGTGAAGCTTTAAAGCACCTTTGTGTCCTCCTTCTGGTTTGTCTTACAGGTAGAATTCACATCGGATGAAAGGAGTTCTTGAGACAATGTTGTCAGGTGTTTGCCTTAGGAAACAAGTTAGCACACAGGGACGCCTTGACTTGGGGTGAGGACAGATGGATAGAAAAGGGCCCCCTGGGAGGTGATCTGTTCCGCTGTCTTGCCAAGTGTGTGCGCGCGTGTTTGCCCAAAAAACATTCTTAAAACTGACAGGCTAGTTGTATAGTCCAGAGAAAGAAATACACACCTTGATCAAAACCAAATACTTCAGATTACTTGGCCTTGCTTGAATTGTAGACTAGTAGTAGACTGACGTTGATCTTCTCACAGATAGTTTTTTCTATTAATAGTTCCCTTCTATTAATACTGCCTGTGTAGAAAACATAGGTGTAGAGAACCACAATTTTGTAACGTACCTCTGCAGTCTTTGAAGCGTGCTGGCAAGTGCTGGAATACTATATGCATGCTGGGTGCTAAGCTTGGAAGGCTTTGTGAGAAACTCCCTGCAACAGAGAATTTCTTGCTACAGTTGTAAGAAGTGTGATCTCTGCCTCCTGTTGAGCTTTACTGGCTTGCTTAGTTTCCCATGAAACAGAAAGAAGGAATCTGCTGTGTAAAATCTTGTTTTGTCGTCTTTCTCTTTTTTTTTATTTTTAGTTAATTTTATTTCATTTATTTGCAAGAAGCCATTTTAGGAGCAATTAGTTTTTTGTCCCAGAGTAATATTTTTGTTGTTGATTTGGTGTATCTTTAATTAGGCTAAATAAAAAGGATCTACTTAATTTCCAGAAGACAAAAGAAAAATAATGTCTTCCAAAGACATCATTTTCACAGTCAGACACTTAAGTTAGATATTGGTTAAGTTTAGCAAAAATGCAGGAAAGAAGGGCTGGCTCTTATTAACATACATAACTGTTTCCATGATTGATAGAGTTTTCTTTTTTGAGAGAGATTTTATAAAAACAATCCTACTTTCTTGAACATGATGGGTTTGTAGGTATAAAGCGGGGCAGAGTCCACCAACTTTACTTAACATTAGACAAGAAGGAATAAGGCATATCAAGTTCTGGTCTGGTACACCCTTTGAAATGGACATATATTACATCACTCTATCTAAAAAAAAAAAAAAAAAAAAGACTATTGTACTGGTTTTGTTATAAACACTTTGGAAGTTCCAGGGTGTGGAAGGAATTATTTTGACTTGCTATTTTCTGTTATGACACAGGAAAGGAAATATTTTTTTGAATGAAGGTGAACTTTAGATTCCTGACAGGTGATCCCCGCTGCAAAATATCACAGTATCTTCTTGCTTACTCAACAGTCCAAAATTTTGATCTTGCTGAGACATTGCAGATGTTGCTTTCAGCAGCTGTAATTATTTTCAGTTGTGCCTCCTGATACAACATATCTGCTGATCCTTTAATTAAACCAGGTACGTCCAATCATACATAAGAGATCACAGGTTTTACCAGTCAGGCCAAAATCACATGAATTGGGGAGAAGATTGTATTGCTTTGACTACCTAGTGTGTTGGGGTTTTTTGAGGGGAAAGTACTGAAAAAAGGCAAAATAGGAATAACAAAGAATTTTTTTAATGATGGGGAATGAAACAGAAAAAGAGTTTAGAAAAAAATTGAAAAGTTAAAGGAGAGAGGGATATTTTTGCTGGTGGTTAGCAGTGGCATTTCAGCAACAAGGAGCCAAAAATAGGATTGCTTCAGTGTCGCGTGGCCTGGTTCAGAGAATGAAACGGTACCACTGGGATGAGGCAGTGGTATGACTTCCTAGAGCCTCCTAGTCTGGAGACTCTCTTGCCAGTATTTCCTACACCAGACTGATCAACTGTCACAGAATTAGACAGAAGAATCCAGGGTTTATGTGAAGACCATGAGGGACAAAAAATGCAGCCTGGCTCTCGGCTAAGCAATCTCAGTAGTGCGGAGAATGGGAAACTGCCCGGTAAGTCTTCACTTCAGGCTGTAAACTGCAGATTCCGTATTGGCTTGTTAAGAATGAAGAAATGTGAGTCAGTTTTGACTTCTCCTGTTAAACATCTTTGTGAATTGCCTCTTTGGACTTCCTGGAGTTTGAAGTCCTGAGACAAACTGCTGTGTTTTGAGACTTGCTCGTGTCTCAGTGGTGTTTGCTAATTTTCCCCAATGAAATGAGAAAACCAGCCCTGCTCCGTTCTTTTCTCTCGTGGTCCACAAAGCAATGGAAAGTAAAAAATGTAGAAAGAAACAGAATGAAAAAAAAATCCATATGTCTGTGTGATGCTGATGAACCCTGAAGACACAATTTTGGTAATCTGGTGCCAGCGCCACCAGCAATAATGCAACAGGAGTATCTTAGTGATTAAATATCCTTCTTAGCATCAGTAATAATTACTGTGTACACTTAAGCAATAAACTAATCCCTGACTCCAATCCCTTATAATTAAGCTTAATGAATTGCATTGTCTTTAGTGTCAGATAGGCCTAAACATTGCCTAAAACTACAAGGAAAAGAGATATAACAAAAAGCTTTTGCAGGGATAATACAAGGATATTGTGACATGGAGTTTCTTTAAAATAGAAGAATCTGCAATTGACCAAAACACCTATTTATTGAAAAAAATATGTAAATGGAACACCGTAGTTACATTTTAGCCTGTTGTCTTCCTCCACCCCCTGGTTATAGAGGCTTGTTGAAAATTTTCAGAATTCCAACAAATATGTTGATGATGTGTTTATACTCTCTTTTTAGATCACTTTCTCATATTATTTCTGAGACCATTGTAATGGGAAAGAAGCTGGATGAATCAAGTAGTCATTAGTGAGCTGGATAATCAAAGCTCTCAGTAATGGCCTAATTCTGTTCATCGTTTGACATGAGAAGAAGCAGTATTAGGACCAGCAGAAAGGTCCAAGGTAATATTGGAATTTGAGCTATTTTAAGGACTAGAAAACTATTTTCTTCTCATTCACCTTTGTGGACTTGTTAAAAATAATAATTTAAAAAAAAATATTCTGGACAGGATCTCATGTCAAAAAAGTTACATTACCCTAAGTTATGGCTTGCAATTGATTGATCCTCAACATTCCAGACATTCAATGATATAAAGAAGCATTTCATTCAATCGAAACATGTTCCTACATGTGTGTAGTATAAGCAGTTGCTGAAAGTGGTTGAGGAATGGAGAGGTATGCTGGATCATGTAGTTTTTTCTTGTGCTATTAGTAACTGCTATAAGGAGAAAGAAATACAAAGAGACTATGGTTCTGCTTCCGTGCCCTTGATAGTTGAGCTAGATGCAGAGTGATTTCGAATCGCATCTTTGTCTGGCATGCGTGTTCTTTGGCTTTGCTGCTCGTGCAAATGTGAAAATGTACTGGGCCTGCATCAAAACCTCAACTGTGGTAAACTGATGTCAGTGGACTTCAGTGCACACTGCGTAGCCCCAGAGAACTGTCAAATCTGAAAAGGTCTGGATCTTCTGTAGGTTTACTGTACTTAGAAGTGCACTTTAATAGCTATTTAGTGTCTTTAAAATGTCTGGTATTTGCTAGTATCAACTTTTCTGAAAATTCCCTTAGATGGCACTTGGGCTGACTTAAAAAAAAAAAAAATCTAACCCAAATCCCTTACGCAATCTCCATTAAATGAAAATGTTCAGTCATTTCAATCTCAATGGGAGATTTTTGTCGAAGCAGGATTTAATGTGGTGCTCATTCACATCTGTAGGAATACATTAAAAAAAATCAGAATGACCCAATGTACTAAAATGAAGCACATAAATCATATTATGTCATTAATCAGATTGCCATATGTAGTTGCCAGCCTCTGCTTAATTTGACTGGGATATATCAAAACATAATGCATCAAGTAAAAGGTATTTTTAAAAGGGATGAAAGTAGCATGTACTCCATTACCATTTATATTTTTTTTTATTAATGATCAAATGGAAAGAGCTCATTTGCAGTGGTGATGACTTGAAAAGTTGCCAGGAGTGTTTTTGTGTTCTTCATAAAATAAAAAATGTGTAGAAGTACGTATGCCTCAGAAATGGGAGAGGTTTGTGTCCATACATAAGTGTGTGTGCATATTCACATAATTTACATAATCCTGTTTAAGAGCCTTTTTACAAATGAGGCAATGGAAAATGTCTTGAATGACACTTCTCTAGATATCCTCTGCACTTTCAGGGCAGCGAATTATGTAAAGGTCCAATGAATCAAGTACTTTATAAGGAAAAATGCCTCTGATTTTTCCATCCTTTATGCATATGGGATTGAATGTGTAGTTTTCCTGACTCAGACAGAAAGCAATCATCACATAAGAAATTCACCAGCCACAGCCTGGCTTGCAACTGGCTGTATGATTTTAAAGGTCTTTTTATATAGCTTTCCCTTTTCCATTCTGTGTAATAGTTCTTACTCCAATCAAGGTTTGGCTGCTTTATCGCCATTCTCATCAGAATTTCTCTGTATTTTATTTTTAAAGAGTGTTTTCAAAAGGAATCAACTCATTGTGGTTTTTACTTCTTTCTGAGCTTGACATTCATAATCATGAAAATCTAAAAATGTCAGTGCCACTACCACGCTGGAAACGGATATAATGCATGCTAATAAAGACTTCAAAAGAGGCACTGTTTTTATTATTTTAGTTTAAAAATGACAGATATGTTTTCCTGAGTTAAACCTAAAAAGCACATTTGAGATGGATCAATTCAGGGAAAAAGCAGAAGGAGATATTAATTCATGAGATAAGCAAGGCTGTTTCTTGTCATCTCTCTTTCTGTGAGCATTTGAACTCTGGCAACTTTAGTCACCTTTTTTGTGGAGCTTACATGGACTGCTTGAAAGTTTCTGTAGTTAGTTGTACACTCTCTCTTTGTCTTCCTATTTTATGGAACTTGGATTGAAAATGCCAGGATTGTAAACAAATCACAAGCACCGAGTAAAATGTAAATATGATCTTCTAAGTTTAGGTGACAATTGTAATAAAAGCTCTAACTGTGGGAAGAAAGATAAAGCTAGTTACAGATACACTTTAGTCTCTGCCTTAGAATTGCTGATGTGATGTTTGAGGAGCTGAAATAAAATTGAAGGGGTTTTTCTTTTCCTGAAATCCCTATCATCATCATGCTTATTTAAGATAATATTTCCTTTTACTACAGTTCGTTGTTGCCAATGCTTTTGATATTACTACTTCAGAAGCCTGTTTCCCTGATACTTCCAGATTACCTACTTCAAGCCATTTGTTTTTATGATCTGCAAAGATTGCTTAGTGGCCTGATGAGTGGGTGTTGGTACGGTATGGGAAAGAAAAGGTGCACAGGGGCTACATACATTTCAACTTTCCAGTTCATCTCAAGACTTCAACGTCTTCCTATTAAAAGGCTGATTCTGAAAGAAGATGGGTGACTATGTGTGCAAGTCAGTAAATTAATTTCCTGGTCCATAGGGAAGTCACCTCTCTTTCTGGGTCAGCTTAAGCTGTACGTGCAGACCAGTAGGGTCAGAATTGGCTCAGTTCCTGACCGTGCTGTCCTTGCCCATCTGATCTCTGCTGCTTGCTTTCTGTGCTGCATCTGCTAAGCACGATCTTGCTCTATCTATGTCAGGTGACTTATTTCTCAGCTGTAGAAGTGGGGTCATGACTAAAACCTGAGCCTCTTGTATCTTTGAATTACAGGCTTTACAGCATACGGTTAATTCTTGTATGCAATTTTCAGTGACAAATGGGTAAAGGTTTACATTCTGTGTATGGTTATCCCTCTCACGTTCTGCAACTTGCTCCATATTGCATTTGCCTGGCTGTTGGTTTTGCACTGTTTTGCTGTATTCTTCTAGTCCAAGGTGCTCCTTTAGGATGAGTTTTCTTCTCAGTATTGCTGCATGCCCTTTGCAAGAGCTGCACAGGGAAGGTGATACACTCAAGTTCCAAGTGCAGCCCATGCTGCTCCAACTTGAAAGTCAGAAATGGAAACCAGCCTTGCCTTGCTGATAGCTTTATAGTCCTAATTCAGGGGCTGCGACTAACATGAATACTTTGGTCTGGGTTTTATGTGGCACGAATTGAAGAACCGTGTCACCCAGCCTCTAGCCACTAGCAGAGAAAATGGAGGAAACAGAAGGAGAGACCTTTGTGGTGACTTGTTCAGGGCTAAACGGCAGTTTGGCCTTGGAAATTGTTTCCCTTTTTCTCAACGGAGTTGCGTACGGAGTAGACTGCATTGTGCTCTTGTGCTGTACAGCCTTCTCTGCTTGTCAGTGGTACAGGAGCTTTCAGCTTGTCATTTCCTTGATGTTGCTAGTGCTGCAATAAGCTTTCACATGTATGCATTCTTACCGAGTATATGTCCTTTGTCTGGCTGAACCTCCCTCTGTTCCTTCTAGTTTTTAAGCATATACGCCACATTAAAATCATCAGTGGAATCTTCTGCTGGGACGTAGCACTCCAAGCTGAGAAAGTAAGTCATAAGTAATGAGGAAAGTGGAAAGTATATGTGTAAATGCAGAAGTTTTATCCTCTGAAAATTACTGTGGCATCGAAGTCCCCAGATGAGTAAAAACAATGCACCAACATTTCGTCGCAGACTCTCATCAAAACTTCAAATAGAATTTTTACATCCATACACTATCATGAAGTATTTATAATTATTGTGCCAGGAAATCTAGCTGGTGATTCTCGGAAATCAAAGGATTAAAAATAAAAGAAACATAAATGAATAAATAATTATAGACTCTGTCTCTGCATTCTCTAAACCGAGAATGTCAAAGTTTTTCTGTAGCTGGGGATGACTGACGTTTTCAATCGAGCTCCCTAGGAGAGAAATACAAAATGTGCCAGTAGCAGAGGGAAGGCTTTACTGTACAGAGCTCCTAGTGAAATCAGTAGAAGTGCTAGCTGCGTAGCTTAGTAAATATCTGTGCCCTGGTAGTTAGGGATAGGTATTCAGGCACCAAATAAATAGGCAACAGTTTGGTATCTAAATATCTTTCAGGATGTGGCCCCTGCTCAAGTGGGTAGTTATGTTTAGCTGCAGCACATAAACATTGTGATATGCATAGGGCATTGCTGCATAAGGAAATCCTTAATTCTGAGTGAGGCCTTCAGCTTTCTTCATAGGATACAGAGAGTACTAGGGGCAAACACAAGTGGTTCTTGGAAACCATTGGGGCACTGAGGTCCTGATACAATTGGGATAGAAAGGTGGAAGAAGTGCAAGTTGGAGGCTTCTATCTAAGTGTCGGGGCCAATGCTTCTGTCTGCTTGGGATATCACATGGGGAGCAAGCCAGGCTCTAGGGAGACAGACACGGGTGGTGGAAGCAATGCAGTGAAAGAGATGGAAAACACTCAGATCTGTCTGGTGCCATCAGCCTACTCACTAGGCTAGGCACGCAACAGTCCAGCAGTCTAGAAAGTAACCCAGGATTTGCCTCCTGATATGACATCAGAAAAACATACATGATTTCTGCTCAAGTCTACCCGGAGCTGAGCAGAACGAGTGTGATCTCAATTACTGCGTGCTGAGCTGAAGGTAAAAAATCATGCTGGGATACCCTGTGTCCCTACCTGGCTGCCTGTCGGGTTGGGGCAGTGTGCAGGGTGAGACTGTATGCAAGTGATACTCTTTCTGCATACAGAGGGCTTCCTTTTTGTGAAATGCCACTTACTCGTCGTGTTGGTGGTTGAGAATAGACTTGGTGCCTAGTCTTCGCTGCCTCCAACTACGCAAATGAGATAGAGGTAGCCAAAGGCACTGGCATGACTTGTATGAGATGCAAAGTAACACACAACTGATTGATTGATTTATTTATTTTTAATTATAACAGTTACATGTGCCTTACCTGGGATGTGGACAAAAGAAGCTCAGTTTGCAGAAAATAAAAGGTTTCTCAGAATGGACCGGGGGCGGGGGGGAGAAAAAGAAAGAAAACAGGAGCACTTCAGAATCCTGCCCATGCCTCGATATCTTGATCCAGCAAGTTGCTTTACCTTACTAGTTCTCAGATTTATAGGAAAAAAATTCCATATTCTTTTAAGGTATAGCATGGTAGCATTATATCTTAACTTATGCATTTTTCAGCTTTTGGTGACACTCTTGTGTGTATTCAGTTGTTCTACTCCCACTGCAAAGCTGAATCAATCTTGGTGCCGCAGTTAAATACTGGATGATTTAGTGTGCCATCAAAAACTGCATAAACTACCTATTAGAGATGTATTAAACATTCAGCAGGAAATTGACTGTTCACATATCGCCTTGTGGTAAGAATACCTAAATAATATAGCAGTCATTACCCAAACTATCTAAACTTAGTTAATTGCACAACAATGTGTGGATGATTTTGTGACTGATGATTTTGATTAATAGAGTGCAAGAATAAAGTATGACAAATGTATTTGAAAGGGTGGGGCTGGGTTTCCATGAGCAAATGACAGGGAAATGTTTGCAGTAGTGTTCTCTAATCCCCACCAGGATCTAGACTCTCAGACCTATGACCTTTTCTATACTAGGTAGTTCTCCGTTCTAGTTGTCACAATTCCAGTGGCAAATTCAATGAAACAAATTCTGTGCATTTCACACTAAGAGCGGTAATTTATTTTGCCAGATTTATGCCAAGGAGAGGAACAATTTTTCAGGTATGTTAAATTTTTTCAACTGACCTGGAAGATCCTTTGAATCCCAGGATTATAATATGTGTCCTGACAGTGGTACAATTTCCCTTATTGATGGAGTAGGTTAATTGGTAGATTATTACTCACATACAATAGCAGAAAAATCCCAGTTGTTGATCTGTATGTCACTCATTTTGTTATGAAATGCTGGATAGGAAGCAAACTCTAATGGTTTAAGATGTGATACAGTTTATCAGGGTGCTTTAAAGCGTCTGACACCATTTTGAAATAGAAACTGTCTTTCATATGGCTAAAATACTGAGAGATTATTTACTTACCCTCTAGAATGAGGGTATTAGTCCAAAAAGATGATGGTAAAAGAAGTCCGTTCATTGAAAGATACTGTGGGGATACTCTTCACCGTCATTCATACATTGGATGAGGCCGCAGGTAGTAAGGCCAGAATGAACAGTTCTCATCATATCTGGCATTTGTAGGAAATGTGGAGCATTGCCATGACTCATAGCTTCCATTTGAGCTTCATTACTGCTCTAGAAGTCTGTCTGCATTTTCAGAGTATTTCTGTGCTTTCATTCTGAAAATAGAGAACACCTGGAAAAAAGAAGAAATGGTTGGCAACAGGAAGCATGCCTTGAGTTAAAAGAAATGCAGAGGATATTTGGAGGAGTTTATAACATCATAAGTGAATTAAATATTTGCTCTGTATTGACAGTGTGTCTGTGGAGAAAGAGCATCTTTAAAAGGAACCATGGTCCTTTCATCCAGGCTCATTTACAGTTTTGCAGTCTCCAAGCAGGGACCTGGCTGATTTGTCCCGGACATGTTTCAAGGGGTACATTTTCTCATCCCATCTTCCCCAGGGAGTAGTGGGTATTACTATTAAGCCTTACCTTGTTACTGTTCTAAGGTTTTTCCTGAGTTGGGAGAGTAAGCCCTTCTCATTTGAGAGCTGCGGATTCTGGAGGGAATAAGTTCTCTCCATGATTGGACCCAAGACCCAAAAGATGCTAGAGCCTAGAGATGGGTTCTCTGTCCCTATTTGGGGTCTATAAAATTGCTTCACTTTACCAACACCCAAAACTCCATTTTCAAGTCATGAGAATGAAAGGGAAAGCAACATGTGCCCATAAGGAAATGAATTGGAAATAACTGAAAGTCAGGTCTCCTGCTGACGCTGGCCATCTTGTCAGAATTCAAGGATGTTTTTTGGCAAGGTTTCTGTGATAGTCCTACATTGTAGGCAAAAGACTTGAAATGTCTCCCTCTTCTTTTTCTGTCTCTGTACTGCTCAGGCTTTTGCACCATCAGAGGAATGAAAGTGTTTAACTTTTAAACATGTTGTTGAAATATTAAACAAAGTTTTTCCTGCTGATCGTTAATGCTGTATCAAAGCATGTTTGAAACTGCTTCATAATCTCTTACATAATGCTGTCATGCTGTTCATGTCACTGATGCTATTTCATCCTGATAGCTGCCACCAGTAGGAGGCTCAGAAATGTGATTGTAACCATTCTCAAATGCATTTTAAATAAATTTCACAGATTATTCTTGGGGAGATGCGCTTTTTTACGTTACAGTTTTTTTAGATGGAAACCAGACAGTATGCTCCATTAAATCAGTCTCCTTGTCTATGCATTGCAACACAGATGATCCTCCTCTTCCTCCCAAAGTGTGGATCATCCTTAAAATAGTTGCCTTTTGCTGGAGTAGGGTTAGGGAGCTAGAAACAAACTTCTCCCATGTATTCATTTCTTATATATAGATGATTCAAGGATTCAGTCCTTTGTGGTATCTTCCATTGCAGCTATTTCTCAGGTGATGAAAATAATCCCCTTGTACCCAGAGAGGAGTCTTTGATTGAAATAAAGGAGTGCCCCCCCTCCCCCAGTTTCTGGTAGCTGATGAAGGGATTGATTCATGTGGGATTAGGAGATCCTGCTTCATCTGAGTTAGATCAATAACTTGAATAACGTCTTTCCACTTGAGTGGCCCTATCAGTGTGTGAGTGTGCCTGTGTATAGGAAGTCTGTGCTTCTTTGGAGGAAAAAGAAAGAAGAATTCTTCAAAAAGAATCCAGCTCAACCTGCTATGGACTGGAATACATACTGAAATAGCAAATACCTTTTGCCAGTTAAGGAAGTGACTTAGATATGGGCAGGAGAATTTTTCTAGATTATATTCTTCAAACCTCAGTGTAAGAAAGTCACTGAAGCGTACACTAATGTCTTTTGGGACAGGCACATGCTTGAATGCTTCCTGGAAGTAGCCTTCAGGTAAATATACCTTTTGGCATGTTAATTTCTACCTGGAGCCTTCATGAGCAAACCCTTCATGAGCAAACCGGTCCTCACTTGAAGTATGGTACAAAATATTTGTGTGTCAGGTGAGGAATCAGGGAAGGGAAAGAAAGTGGAAGAAGGAACAAAATAGGGGGACCCCCCTTCTCCCCATTTCCAATTTGGTAGTGTATTTAATATCCAACAAAAAGACTATAAACCCTGAGATACTTGTGCTGCTGTTTAATCAAGAAGTGACAATTGCTGTGCCTCCAGGCAGGGTCAGTCTCTTTGAGAAAATGCTTCATGTTTCTTGAAAATCACTCGTCTTATTTGCTTAAACAAAATCTGTACAGACTGTTTTAAAGTACTAGTGGAAAAAGAAAAGTTCCAGTTTGGGATGCTAGGGAAATTTTGATCTAAGAAATAAATGAAATTGCTGTGGTCTGAAAGTAGAACTGCCAGAAAGGAAGTTCAGAGGAAGTCCATGAATGCAGCAACATCCAAAGAGGAGAATGACTGGGAGGCTGAGAACCTGTGTGTGTGCAGCTGGACTAATCAGAATCATTTCCCTGGAATAACGATAAAGACATTTCTGTCAGAACCCTAACTGGAAAGCTTTGGCATTCAGTCTGCTTTTTTTGCATCTCTATCGATACTTACTAGTTTTGGCAGATTGTTTTTATCCAGTGACTCAGTTGTTCCAGGCATGTCCCTGAGTATGGAATAATTAGTCAACTAACTGTTAAGTCTAATCTGCTATCCACTAAATTCAGTAGGAGGATTTCCTTCTGACTTTATAAGATGCTGGAACAAGTTCCAACCAGTCTAGCCTGCTTTTGAAGGCTGTAGGTGTCTACACAACTTGCTGAGCAAATATATGAGCTTATGTCAAGCTCTTGTCTTGTTGCTTGGGTTTTTATCCTTTCTATAAAGCCTTCTTTCTCTTTTCCTCTTTGATACAGTGCTTTTCCTCCTTTGTTATTACTGCACTGATGAAAGTACAATCAGCTTTTGCAGTGCAAAACCTATACCCACTGGAATTCCAGTCGTCTGAGGAAGAGAGGGGTATATTTACCCTATAGGGATGTGATGGAAATTGGATTATCGGTGTTCCTGCTGCATGCAGAAGCACTGTTTGTAAGTTTATTGTTATGCATGTAGATACAGCTTTATAGGATCAGGGCCTTAAGAATTGAAAAGTGCTTTGGAAGATTTTTGGAAGGTACTCATCACAGTTAATTGTTAGAGATAACAAAAGAAGATCTCATCTATATTAATGATAGGAAGATGACAATCCACATATTTCTTTTCATATTGCTTAAGGAGAACAAAAAAATCAGGATATTTAAAAATAGCAGTGAATTTTAAAATGTTTTAAATACTGAACTGATTATTTTAGCTGTCACTCTACTTCAGAGCCTGATACTTGTTATGATTTTTTCCATCTTGATTTCAGCTTTTACAGAGGAAATTCACAGAAGAGTTTTATTTATTCAAGGTTAGGGTGGGCTTTCCAGCTCCAGCAGAATAGTGTTTCACTGTTAGCCCACTGCTGATCACCAATGCATGTGCCAGCCTCACAATTGACTCCTTTCTGCACACACACAGGGAAAGCACAAAAAGTTCTCGGGCTTATTCCAGCTATGCCTATAAATCTGTCTGGAAAAGATTCTTCCCCTTCAGCAATCCTGGTGATTAATTAGCTAGCACAAGTCTCTGCAATAGCTCAATCACATCGAACAACTGGTGTCACATTCCCTTCCCAAATGTGATTATTGCAAATGTGCATGACATAGCAACAGGTTCCTTCAGTGAGATCTTTTACTGCTGCAGAGATTACAGAACATTTGCTGCTTTCATTTATTACCAGGCACCAGAACATCTCAAACAATTTCAGCTGTAAAGCCAGGGAATACATATATAGTCTTAGGATGTATTGGAAACTTATCTGCACTATTAGGGATCACAAAATCAAATAAATGCAGGATCAAACTGGACTTACAAGATAGACATTTTAGAGGTTATGTTTTATGACTGATAATTCAGTCTTCTTGAAAATGTGATTCTACCGCTTATTCTTGTCTGCTGCTGCTTGCTTGCAAACACCAGCCTCTCCTTATGCAGCTAAATCGTTTAGCTTCAATTGCACAGGACAGATATTCCCCTAAGATACTCCCCTAAGATACTCCTCATGGCTTCTTCACTTTTTGGCAGAGCTGACCCCTGCCTCACATCTGATTCTTCAAATGCTTATATCTGGGGAGAAAGACATTCTGTCCAAGAATCTGTGAACTCAGAAAGTTTGAGTTCTTGGTGTAATTATTGAGCAATACAATTAAATGATTAGCTCATAGTAATGTCACTGGTATTTGGGCCTGAATTCTGAACTGGCTGGCATGTCCTCCTTGTTGTAACTTCAGCATGTACTGAGTCTCAGCAGGATCGTACCAACATCAACATTTACATAGGAAGTTGCCCTTAAAACCTTGGTCGTGGTGCTGGTACTTTTGAAAGTGGAGTTTAGCGTAGACATTTGCTTGTGTGTGTCTCCTACTGCTGCCTGGCTGAGCAAAACTTGTCAAGCACAGGAACAAAGCCTAGAGAGCCAAGTGCTTGCTCTGTGGATGCAGCTACAAGTGACTTCCTATTATTGCTCTGGTGGTGTGTCTCCATGATGCTTACAAAATTTTGTCTGTGGTAACCTGCTACTGTATTTGATCATAGTGCTCCCTGGAAACCCCCTGCTTATCTTTTAATAATACGGAGGTCCATACTAGAGAAACAAGAGACAAAGAAAGTAGGCAACCCCAAGGCAAGCATTATACAGGGACCAAAGCTGGGAAGAGAGCGGGGGCCCTGGGTATCCTAACCCAATATTCTCCTGAGTAAATTGCATTACAAAAATGCAGCTCTGGTGTCTGACAGAGCTCAAGGTTAAAGGACAGAACAGGAAAAAAAATATAATTTGATTTCCTGTGTTATATTAAAAATCTTCCTAGATGTAACTGTTTCTTGCTAATATGTTTCTCTGTGGAAGATGGTGCAGTTTCTTCTACACTGTGGTGTGTAATAAAGATGCTCAGTTTTAGAATCTTTTCAGCTTTTTCTGACTTTCATTGTTCTTCTTTTTGTTGGCTTTAAAGAAAGTTTCAGATAAATTTTCTGGTAATGCTGTTTCCATCCTGGAACTGTTGTTTGGATCTACCTGCTCTGGTGTCATTATCATTAAATCTATTTACATCCTGACCCACAAATGTCACATGCTGATAGTTATTAAAACTGGAGATAGGGTCTGAGCTGCCTAGCAAAGAAAGCAGTAGGAGATTAGCCTCTGTGAGTGCAGTTCCAGACCGGAATGTATAATTCAAGGCAAGATAAGCGACAAAAAAATGAAAGGGAGATAAATTCAGTTTCAGTTCAGAGGCAGCACTCCTACTTCAGATGACTCTAGGAGGGAATTTGTTGGTTAATCAAGAGAGGTGCATAGCAAGACCTCTCTCAGCAACTGCTGTGAGCCTAGTAATATGACATCTTGCCTAGACATGTGCTCCTTTTGATTGCCCTGAGAAGAGCTTAGTCAGTGAGGACAGACATCTCTGACATGTTCCTGTTTGGTAATCACAGACTTCCAGGATTTGGTTGCTGCTCATACAGGGTGTGTTTCCCTCAAAATATTTAGGGAGCAAAAAGTGCTTATATGTTGTGTAGGTGTTACCATTAGGATATCAAGAAGACCTGATGACCGATCGCTACAGGGCAAGGCACTGCTAGAGGAGGGGAACGTACAGTTATTCCTGCTCTGCTACTACAGATGTTTGAGAGGCATCGTGTGCTGGTGTAGAGATTATCACCTGAGAATTACAGTCCCCTGTTGTAGTCTTGACTATTATACAGAATTGCTTTTTAACCTTGAGCAAAAGATCTTTCTTGTCTTCTTCAAACCTTGAACACCGAAAACAGCTGGGATTTGTTCCTGTTGCTAGGTGTGGAGTGGGTATGTTTCTTTTAGCTGTTTACTCATCAAAAATATCTTTAGAGTCAAGAGGAAGGGACAAGAATTTGTGGGGGAGAAAGGAATTCAGCTCTTAGGCTGTACATATCTCTTTGTATTGGCAATAGACAGCCTAACCAACAGGAACACCAGCAGATATCTAAACTCTGGGGGACCAGGGCTGCCTATGTAATGTGTCTTGCAATGCAGATGAGACAGAGAAAAAGTAATGTTTTCAGAAACATGGGCAAACCTGGTCTCAAAAGTCAGGAATTGATTTAGAGGTAAGTATAGGGAAGCCAATAGTGTTCTAGCTAGGTAGTACTAGACAGCTAAGGAAACTGTTAGTTATCATCCAGATGACTACCTGTATATCGAGTTATTTCAAATGTTCTTACAGAAATTGGGCCATTAAATGATTTATTTTCCTTCTAAAATGCTTTTACGGAAGTGAGTTAGGCATTTATTCTTGTATGAGTAGACTGAAAGCCAGGGGGATTATGGCATTTGAGTGCCTCCTCCTTTTGTAAATGCTACCAGCAATCCCTTGGCCACAGTTTCCACAGCTGAAAAGAGACTATGATATACTAATGCCTACCTTCTTTCTGTGAGGACTTGGCTTTGCCATGGCTAATGCATTCCTGTGTTCAAAGCACAGTGGGTTGCAAAATTATGATTATTAAAGCCAGCTATTAGAGACTGTTGTCTCCTTTGAGAATATTGATTTAATCACATGTCTCTATGTATTTAAAGTCTGAAGTGATATGATATGCAAAGATCAATTTATTCTATGTTTGTATCTAATGAATAATTATGGAGTCTTCTCTGTTCTTTCTGTCATGAAAAAAAAAAAAAAAAATGTTTTTAGTCAGAAAAGACAAGAGAACATGCTTGACAAAGGAAGTCCACCAGACCATGCTGCATCAGCTTCTAAGTTTCTGTTCTTTATTCAGATGCACTTTTTTCCTTCTTTTTTCCCCATCTGTCTTCTAGTCAATGCAGCAATTTCTTCCTGCCAGGTTCTGTGGAAAAAAATGACTTAAAAAAACCCCAAAACCCAAACCAAAACATGAGTATTATTGTAATTCTTATTGTTCCCTGAGGGACAACTATTTGAACATAGAGTATGTTCCCTAAGGTGAATAGCGGTCAGAAGTTTGGTCATTCTAAGTTAACTTCATGACTTGATTTATTATTGATACTGTTCTGGTGTGATAGAAGAGTAGAACCATGCTTGTGAGGGGGACATCTGCTGAGGGTCCTTTGGCTGCTTGCTTAAAGGAATCCATGACCTTAAGTGAATGGCCAGGGATGCACTCCTAGAACATATTCTGATTAGGAAAACAGTTTGTGTGTGGGATGATGTATGCCAGTGAGATGCAGAGTAGCTGTGCCTTAAAATCTGAAGATCAAAGTTCCTGAGCCTGAGGGTCAGAAACTCAACAATTAGCTCAGAGTCACCGAATCATCCACAGAATCCTCTTTGGAAAGGGGGATAGATGGTTACCAGCTCAGTCCGTAAAGTCCATGCATGTGCATATGACTCTTGTGGCTGTTCCTTGTGCTACCTGACTTCTCAGCAAGGCTTTTTGGTTGTGTATTGATCAGAAGATTCCCGTTCTCTTACTCTTGAGGTGCTTGGATGAGGCTTCATGTTTCTGGCCTTCATTTCAGCAAGCACATGCATTGCACTGTGTTGTATTGCTGCTGCATAGGCTCTCTAGAGGAGCAGGGCAAGTGAGAGCACCGTACTCTTCTTTGTCTCCAAATGCGGGTTTGCTCATGGCCAACTTATTGTCCTCCTCTCTGTCCTTGTTCTGTCTCTTGCTACACAGAGTACCAATAAACCATGTGTTTCCATAGCTACATATAGTTCATATCTTTCATATCACTGTTTTTGAGACCATGTCCCAAAAGGAAAGAGATTTATAAAAGAAGGGCTTGTGTCCAGTTTAGCACTCCCAGAGACTGCAAAGCTCCAGCTGCAGTGAAAACTAGTCTCCATGAGATTCTGTTGTCCTTCTGGTACAAAAATTACCAAATGCATGTGTATGGCCTCGTTAGTAAGGATGTAAAACCTGTATCACTAGGGGCTGACCTTTTTCTACAAAGCCACTTCAAAACCCTCTGAGATTGCAGACAAATGTTCTCGTTTGTTGTTGCTGGCCCTGCTGCCTTCACTGCATTTTATGGCTTACGCTGAAAGTAGATGCCCAAGAAAAAGAGAGTCTGCTTCTTTTCAGCTCTTTAGTTCTGTATCCAGAATTTCATGGCTCCCTGGGTGAAGGGTAGGCAGCTTTGAGAGATGGCATCAGACCTCTGTGGAGTTGATACAGCTGGGCACAAATGCTCTGTCCAGCCTGTGTATGTGCATGGAACTGGAGCTGATGTGGGCATCTTGTTTTTCTGAGAGGAAGGGAGAAGTTTGTGTTCAACTTGGGCTGAACCCAAATTTTGAAAAAGAAGCAGAAACCCACTAAATATCTCTGTTTCCCAACCCCAGCCCCCTAACATTTCCTCAGCTGTCCACACTGTTTTGGCCAGCTTTCCTACTAACAATTTTGATCCACCCTTAAAGAGAAAATTTGAAGGATTAAAGCTCTCCTTTGGGAAATGAAAAATACTTTCAGGTCCAGCGAGATCTGATTTGCTTTTATTAGACTCACTTCACCGTTGAAATAAACTAGGGCATGATGTTGCAAATTGCATGTTACAATATTACCAGCAATAATGTCAACACTATTAATATGTCTGTAATTCACTGCATTGTGCCTCATTATTTCATCTCTGTAGGTTCTTGTTGTTATGAGTGTAATCATTTTTATATTGTATTAAATTAAGTCTCTAAGAGGTCCAGCACTCTGTTATATTCCCCAAAATAGAAGATACTAAGATATGCACTGCCTCAAAGGTGTTACATTTTTATTGTGAAGTGATAGATTATCTATTGGAATGCTTCCTGCTATATCAGTGGAAGGATATGAGAAAAATCCCACCTTTAAAATATTTCCATGGTATCACAATGGCTCTCAGATCTGCTGCTTTGTGCAGACCCTTTGGGGCAGGGCACTGTAACTATGTTTCTGTCAAAGTAATAGTATCTTTGTATCTTACTGATTATCTGAAAGAATTTTTACTTCTGCGGCCTGCTGAGTTTGCATTAGCAAACTTGCTTGCTTTGTGTAAACACGCAGATGTGACCTGAAAGATAGTTTTGGCTCCGCTTTCTGATACTGGAATGATTATGTTTTACCCACTTCATATTGTATGAATTTGTCTAATCTTTATTTGATACTCATTTCCTACATTAGGCAGCTGAGGTGAGTAGAGTAGTGTGGGTATATGTTAAAGTTGTTGCTGAGACGTTTGTACCTTAGCCAAATGCACTGCAGACTGCAGTAGCAATTTAAGACAGGTACCTGGGAAACTTTGGAACCAGCTGGTCTGGTTGTAGATAATGTTGGTCTGTGGCACCTTTCTGAAAATAAGAATGTAGTCCATATCTCAAAGTTTCTGGCCTACAGAGCTATTTAATTTGGAGGTGAAGTTAAGGCTGAAGTTCAGAACAAGTTGTACTATTTTTTAGCATTTATCTAATTTGAAATATATTTGTGTATGTGTGGTGGTGTATGTTTCATCACTGTACCAATGTGATGCAATTGGTGAGACATTTGGGGTTTAATACAGGTCAGGCCTATGGTTTCCAAAGCCCATGTGCAATGTAGTTGAAATTCTTCTAAAGGACATGAATTTTCAACCTTTCCCCCATACTCATTAGGCATACTCTTGACGTTTTCTCAGGGAATGATTTTCCCATAGGAAATTTCTCACCTACAAAATCTCATTCTTGTTGGGACTCTGTACTGGAACACAGATCTCATCTCTACACTCCCTTCTCTGGGAGAAGGGCTGCTTATCAGCTGAGACCTGCTACGTGAGCAACTGCAGAAAGGAGAGAGGCAGCTAGTTTCTGTCAGTACTATGTTCTGAGACAGCTAGCTTGGAGCCTGAGACTCAACTAATTCCCAGGTTTTCCTGATGGGATTGTTGGAAAACCCTATTCCATGGGACATTGGCAATCATTTATTTTTTGTTTCCTCCTAAAACATTTAAAAATTAACATTTCGTTTGGAAAGGGCTTTTATTTTCTCATCAGATCTGTCTGTAATATAGATTTTTCTGCAAAGTGACAACAATAATTCAGTTTTCACTTTCCCAATGTTGTTTGTTTTTTCTTTGTACATACCCTTTCCTATGTCACACTGGCTTTTGTAATAGCAAATTTCTTCTTTCTTCTTCATTTTCCTAATAAAATGTTTGGGCTGCACGTAGAACATTTGCTATTGCATTTTTAGTTTAAAAGTAGGTTATTTTCTGATTTCACTGCATCTTTCTGAAAGTGGGAAGAACTCCTATTTACTTTCATGGACCAAATTGTATAAGAAGATACATACTGGAAGTAGCAAGGTATTATGATGATAGAAACCTAATGTACGATCTATTGAAAAAAGGCCACCTTGTAACATTGCATCTTAAACTGAACATGGAGTTTCAACAGGACATGGCTTGCTAAGAGCTAGAGATGTCTTTGGTCTTTGACTTGGTTCTAGATTTGAAATGTATGGAAGTCTGCTCCCTTTGATCCATATGAGCGCAAAACGCATGAGCTTGTAAGAAAGATTTGAAGACTCTGCTAAAGTGAAATGGAAAATTCATGACCCCTTTAAGTGGAAGGTTACCCAAAAGCATTTACTTAATAGTAGGTTTCTGTGCATTATACGTACTCCTCTTCAAGTGCAGATTTTCTTTTAAAGATATAAAAGTTGCTGTGGAAACCTGCTGCAGCATCTTTTAAACCATCAGCAATGTATAAAAGTATGTTCTGAGAAGGGCTAGTGACAAATTAGGTGAATTAATTTGAATCTTCTGAGAGTGGCAGCAGCAGACCTGGAAAGTAGGAGAGAACAGCCTACAACAATTAGTGTCTGTAATAACAGCCTTTGGGTTCAAAGAGGTCAGTGGAACCATTCCTCTTCTACAGAAACTAGTAGTTGAAGTTTCATTTACCAACTTCATTTAATGATGAAACTTCCTGCAGTGTCTTTAACAAGCACAAAACTTGTAAGGTGGAGGAGATCTAGCATTCAACCAGTTAAAGTTACTTTTTCTATGGAACTCAGGTTGGAGCCAGGAGGAAATTTTTATTTACTGCTCATTATTGTTTATGCATACTGCATTTCTGTATGTAAAACAAGTAATCAATGTTTTTTAGTCTTTTTCATCACTGAATGCTTGCAGAAGAAAGAGAGTTTCACTTCCTTCACTTGAACAAACAGAGTTATTGTGGAATCCATCCCAAATTCCTGAAATTGTAGCTCGTTTTTAATAGCAAGCAGGACTGATCTTAAAAATAAATAGCAAGGTAACTGGAGAACAGTTATCAGTTAACTTCACCACCCCTTCCCAGAGCTGAGTTTTTTCCTGTTTCAGTTTGACTGCAACTGAGGCAAGAACCAGAAATGCTAATGACTTGCTGTACATTGGGAATATGGCAAGTAGTCCTCATTTACAGGCAACAATGACTCATAAAGGAAATGCCATGACACAAGCGGGTTTTCTTTCTTTTATTTATGGTTTGGTTTCTGTCATCATTATTTGATAGTCATAGGCATAGCTGGACGCCACTCAGGCTTTAGAAACAAAGAGAAGTGAGCCTGAAGCAAATTGCCTTGCACACTGGGGAAGTTCAGAACTGACTTCTCACCAGGCTTGCTTTTCCTTTTGGATGCGATTGGAGAACAGAGTTTCCCTCACAGGAAAAACTAAATGTTTTGAGACTTCCTTTCAGCATACATCAGGATGAAAGCAAATCCCTTGACTCTTTGTTCCCTCTCCTCACCAGCCATGCTGTTTCCTACATCCTTTCGCTGGTTCTCTGCATCAGCCACTGTCTTTTCCCTTTGCTTTCAAACATGTTAATGTCTCTCTCATGCTACCTTATGAAGCATGCCCTACACCCCGGTTGCTTCCACCACTGTCATTTCTCTTGTTCCTGCCTCCTTCTGTGTTTCAGCTCCTCGAGCAAACTGTGCCATGGCACACTTTCTTAGCTGTTCATTTCCATGAATACGTTCCTGTCCTCTACTTGCTGTGTGGGCTTCCTGCTCAACACTGAGTAAATCCATCCTGGCTGCTCTTCACATCCTGAGCCTGGACTGCCTGAAGGTCTAGGATAAAGGCCATGTTTCACAGCTTGGTTCTTCAGGAGCTTCTTACTAAAAAGATCACGCTTCTGTTCATCAGAGATGGAGTTTACATCTGAGAGTGCAAAGTCAATACCTCCACCTTTCCCCTGCTACACAGATCCAGAGATTAAGCAATGCCTCCAAAAGTCTTCACTTTTTTCCCCATTGCAAGGCTTGTCTCTCTTATGTGACTGCCCCAGAAACACACAAGGCACAGAAGACCTTAAATACATCTAATAAGACTTTTATAGACTCATTTTCCGATTGCAAAGGAGAAGTGACAAAGGATATAGATGTTATCCTGCACCTTTCCTGCTCTGTTTTTTAGGAATGTTGTCAATGTTGTGGCTTTTGGTGTTCTGTACTGAAGGTCTGTACAAAGAACGCTGGATTGGTCGTTGGTTTGTTTTGGTGTTGTTAAGTATTCTGTGACATGTTTAGTGGGGTTCTCAGGCACTTTCTGAATATGTGTTCCACGGTGGATAGTGTTTACAAGAGAAAGACATGGATGAGTCAAATTGTTCAATTCTCAGTCCCTAGATTCACAGGTAATGATTTCTAGTTGTACTGTTGCTTGCTGTTTGGACATGAAGCTTTGATATTGTGTGAGAGAGAATACCACTAGAACAGCTTAGCATGACCAACTGAGGAGCAGTGTGGAGTCTTTTCCTCCAGTGTGCTACAGACTCCCCTTCAAAATTTTGATTCACTCTACTTTAGAGGCTGAGACAGAGGAATTCAACATCCCAAACCTCCTGGTCTTTTTCCGTTCTCCTCTCCAGTGTCTGTCTTGCCTTTAGTGGGAGGGACTTCAGGTCTCTCATTGAGATGTCCTTGAAGACTCTGCCATCTCGTGGTGGTCTTCTCTGTTGACTGCTCCTTTACTGGGAGTTACCCCTTTGGCAGGACAAAGCCAAATTGTGTTGTGTGTGAGTGCCCCATGCAGAAGGTAAGACCTAACAAGCTAGAAGTTGGAGAAAGTTTGTATTATCCTCTCCACATTGCAGTTGAGAAGCTGAACTGCAGGAAAGCAAAATAACGTGCCTGTTTCTGCACAGTGAGCACTGGTCAGGAATGTGGATGCAACTGCCTCCTTTCAGCTCTAAGCCTTAGCTTCTATGTCATTTTGCCTCCTTCTCCCCACCTCTAACAGCTCAGCTTTTTTCATAAAGAAGGAAATATTTTCTGCAGTGTTGCAATAATACATATCTGAAATTTGAAGAAAGCCCATACCCAGCTTTTCCTGCCCGATATTCTTGGCACTATGACATCATAACCCCTGCATATCCTGTCACTAAAACAAATGTATGAAACAGTTCCACTTCTCCTCTTTAATTGGAACTAGCTTGTTTCAAGGAGCTGAAGAGGCAGACTACTCACAAAGGTTAGTGTGGAGAAATATATCATTGTCTTGCAGGATGTTCTAAGTGGGTCTCTTGAGTACCAAGGTCAGGGTTTATTTAGCAGCAAGTTCTACTGGTATGAATCATCAATAGCATTTCTTACACAATTTATCAATGCCTGGCAATTATACTTTATTCTCTAAAGAAATTCTATACTTTCTCAGGAAAAGGTGCATATTTTTAACTCTTCATTGTCCTTTCCAAGTATAATTCTCAGTTTCTTTGCCACAGAAGAATGGATATGAGATAGCACTGTGTGCTGTTGAGCAGGTTTTAGGTCAAAATTCAGTTCTGTATCAAAGCTAGGACTTCTTCAAAATCAAAGCTGATTGAGACAGGATTAATTTTCAGTAAAATCCTGTTTTTCTTGATTTTCTGTGCTTTAAAAAACATGATCTTGGGGCAATAGAATGTATAATAGTGTTTTTAATTTCTAGTGGGGGAAAACCCACATTCTTTTATACTGGGAAATGAAATAATTTTTTCAGCAGCTTAATCCATCCTTCAGTGAAATTGATGAACTAGGTATTTGTGAAAATTCAGGGTGTCTTTCATCAGTTTGGTGAACGAACTCAGAAGAATGAACATCTGTTAACTGCCAGACTAAATGTGGCTGGGCTATCCTGGCTGAAATGGCTCTGAAATTCCAGCTGCTGGCACCTGCTGTCTCTAGAAATGAGCTAAAGCACTTCAACTATGGATGGATCCAGGAAGTGCCAAACATGGGCAGTAAATCATGAATTCTAGTTCACCGAGTAGCCAAGAGATTTTTCCACAGTTAAAGGAGTACTGAAAAACAGAGCAGGTAGTAAAGTTACAGGCAGCATTTTGCACACCTGTAATTTCTTCTTGGACTCTAACTCATAATCTCTCTAAAAAAAACCCCAAACCAACCAACAAAAAACCCGAAACAAACAAACAAAAACCCCAAACCAAACAAACCCTCCAAACCCCCCAAATGAATCACACAAATAAACACCCCACCACCCCTCCCTGCCATTGATTACTGGGTAGGGGAGAGACACATTTTTGAAAAAAAGTGATTGTTTCTTTGTATAAATAATACCCAGTCTCACTATCTTCACCTTTTGGTAGCCCTTGTACATAATACTCATCTGTTACACACTGTGTCTATGAGACGATGCCCCCGGACAAGCTCCTATGCTTTGATGGAATGCTATGATCTGTATGGGACATGGTGAGGACACATGTGGCCTTACGTTGCATTTCTGTAGGCACTCAGTTTTTCTGATACACCTGTCCAGTCAGAGCTTCCCAGTGTTTCATCAAACACTTTATTTCTTGCTTCTCTGCTGTTACGGAAACAAAAGAACATGACCAACCTAAAATACTAACCAGCTGCAAACTCATCTCCCACCAAACCATTTTTTTATTTATCATCCATCTGACATTTCAAGCTTCAGAATGTGTCTTCAAGCTTTTCCCTGCAGTTAGGCAGACTAGCTATTTCGTTTTTGAGAAAAGCTCAGATTCCCATGTAACTGAATTCCAGGAACTCGGTCTTCAATGCAAATACTAAAGATCACAAAACTCCCCATCTTTCTGTGGAGTGCCTTTCCCAAGCTGTGCCTTGACCTGTGGCTGACATTTCCCCAAGTTATCTGTGGAGATGAGGAACGCTGCAGGTTAGATTGTGTCTGTGTATGGTGGAGAGGCTCTCAGCCCTGGAGAGCTTATATAGTTGAGACAATCCACGAAGCAAATACAGGTATGAAAATATGGAAGTGATTGTCATGCTAGTGGCAGAGCTGCGGACAGTCGTTCCTATCCATCGTGCCAGCCTTCAAACTGGACCTGACTGAAGAAGCTGTTGTGATGTGGTGGGTGCACAGTCAGGGCAGAGCCAGCATTCAGACCTTTCTATCAGCATGTAGCTGACAGTAGAGTTGAGCTGAGAGCAGAATACTCTGCACTGCACTTAAGGAGTTTCTTTGTGTCCAGTAGTAGCAGGGGGCTACGCTGCCTTCTGATCTTTCCTCTGTTATTTAGGATTCAGAGGAGTGTTGCTAGACTTTGGTATTAAGTGCAGCAAGTCATCCAGAGCTGCACTGTGGATTGCGCTACAGGGCGAGAAACTCACTTCCATATTCTGCATGAGATGTACAGATTATGGGAGGCTTTGCTGAGAAGTACATGGGGTGGGAAAGGGAGATGTGGTGAGCTGTGTGTGTACTTCCCTAGTTATCCAGTGAGGAGATTTGTTTCTGTTATAAGCCATCAGGAAATCATAACCTCACTGGAGCAAGAGGAAAGGGAGACAGCTGAGATGCAGAAGTCCCGGGATCTACACATCTCTTTAACGTAGTCATTTTACTTAAGTCAGCACAGAGGAGTGTGTCTGCCCACATATTTTGGTCAAAAGTGGCTTGTTTCAATTTGGAAGACGTACACTTGAGCTGGTTTGTGAACTGTGCTTGGACACCTACCTTTTTTTGTGCACCCACTTGTTTGAACAACGTAATATTTCATCAGAAGTTGTGTGTTGGCAGACACTGGACATGTCTTCTCTGTGCACAGGTTGTGAAGCAGAAATAAGCAGTTAGATTTGACAGGCCTCTCACCAAGTCTGGAGGCAGTATAACCATGTCAGCATAGCACCAAACCTGGCGTAATTAGCCTGGCTAGGAGGCAGAGTTTATTTTCTTTGGCTGCATGCCATGCTGTCAGGGCAGTATTGAGCTAGCATCTCCTCAGGGACTGTGTTGTGCAAGTGAATGTGTGCAAGATGAGAGTTCAGTGATTGTGGGGTTTCGTTTTGTGGCTTTTTGGTTAGTTTTCTTGTTGTTGTTGGGGTTTTTTTGTTGTTTTAATTTTTTAAAACATGTTATGGTCAGTAAAGCAGAAGGAGGAGTCTTTTCAGTGCTCTTGGCTTCAGAGCTTGCTATGGACCTTGTTTTCTTCATCAGAATAGGCCAGTGTGTTCAGGCTATGATAAGACCTAAGCTGCATTGAATTTTTGGGGAAGGCTTTATGAGAAATCTAAAGCAATGCTTTTAACTTTCGTACAAGCCAAGGAGGCTGTACACGTGAGAAAAAGCTTTTCAGAGGAAGAGGGAAGAGCTGCGCCTTTTGAGGGAGCCAGAGGATTTTTCACACAGAAATGGTAAAATCAGTTCTTCCAGAATGGTCTACATACACTGTGTAACACCGCAGTCTCCAAAGTAGGTGGTATTGAGGTTTCATGTAATGAATGTCCCATCCCAGATTATCCTGCAAGTTTTGTGTACACAAAGGAGAGAGGGGTCTACTAGGATACCACGCAAGCATTCATGATTTAAAAGAGGGTACGCTTTGTTCTCAAGCTTACCTCCCCCCTTTATATTTTCAAGAAAAAAATGTTACTATTAGAAGGGAAACTGTTGCTTGGTGGAAAATGTACTTTTTATTTTACTTGGTTATGAGTTATAGAGCCTGCTAGTTGCATTTCATAGAGTTTATTAAAGCTGATTCTGGTTTCATCAGAGCCAATGATAGCAGAAGAACTGTAGACTTGCTTTTTGATTATTTTTACTGGGCACTCTTAGAAAATATATAGAACAGTCAGATCTGTGAAAGTACTGCTGGTGGCTTAAACAGTATATTGAACAAGTAGAAAGAGCACTGCTGGGGAAGTAGCAATGTAAAATGGTGGTGGATCAGGTGAACAATGAACAGTGGAACAGAACAGAGGGAATGCTCCCAATCTTCTAACTTCCTATTGATCAAGTTTTCTCCTAGACTACTAATAACTGCTTGAACTTGTTCCTACTGCTCTGTAAAACTTCCTCTCTTGGCTCAGCTGTGGGCTCATAAAAATTCAGTGAACTCTGAATTATCATAGTTTCCATAGAGAAAATAAATTATCTGGGCAAATGTTTAATTGCAATGAAAAGTCACCTTAAATGCAATTCATGGGCATCCAGAAGACCTTGTCTACTTTCGCACAAAATTTTACTTCTCTGAGGTATTCTCTGGACAAGCCATTCCCATAACAGTTTTCATAGAGATGATAACATCCAGTGATGGCTCTGGTACACACCTGGCGCATGCTCTCCATGGTAGGGAACACAGAAATTGTGAATTTACTAACCTTTCCTCCATGGAAACATTAGTCCTGTTTTTCTCTTCTCTAGGCGTGCCTTTGCTCACAGACCTTGAAAATCTATTTCTCTCTGAAACCTCACTCAGATCTTGTTTAATATGTCTTATGAGCTGAGAAGTTATTTAGGGTAGTAGGGACAGATACTGTGATTGTCTACTTCTCTACTCCTTAGGATTTGGAACAAGAAAATAATACATGATGATGAGATCAATCAACTTCTTTGGCTCAGTGTGTACAAATGGAATACATTATCTTTGTAACGGTAAGCTTACAAAAACATTTTTTAAGTATTTCTGTTATAAAACTGTAGAAGGAAAAGAGGCCTTATTTTGTTATTTGCCTGCTTCTTTTATGACATGCTGGTGTGTCCTGGTTTCAGCTGGGATAGAGTTAACTGTCTTCCTAGTAGCTGGTATGGTGCTATGTTTTGAGTTCAGTATGCAAGAATGTTGATAACACACGGATGTTTCCAGTTGTTGCTAAGTAGTGTTTTGTCTAAAGTCAAGGATTTTTCAGCTTCTCATGCCCAGCCAGTGAGAAAGCTGAAGGGGCACAAGAAGTTGGCACAGGACACAGCCAGGGCACCTGACCCAAACTGGCCAACGGGGTATTCCATACCATGGGACGTCCCATCTAGTATCGGAACTGGGAAGTGGGGGCGGGGAATCGCCGCTCATGGACTAGCTGGGTGTTGGTCAGTGAGCAATTGCCCTGAGCATCATTTGTACATTCCAATCATTTTATTAGTGTTATCATTATCATTATTAGTTTCTTCTTTTCTGTTCTATTAAACCGTTCTTATCTCAACCCACGAGTTTTACTTCTTTTCCCAATTTTCTCCCCCATCCCACTGGGGGGGGAGGGAGGGAATGAGCAGCTGCGTGGTGCTTAGTTGCTGGCTGAGGTTCAACCATGACATGGTGTTAGTGACTTTAATTCCTAAGAGGCGTATGTTTTTATGATAATTTTTCTAATTGTACTGAAGCCCTAGGGGATGTGCACCGGAGACTATGATTCTGGCATTATGTGGACAAGAAGCAGACAGAGTGCCAGAGCTCTTGGGTGAATTGCACAGACGGAGCCTAGCTGACTTCTCAAATGTTACGTCTAAGGAGGTGTAAGCACCTTTCAGTTGAGTTTGCCATGAGTTTTCCAGATGGATTCAGCCTTCAGGCCTCTGTTTGCTTACTTACTGTTTTCAGGCACTGAATTCTACACTATAACTATACAATCTCTGTTTGAGCAGATAAGTAATTCCAATTTTGCCATCTTCTGCAGAATACAATATCTTGGTTTAGTGGTGAGGCACTCCATTTGAAAAATGATTTCTCTAGGAAGTTAAATTTGTGAGGCACTGGACTTTTCTGTTAGACTTTTTTAACGAAATAGTTTGACAAAGCTGTAAATGTTGGCAGATTAATGTTTTGAATTCAGTCATCTGTTGTCTCCGCTCTCACTTTTCTTGCTGTTGTTACTTTCTTTTCTTATTGAAAATAATCAGAAGGGGAGAGTCTGGAAGAAATAGTCTTTGTTGTATTATATTCTAAACCAGTAATCTTTTCTCCCTCCCTCTCCCTCAGAAACATCTTTCTGACCTGTTTTCAAAGAAATTCTTTAAATGTTTGTAACTGGTCTAATAATTAAATCTAGCTTCCCCCCCCCATGTTTTTGTTATCTGCAAAGCAAGGCACAGCAAGTTGCTTCTGTGTTGTGTGCCTGCTGTCTGGGTGCAGGCACATGAGAGAAGCCCTTTACTATCGCCTACCCAAGGTTAAAGCCCTGTGGTAGAGCCTTCCCTAGAGCAGCACGTTGTGTGGATCAGCAGTGGGCAACATTCAGGTTTTCCCAAGAGAGCTACCAGATAGCATTGCTGAACTAAAGCATTATGAAATCTCCATAGCAAGGGAAACAGCAAAGCCTGACAGAGAGGGAGCTGCAAAACCCAGCCTACGCAGGTGCCTTCATCTGTTCTAAGGCTTGATAACTCCTGGAAACTTAGGAAAACTACTAGTGTTGTCTTAGTCCTGAGCAGGAATCAGCTGACCTGTATCAGTCTCCCTGCTTATGCAGGTTAGGTCCCTGTCCCCATAAGCCAGGTCCTTTCCATAAGCTTGGCACAAGAGCAATGTCTCTGAGGGGAAATGGGAAAGTAGTCTCGTCAACTGTCTGACTGCATGCATTGTTTACTAACCTCCTGCCACGTTTATTGGGAGATACTTTAATTGGAGCTGTTGTATTTCCTTCTTGGCTGCTTCCTAGCAGGCCTATGATGAAGCTGTGAATGTAGAGAATTAACCCTGTGCCATCACATTACAACCATTTCAAGTGACTCTCTCCCACAGAGTATATGGACTGGTCCCATATCTTTAGTTCTGTGCTCTGTTCTAGAACAGCAACTCCACATAGGAATTAAATGACCTGACTACTGTTGAGAAGGGGGTCTGTCTTACCAGCAAGTACAATTTAAATCAGTCCCTCTTCCTCCTCAGTTGCTCCTATTACCTCATCGGTTCAGTATCCAAACTAAACATGGTGTGTTAATGGAGGGGACGAGGAATCATACTATTCTGTGAGATTACAGAGACAAATAGAGCCTCCTCTAGGCGTTTTTAGGCAGTCAGTGAAGAGTGCTTCTCCTCTATACTGTCTGGCTTGTCTGAAGTTAAAAGTCCTCTGGAAGATCATCTTTACCTGTTGTCTTTCAAGACCCTGGGAAGCCTTGCCTTTCTGTATTGATGCTTGAGAGAGGATTTCCTCTCTGCCAGTGCTATACATGTCCTTCTTGGCATTTGTATGCTGCAACCAAGACAAATCCTACTTCTCATGGAACTGTGCTATGAATAGCTGCTGTAACCTGGGTATTTTCAATCTGAATTCCAGACAGCTGGCAATCATGAAACATTAAGCATCATGATTTCTCTAAAGATACAGCTTAAGTAGTTATATAGTGCAAGTAAATTGTTCTGAAGATAGTGAAGATAAATGTTAAGGCAGAGGATGCTATTGTCACCTGCTAAGCTAGTGATATTTTGTGGTTTGTTGTGTTGATTCCATCAAGATTCTGCAGTGGTCTTTGCTCATCTATATCAATGGTTGGTATCAGACTCTCCTGTTATGCAACATAAATCAGTAATATCTCTCCCTTCCAGGGAAAATGTGCAAGTTTATTGCCTTGTAGAAGGAAAAATAAATTAATGATGCTGACTGTAACTACAGTGAAACACGAGGGAAATCAGTTTGCCATGAAAACATCTGTAAAGGAATTATCTTGCTGAGAATCAGGTATAAGAATTGCCACTTTAGTACATGACTAGCTTAGATGAAAAGCTGAATTGCTGAGCAGCATTTCTCATACTGTGAAGTAATATAATTCTAATGCAAACACATTAGCTGCGGGCCAACTTTATGATACCTAGAGTCCAGATTCTTGGATGCTTGCCTAAACAGAGCTGAGCTTACCACACGCAGCAAAACTTTAAGCCCAGTGGTTATTAAGACGACGACTTACACGCTTTGTAACATCACAAGAGTCAGAAGGAGGAGGGCCTTTGTACTTGAGGGTTGGTGGGACTGTGACTTTTAGGAGGAACACAAAAGAGAATAGGTTACAGTGCAAAAAAAGGTGAAGGTTGGGCCTGTGGAACAAGTTGTCCTTCCTTTAGGCTGCTGGGGAGAAATCTGGAGCAATTGTGTGGGACTTGCAATCTTATCGTGTGGGTCTTGCAATCTTACTGTGTCTGGCGGGGCAGTGCCCCTTGCTGGGGACCTCAGGTGGCTTTGACCTTTGCTCCTGCTGAAAACCACCAGCAGCTGAAGTAGCTGTAAATGAGTAGCAAGGCATTTGGGGTAGGGGATTGAAGATGAGCTGTAATGCTAGTCAGATTTCTCCTGTTTGTGCCATTGCTATGGAAACAGATATTACATTTGCTCACTCAGTGGACCAAGGAGGTGTGGGTAGACCTTTGACCTCTCTTCATTTTACCTTTTTAAGCTACTGGAGAAACAGGAGAGAACAGAACATGTATAAGAGGAGGTAGTAAATAGGATATTGCTATCAAGGGCTCAAGGCCAGAATGAAAGGGTATGAGTTTATTTGTGCAAATGGGCTGATTATTTTGAGCATGCTGCAGCCTCCTATGTCATAGAATCATAGAATCATTTAGGTTGGAAAAGATCTTCAAGATCATCGAGTCCAACCATCAACCATGGCCACTAAACCATCCCCTGAAGTACCCCGTCTACTTGCTTTTTTAATACTTCCAGGGATGGTGACACAACCACTTCCCCAGGCAGCCTATTCCAATGTCTGACAACCTTCTCAGTAAAGAAATTTTTCCTAATATTTAACCTAAATTTCCCTTGCCGCAACTTGAGACCATTTCCTCTCGTCCTACCTCCAGCCACCTGACAGAAGAGACCAGCACCCACCTCACTACAACCTCCCCTTCAGGCAGTTGTAGAGAGTGATAAGGTCTCGCCTCAGCCTCCTTTTCTCCAGACTAAACAGCCCCAGCTCCCTCAGCCGCTCCTCATAAGACTCGTGCTCCAGGCCCCTCACCAACTCGGTTGCCCTTCTCTGGACACGCTCCAGCACCTCCATGTCTTTCCTGTAGTGGGAGGCCCAAAACTGAACACAGGACTCGAGGTGCAGCCTCACCAGTGCCGAGTACAGGGGAACAACCACCTCCCTGCTCCTGCTGGCCACACTATTTCTGATACAGGCCAGGATGCCTTTGGCCTTCCTGGCCACCTGGGCACACTGCTGGCTCATATTCAGCTGGCTGTCAGCCAGCACCCCCAGGTCTTTCTCTGCCGGGCAGCTTTCCAGACACTCTTCCCCAAGCCTGTAGCACTGCATCGGGTTGCTGTGACCCAAGTGCAGGACCTGGCACTTGCCCTTGTTGAACTTCATCCGATTGACCTCAGCCCATTGCTCCAGCCTGTCCAGATCTCTCTGTAGAGCCTCCCTACCCTCATTTAGATCGACCCTGCCTCCCAACTTGGTGCCGTCTGCAAACTTGCTGAGGGTGCACTAAATCCCCTCATCCAAATCGTTGATAAAGATGTTAAACAGAACGGGGCCCAACACCAGGCCCTGGGGAACACCACTTGTGACCCACTGCCAACTGGATTTGACTCCATTCACCACAACCCTATGGGCTCATCCAGCCAGCCACTTTTTCACCCAGCGAAGAGTACACTTGTCCAAGCCATGAGACACCAGCTTCTCAAGGAGTATGCTGTGAGAGACAACGACAAAGGCCTTGCTGAAGTCCAGGTAGACAACATCCACAGCCTTTCCCTCGTCCACTAGGCGGGTCAGCTGGTCATAGAAGGAGATCAGGCTGGTCAAGCAGGACCTGCCTTTCGTAAACCCATGCTGACTGGGCCTGATTCCCTTCTTATCCTGGACTGGCCATGTGAGTGCTCTCAAGACAAACCATTCCATAATCTTCCCCGGTACTGCGGTCAGGCTGACAGGCCTTTAGTTCCCCAGATCCTTCCTCCAACCCTTCTTGTAAATGGGAGTCACCTTGACAAGCCTCCAGTCCTCTGGGACTTCCCCTGTTGACCAGGATCGCTGATAGATGATAGAGAGTGGCTTGGCAAGGACCTCTGCCAGTTCCCTCAGTACTCTTGGATGGATCCCATCGGGTCCTATAGATTTGTGAGTGTCCAGGTGGCGTAGTAGGTCACTAATTATTTCCTCCTGGATTAAGGGGGGTATGTTCTGCTCTTCATCCTTACCTTCCAGCTCAGGGGGTGGAGTACCCTGAGGATAACTGGTCTCCCTATTAAAGACTGAGGCAAAGAAGGCATTAAGTACCTTGGCCTTTTCCTCATCTCTGGTTGCTACATTCCATTCTGTATCCATTAAAGGATAGATATTCTCCTTGGGATTCTTTTTACTGTTAACATATT
This sequence comes from Astur gentilis, assembly GCF_929443795.1. Lineage (NCBI taxonomy): Eukaryota > Metazoa > Chordata > Aves > Accipitriformes > Accipitridae > Astur > Astur gentilis. The sequence goes on from NC_064891.1 coordinate 29,132,636, forward strand.
TGTAAAAACGTTTTTTGTTGTCCCTTACAGTAGTGGCCAGATTTAGTTCTAGCTGAACTTTTGCCTTTCTAATTTCATCTCTGTATGATCTAACAAGATCCCTGTACTCCTCCCAAGTTGCCCACCCTTTCTTCCAGAGATGATAAACTTTCCTTTTTTTCTTGACTCCTAGCAAAAGCTCCCCGTTCAGCCAGGCAGTTTGACTTGTGGCACATGGGAATAGCCTGGTCCTGAGCCATTTTGATTTCCTTCTTAAAGAATGTCCATCCCTCCTGGACCCCTTTGCCCTTCAAGACCATCTCCCAAGGGACTGTCTCAACCAGTGCCTCAAAGAGGCCAAAGTTTGCCCTCCAGAAGTCCATAGTGGTGGTTTTGCTGACCACCTTTCTTGCCTCACCAAAAGTTGAGAATTCTATCATTTCATGGTCGCTAAGCCAAAGACAGCCTCCCACCATCACACCTCCCACCAGCCCTTCCCTGTTTGTAAACAGTAGGTGTAGCGAGGCTCCTCCTCTCGTAGGCTCACCTACCAGCTGTGTCAGGAATTTATCTTCCACACACCCCAGGAACCTGCCGTGTTGTATTTCCAGCAGACGTCCGGAAAGTTGAAGTCCCCCACAGGAGCAAGGACAGACGATTGTGAGACTACTGCCAGCAGCTTGTAGAATGTTTCATCTGTCTCTTCAGCCTAGTCGGGTGGTTTATAACAGACTCCCAGTATGATATCTGCCTTGTTGGCTTTCTCTCTCGTCCTTATCCATAAACACTCAACCTCGTCATCACAATCGTGGAGCTCTGTACAACTAAAACACTCCATAACATAGAAACCCACCCCACCACCTCTCCTTCCTCGCCTGTCCCTTCTGAAGAGCTTGTAGCCATCCTTTGCAGCACTCCAGTCATGGGAGTCGTCCCACCATGTTTCTGTGATGGCGACTAAGTCATATCTATCCTGCTGCATGATGGTTTCCAGCTCCTGCTGTTTGTTGCCCATGCTGCATGCGTTGGCATACATGCACTTGAGCTATCGATACCACCACCAACGTTGGCATGCCACCCGCAGGCTTATCTCTGGTGAGCCTCGTTTTATCCCTTACCCCCTTCAAGCCTAGTTTAAAGCCCTCTGCATGAGCCCTGCCATCTCACGAGTGAGGATTCTTTTACCCCTTTGAGATAGCTGGACTCCATCTGTCACCAGCAAGCCCGGTGCCATATAAAACTCCCCAGGATCAAAAAACCCCAAATTCCACCGAGTGCACCAGCCTCTGAGCCATGTGTAAATCAGGTGTGTTTTCCTGTTCCTTTCAGTGTATTTCCTTGCCACTGAAGGGACTGAGGGAAACACTACCTGTGCTCCCGATCCTTCCACTAATCACCCCAGTGCCCTGAAGTCCCTTTTGATTGTTTTTGGACTTCTCCCTGCGACCTCATCACTGCCAACCTGCACAACCAACAGCGGGTAACAATCAGAGGGCCGAACCAGACCAGGGAGTTCCCTGGTAATGTCTTTTACCTGGGGCCCGGGGAGGCAGCAGACTTCCCTGCGGGATGGGTCAGGTCTGCATATGGGGCCCTCTGTCCCCTTGAGCAGCCTTCCCGAGCCGGGAAGGGGAAGAGGGGGGCTGCGCCCTGCCTGCCCGTCCGCCGCGCGCCTCAGGGCCCTCCAAATCTCCCGCGGTTGCCCCTGGCAAGGCCCACGCCGCCTCAGCCTCTCTCGCGAGAGCCGCCGGCTCCGGACGGGTCCCTCCGCTCTTCCCCGGGGCTCCCGGGCCTCGGGAACCTCCCTGTCCACCTCAATCCAGCGCTTAGCCACCCACTTACCATTGCCACTGCTGGCCTCATTGCTGACTGACTGCTGCTGGCGGTATGAAGTACCATTAAAGCTCTGAAGGGGGTTTTTTTCACTCCCCCACCTTCCTTGGAAGAATTGACACCACCTGGAAAAGGGAAGGCAGACACCCCAGTGCTCTTACACATGCTCAGAAATCCCCAAGGTGCTACAAGCTCAAATTTAAATTGTTTGCAAGATGGTTCATTTCTAGAATTCCTTTAGTATTTCCATCTGACAAAGTCTGTGGTGTTATAAGGATATTAGGTGTTCCTGATCCTTCTGCATTCTATGTCACGTTCTAATTTTTGAGGTCTTGGTGTGTTTTGTACCGAAGGACTTAAAATTTTTATATATCACGTTGAGACAATTTTCTGGCTTGTGAGATTTGGGTAGGGATGAGGGGGAGTCTGGACTGATTTCTACTGTAGACCATGTTCAATTTGGTAAGTATTATGCAGATGCTTGTGAAGAGCTGGGCTTGATCTCTTAGGTCTGATGATTTTATGCTCTTGTGAAAGTCGTTCTGTTTGTGCATTGTGTATGCATAAATATATGAAACGCAGAATACTATCTCTGTCTAAAAACCATGTGTCCTTTCTCTATGATGTGGTTATGTGGAGTTACTCAACCCAAACTCTTAGACTTAATGGATAGTGGTATGACTTTGCATATGGCTTTTTGATGGGTAATTATCTTTTAAATTCTCTCTGAAGTCATCAGTTGTTAAAATAATTTTAAGTAGTCATTAAGTGCTTCATTAGAGTGTTTTCTTCTTAAGATGCTTTAGTTAGATTAAAACTGAATTGTGCCTATTTCTTATTATCCATTTTTACCTTTCTTTTTCCTAAATGGACTTTGGTTCATGTATTTTTGAGGTTTAATATCAATTCAACTGAATGCTCTTGAGTTCCTGAATTAATTCAAACATTTTCTCTTAATGACCATGAAGAGTTTTGTTAAGCTGGAGTGCCATTAAACTCAAACACTGTAGTGTTTAGAGCCAGCAATCACTGGGGGAAAGCCTACAGGTAGAAAATAGGATTGGAAATTGAACAGAATGTATGAAGGGTTCATTTGCTCTGAATCCAGCTATAATCACCTGGAGGCTCTGTGGTCCAAAGTGGTCTAAAATCAGTAGTTTGCTGAAGGAGAGAGTGCTAATTCTTTCACGATATATTTTGATCTGGGGCTCAGGTCAGCATTTTCCTCTTGAAGTCTGATTAATACTTCATCATCTGTTGGAAATAAAAATCTTATATGTTGTGAATATGTCTTACATAGCTGCTGTTTAACTAAAGAAAGCTCAGATGCCTTGGCATACTTGACACATTCTCTTCCTACGGATGCTGAGGAAAAAACCCAGACAGTTTTTCATTGTCATATCTGTACCCAAAAGGAAAAAAGAAGTTTTGAATTGAATAGAAGGACGGGGTATTGTTTTCAGGACAAATTACATTTTGTCTTAGGACAACCTAAAATTAAATTATTTATTTATATTTTTAAAGCTATTAAAGAAAATGAAAGGATGTTTGAAATGAAAAGCCATTGAAAACATAAGTTATTTACTTTTTTCAAAGTCCTCAAAATTCTTTTCTGTTCATCTTTTGATCAAACACATTTCTAAACAATTTGACATCACCCTATTGACATTTTCACAATGAAGAAAAAAAAAACGATTTAACATGTTAACCTAATTCTGGTTTAATTATTTTAGCTCAAGCTGTATTCTGTGGATTGTGTGAAATGAGGAGAAAAAGTTCCCAGGCGTACTAAAACTCTGAGTAGCAGGGGCCACTCATAAGAGGTGAGTGCAATATGAAAGGTGCTCATTTATCTTAAGCACAATGAACAATTTTGTACGTACATGGACCAGGCAAGATTTTTGGAAGTGGGTGGCCTTGGGTTTGCTTTCCTGTCACTGCAGTTGGGATTAGCGGCCCTGGCAGCCTGCTGATGAGCACTTTGAGAAGCCCATTTATACCTGCTTTCAAAGTAGAATGGCTTCTTTCTATACCACAGTGTTGGCGGGGAGGTGGGTGGTGCTGTGGAGAAGAAAGAGTGTTCTTAATTCAAGCTAATGAACCTCAATTAAATTCTTAGTCATGCCAGAGCAAGTTTTTCATCTTCTCATGAATTAGCAGGATGAGTTAAAGGTGAAGAGTTTACCTTCACAACTAACACTTGTGAAAATTATGGATTGCTTTGCCTGCCTTTTAAATATAAGCTATCTACCTGGAGTTTAGAGGACCTGGATTTGTTCTGGTGGTGGGTGTGTGTGTGGTTGTTTTGTTAGTTTGCTTTTACAGTGAAAGTATGGCTTTTGCCCTTTAGGCTAAAAACAAGTTCTTGATTTTAAGGTGTTATGTGTTCCCCCAGGACTCAGTTTTCAGGTTTTCTACTTTATACTCCACTCTCTGTCAGAGCTTTCCTGGCTAGTACATCTCACCAGAAGATGTTTCTCCTTTAAATATCTGCTCTGAAGGGTCACTACACACAGAAGAAGGTGATTACCTTCATAGCACTTTTAGCTCAGGTCAAGTTAAAGTCTAAAGGAAATGTGAGTATATTAATAAAATGCAAAATAGACAAAGTCGATGCAAATGATGTTTACAGTGGCAAAATTGAAGAAGAAGAAAAGGAAAAGAAAGAGTATGCTTACTTCACTTACTGCAAGAACACCTTTGAAATGTGCTTGTGGTAAATCTCTGGTTCTCCCTGTATCCACTTGGCAAACTGGAGCTAATGCCAGACTACCCAGGGCAGGAATCTTGCTCCTACTACGTGCTCTGTCTTCTCTCTTCAGCAAAAATGCTTTGCTAGTTAAGGAGAATTTGCTCGAGGGGCTCAGGTAGCTGTTTGTTCATTTTCTCATCTTCTGCTCCATGTTATTGATCCTTTCTCACCACATGCTTTTGAATTCTCCCTCCCTTCTCTGTTACTACATTTCCTTTTCCCTGGAAGGGTGACCTTTCACCCTGATTGCCCTGATATACACATATCCTAGACAGGACTGAACTATTAGGAAGGTGTTTGCCTGCTCTTTTTCACTTGTAAAGCCATCTGTATGAAGTCTTTCCCTACCCTAAACCTTGTGATTCTCGTCAAAGTAAATAAGCAACTTCATTTTATGTAAAGTTTATGGTAAAAAAGTAAGGCTCGCTCATGGCTTCTGAATGTGACCAGTCCCTGTGATAGCTCTTAGGCTGGAATGGGGACAATTTGGGGGAGGGAGGAACTAATTCAAAATTTGAGGACTCCTGGTGTAGAGGCCATTGACCAATTCACAAGGGGCCTGTTCACACCACCATCGTCAAAACTTTTCACTAATAAATTGATCATACACTTGGCTAGTAGAGTTATGGAACTTTCTGAGCTGTTATTATTTAGCATCTTGTCCTTATGAGCTTTAAAAAAGGCCTAGCATCCCCCTTCTTCCTTCTTGACTGTGACACGTATATCTTAATAAAATGCAGGTAGAGAGCTACTTCAGCAAAGATCACCCATGCTTAACAAGCTGCTGTGTGCTTAACAGGTATACTTCAGCTTCTTTCGAGAGCTTTGAAGTAGAACAAGAGTTGTTTTAAGCTGGACAGCTCTACATCACTGCAGCATGTTAGTACAGCATGAACACTATATATCTTGTATTAAATTAGATTCTAAATCTATTGCATAAAACTGGCAGTAACTGAGTATCTTCACGTACTTTGAAAGTAAAGCTAGGGCTACCTGTAAAAGATACCAAGCCCTATCTTTTTGGGCTGCAGAGGCACTGCTATTCACTGGCCACCATAGTGTAGGAAAAACTCTTCTTTGCTATAAAGGCCCCAGGAGCTGTGCATCTCTTACTCCGTCTCAAACCATGTGTGAATGGGGGACAAGTCTAGCAAAAAACAATATCTAAGAGCTGGAGTATCAAACTAGCAGCTGTGTTTTGCAATTCCAGTAGATTCTGTGACATAGCCCACTGGAGCTGCTGGTGGAAAACTGGTTGCTGTTGGTCTCACTTAGGCAGACTTGCCTCCAGCTTTTCCAAGCAGGAAAATATCCTGACAGGCTCTTCAGGCTCTCAGCACCTCATGATAGTCTTTTCCTTACAGTCTGTGCAACCCTCCTCTTCTCTTGCTTTCCATCAATATCCATGGGCACAGCAATGCCAGCCAGGTTTGCCATTGGCCACAGAGAGGTTTGCAGTGTTTCTAGTGACCTGTCCCTTTCCTGACACTCTCTCTCTGATGTGATTTAAACTGGTCTGCAGATTTTGGTATTCTCTTGGATCTCACACCACAGGCCAGGGAGGTTAGTTTCCCCAGACCATGTTTGCAAACATGGCAAGCCATGGACTGATACTATGAAATGTAGGTGAAACAGTTTTACAGTGAGTTTTGGGGGCAGATACTTTTTCTGCATAAGCCTTGTCTATGTGTCTCTCACCTGTGTAAGCTGTTTGTGATGGAAGTTGCCTATTGCTGTTTGTGAACACAGCACTGGTGAATTAATTCCAATGGAATAAATGGGTCAGAGATACGGGTGCTGTACAGATACCCGAACTCACTTGGTGCATGGGCAACAATGCCTGTTAGAAGTGGTTGCTACCTTTTATTTACAAATGCAATAGGAAAAGCTAAACAATGATTGCAGTGTTTGAAATGTAGAGGGTTAAATAAGGCATACTCAGCCAATACTGCTTGTTTGCTTTATTTTTTTCTTATGAGGGATTGAGGGAAAGAAGGCTTTTGAAGCTTTTGTTTGAATTAAAGATTGAAAACGAGCACAAAATAGGTGAGATGGGCTAAAACTGCTGGAGTTCCTGTTCTTGAAATGTGATCATGTTTTCTTAAAAGGAATTAGAAATAAATGCCTCTTAAAGAGCTAAGACAACAACAGCAAAATAAACAAACTGAGTTTCTGCACCTGGTCTTGGCTGTAACCAGGAACTTTGGTACTGTAGAAATGGGCAGAGCTTGTCCATCATGCAAAAAAAGATCTGACTATCTTGTACTAGCTTTGCTTTTTGCTGTGTTTTTATCGGTTTATAGAAATGCTGGATTCCACATTGCTTGGACAGGCCATGCCCTTTAATGTGCAAAGGAAAGAGGAGACTGATAAGAAAGAGAAGAAATCAGGGGGGAATGAAAGAACCTAGAAGAGAAGACTCTCTTTCTCTGCCTTGTTACAGGATCAGAACCTTGGTGAGGCATCCGTAACAGAAGGAGTGGAAAAGCGTGACAATTAAGTACTAAAGAAATGGTGGAAATTGGGCTCTTTCTCCCTTTCCCCCCTTTATTTCCTCTTGGCATTCTGCTTGAATTTTCCTTCTGATCTGTTCTGTGTGAAGGATGCTGGAAAGAGGTTCTGGCAAACAGAACCTGTTTCTACAGTTGTAGGTGCACCACTTAAGTGTAGGTTTGGCATATGCTTCTAGATCCTTTGACTTGAGAGTCCATGCTGTTCTCACTCAGTAGCTGTGCTTTAAGACCATCTGAAGGTGGATGCGTAGAGCTTTTTGTTTCAGCTAATGGATCATTTTTATTTTTAGGTACTATTTTATGTCATGGGCTGGGTCAGAGTCTTATCCCTTGGACAGTTTAGAACGTAAACATTTAACCAATAACCTCCGTACATTTCCCCTGCATGCTATTCTTATGTAAACAGCAAATACCATTATTTAATAATGTGCAATAAATTCAGCAGTTAGCATAATAAGCATGTAAGCTAGTGAGCGTTGCGAAAATGAAGGAAATCCTGCAGCCATTGTGACTCCATTTTTGAATAATGATTTTGTCATTGGGGAAGCTAGTGAGAGAGAGACAAAACATTGTAGCAGCTGGCAAGGTCTCCATGGTTACTTTGGCAAGAGATCTGGGAAACCACCAAGAGTAGTTCATTGCTCGACAGTAAAATGTCATAGGGGAATACTCCTTTGATCACTGAAGATAATCATAAAGAAAAGCTTTAATTAAAAAAGGGGAGAAAGAAGAGGAAACAAGGTTTGTTTAGGGGAAAAATGATTAAAATTGAATGCAGGCAACAACAAAGGTGTATCTAGGACATCTTTAATCGCAAGTTTGTGACTGCAATTTTTATGTGAGCTGTTGTCTCTGCTTATTTCATGTATTTGTGTGGCCTGACAAGATCAGGGAAATAATCTTGTCTGAATGCAAGCAAATTGTCACAGAAGTGGTAGCTATCCAGATAAGGTTGTTCCCTTGTGTGTCATGGGACATGAAATGTCCCCTGCTTCATGCTCATGGATGGGGAGGTTCTGTGAGATCTCAAAACATTGCGCTTTTCAAAAACTTATAGTCTGTCTTAAGAACACCAGGCTTACACAAAATATTTTCTTAACAAAAAAGAATAGCAAGCCACAGCTGGTTTTAGGTGTGATGTGGATCAGAATGTGTATATAAGGTTTTCTTCGTGAGAATGCTAAGAACAAAGGGAAAATGGCCCCTTTTTAAAAGGCATTGTGATTTTTATCAGCACTATGGCTAAAATTCAGTATAATGCTGTGAATTGCCTCTTCTCTAATGCATAAACTTAGAAAAAGTCATTTTGAGCATCACCTGGTTGACTTTGGGTTTCAGGCAGATCGTTGTGCATATGCCTATGTCTATGCATACCTGTGTTTTGCAGCTCTGCTGCAGAGTTTCAAGGTCCAGGTCACAACCTGGTGCCACATGAGAGAATTACTAGAAGAGGTCTTTCTCCAAAGGAGATGAAAGCAGCAGTTGAAGATAATCTCACATCTTGAGCAGTCTGGGATGTTTTTAGTGAAATAGAAAACACTGATTTGCCCAAAATGACTTTTTCATTAGTTTGTCTACTTTGGCGATGTTTTTGAGGTATAAAGGTTTCTGAAACTTAGGGCCATCAAACTTCGGCCAGCTGCAGAATATCAGACACTATGATGGGCTGGTCTGGGATTGGGGAAACCCAAACTCTGAATTGGGCATAACAGGAGGCTGAGGCTGGGATGTACCCATCCTACATGAGTCCCTGAAGAACTGGGCAGTTGGCTATTTAAAATATGAACTTGTGGCATTTCTTGTCAGAGTTGATCCATCTTGGACAACTGCAGATCACTGGTTTATGGACCCTGGCTTTGTATATACTGGTAGAGCATCCATCCAGCTGGGATGTGGGAGCCTGGCAGCCCCCTCCTCCTAATGGGAAGAGGCCTCTTAGCCGCTTGGCCCCACCTCACATACAGCTGTCACAAAGATGGCCATGGATGAGAGCTGGGAAAATTCTCAGTTAAGTAACTGGAATGTCTTTTGTTGCAATTCTTGTGCCTAGCTCACCCTGAGGAATTCAGACCTTCAGGAAGATGATGATGGGGTCCTCCATCAGCAGCAGCTTTGCAGAGTTGCTCAGCCTGTTTCCTGCAGAACAGTTTCCAGGTCACTAGATTTCTACTCAGAGACAGTGATACCTTATTGCTAGAACTAAGCGGGTAGAGGAAGAATGCTGTGCTTGTGCTGTGCTTGGAGAAGAATCAAATACCATTCTGGTAGCTAATTAAAAATAAATGATGTTTTGCTTTCATCAGTGTTTCACCTTTAAAAAGACACTTAGCCCTTAACCAGGTCACTGTTTCTGACCTTTATATTAAATGAAGCAATCCTATGTTGTCTGAGAGATTGAATACATGACCCGTTCATTTGTTTCTGTCAACTCAGTTAAAAAAATAAACCCTCCATAGATCTATTGCATCCTCAGATCAAATTCTGTGTGGCCGACTTGTGGAACCAGCAGCTATTAGTGCACTGACCTTTCCTTGAGTGTTACATGTGCCACACTGACTGTTTTCCTCTCCTCATCAGAGGGGATGGCAGTGGAGGGGAGGGAGCTGAAATGGGACCAGAGGGTTGTTCTCATTTTCACCACCTCCCTAGTCTGCCATATCCTCCGCTATCTGTGATCTGTCAGAGCCTGAAAATGGTCCCAGGGATTCCTGGGCTCTGAGGAATGACTCAGCCTTTGGACTTGGTGGCATAAGAGGAACAATAACCCGAGTAATGCTTTCTGAAATAAAGTAATGCTTGACTTTGCATCCACTTGTTCAGCTTCAAAGGCCCTGAGTTTGAGTTGGCCTAAATCCAAAATTCTGCTTGGCATTGTTTGGTGCTGTCTGCTGCCAGCAGCTGAGGTCCTTCTCACAGTGGTTAAGGGACTTAAATTTTTTGCTATGAATTCTTCACCCACCACTGGTGCATATTCAACAGAGAGGACTGGGGTCAAATGCTTGCCTGATTTTATGCTGTCTAGGGAAGTACGTGAAAAGCATTCATCAATCACTAAGAAGTTTCTCACCTAGGTTTACACATCATCAGTAGTCATGATACATATATTTAAAACCAGGAAGTTATTATTTCTGTTACAATCTGGACATGGGCTTATTTTAGTAGTTTTGCAGTGTCTGGGCAGTGGAAGGAAAATTCTGGTCTAGTTATATCCTAATTTTATTGCTCTGAAGCACTTAAATACCATTATCTTTCCCACTGTACTTATCCAGGGCTCTTAACTAAGTACTTTAAAATAAAGTAGTGTAAGTATTCCCCTTGGTGTGCTCAATCCACCAAATGTTTCTGACAAGGTTGCTTCCTTGTGTTTTGTTGCCTGTCCATTTCCTATCTAACAGATTACATGTGGAGCAGGCCCTTTCCATTTCCAAGCTGATGATTTAGCTCACAGAGCTCCTCATCCAGGACTGGGGATTAGAGGCAGTATGATAGAGCAAACTGAAAGAGTTATCTAAACAGGTTTTTTTATTTTCTGACTTTATCTTCAGAGCCTCGTTCTGAAAATCATTAAAGTGAAATGAAACCTCATATTTATTTTTTCCATGACTCAGAGGGAATAATAAAAATTCATACAGAAAATTATTAGTCCCATTCAATATTGGCAATGTCTCAGCTGAATGCCAGTCCAAACTTTCTTTCTTTCCTCTGTATAGTGGTATCCGAGTGCTTGTCAAGATCACTCGAGCATTTTCATTTAACAACTCCCCTGCTACTTCAGAGATCTTAACATTGGTGGATAGTTTTGACCTCTTTTGCTCTCTTTCTGCTGCATGCTGTAGTTTTTGAGGCCTTGCTTGTATGGGTACAAAGGTTGCAAGTTTGTTGCATGATGCTGGGGAGGATGACCATTGCGGCTGGTGTGGGCCTCCCTGGACTCAGTAATGCATCTCATTGTGTTGGTGACAGCTTTCCTAACACTGCTTTTTGCATTTCTGCTGTCCTGGGTTCCTTCCAGGTCCAGAAGCAGAAGTACTGGAACACCCTGGGCAAGGCAATGCAGCTGTGAGTGTCTGACCATCCTGGTAATGAGCTTTTCTCTAGAGCTGAAGTGGCCTTCAGAACTGTTTTGGAGAGGGCTGATTCTTTTTATTCATTTGGCAGCAGTGCCAAGGGCAATGGCTGATCCCAAGAGGACTGTTTTGAAAGGACTGGCTGCTTACTGATCTTGCTGTTCTTGCAGAGCAAAACCACTCTCGAGCTGTATTCTGGCAGGGATTCAGTGACATTTCAGTAACGTGCACCTTGTGGAAACCAAAGGCATATTTTTTTCTCACTCCATAAGTTTGCAGACAGGTAAGGACTGCAGTCGTTATCTTAGCAGAATTCCTGTTCAGTGAAAAATCAGTCAAGAAAAATCTGTTTCTGAAATACAATGGGCAGAGGTGCCCCATCCCTAGAGGGCACTTGTTTTTCTGGACCAGCAAAGACTATTTTGGATGTTCTTTCTGGAAGAAATCAATACAGAGAAGATATGTTCTGCCATCAATAGTGGGTATGTATGTGCTGGGAAAGGGAAACGTTAAACAGACACTGCTCACTCCTGCTGCCCCTAAGGACAAGAGCCAGAAGGGATTACAAAAGGGAGGAAAAAGGGATAAGTCTCTCAGGGTGGAATCTGGGAAACACAAGAGACTACACTATACACTTCAGCCATACCTTCTCTATTTTAATAATTCAAGTGGTTTACCTATGTTTTGAAAAACGAGTAGATTCTTGTGGCTATTTTAAAAACATCTAAAGTTATTGATCACAACTTGTCTGCCTTTTTTGTGTGCTGAAAGTCACTAACACGGCAATTACACCTAAGCAGGACGAGCTAAACTGTGAGTTGGAAAGGCTTGAATTTAACTCTATAGCTCCTAACTAGTAGCAGGGGCTTATGGAGTACTGGCTCACTGAATGACATTTTGCAAATGTTTGTTTTGATATTCCTAATTATAATTAGCACATTATTGGCAGTCAACCCCATGTAGCATTTGGAGCATGATTGCATAACTTCCCTTTGGTGTTTTGTTGTGCATCATGTATGGGAGTTCCGCCAGGAAAAGAAGCAGACTGGATTGAGAGCCAGTGTCTAATGTCTGCCTTTCATTAGCTCAACCTGATAATTTCTCTGGGCGTTATTTCTTTTTCTGATGTCGTGTAGTCAAGTCCATCTAGCAGAGGTATAAAGCCAACGTGTCATACTACCAATGGTAGCACTGGGTTACTGGGCTGATGGGCAAGGAGTTTTACATAAGCATGGAATACAGACAATGTTCAGTGCTGTTTTGTCAGTTCCTATGGGTTTTAGTACAAAATGTTAAACTGCTTTATGAAAGCATTCTGTCTCAGACCTGGGAGAAGACAAGACCTCGTGAGACTAACTTACAGTAAACTGGAGGGTCACCATTTCAGTGTCGTGCTACAGCGTGTCTAGTTTTCTGCAAACATCTTTTCTATCTCCTCCAGAAATTTTGTGTAAGTTGGGCAGGAAAGAGCTTAGGGTATTTGCCTAGTGCATTTGCCTAGTGCTTCTGGATGCTGAGCAGGCCAGGCAGTTGCTTAAAATCAACTACTCCTGTTTGAAGTTGCACAGAAGGGGCCACTGTGCCTATGCAGATCAGCTTTACAGTGCATGTGCAGAAAACCCGATCCTCCAATTTTCCAGCCCAATTTGAGATTGTTGAACATGAATCTGGAATATCTACATGAAGAACAGTTATATAGTTTGGATAGGCTGGGTCCACTGCCAATGCACATGCTGTTATTTCTGCTCAGGGAACTGGCAGAAGTGGATCTTTGTACCTAAGTGCTTAAAGATCATGCTGAGAAACATGCTGAGACCAATGAAGAAGTTTCACCAAATACCACTGGCCAAGCAGGCTACCATTCTTTGAGTGAGGATCTGTGAATATGAACTACAAACATTTTAAACCACTGTAATTGAAACTCTCACCTTACTCAAAATATTGGTGTTGGGGCTTTGTCACATAAATCAACTGCATCCCTGTTAATTTGAGGTTAATCCTTAGCATGCACTCCGTGCACATGTATGTGTAGGTCAGGTAAATCAGTAAATGCTCAGTTCTTTTGGGGTAAGGTTAGCAATCTTTGGAGTCTCTGCTGGGTCCTGTGATGGTCAGTATGTTCATAAACAACTCGGAAAAGGTAGTGAGCATTAAAGTGATAAAGCTGGCTGATGTATAAAGTTATTTGGGTTTGCAAGGACAAAGACTTGACTGAAGGTCTACAGAATAATCTTATAAAACTGAGTGAATGAGCATTAAAATGGCAGATGAAATTCTGTGTAGTTGAGCAAAATGACGCACTGGGCAAATCCAGTGCCATATATACAATAATGGCCTCTGAGTGAACTGTTACTGCCAAGCAGCAGTGTTGCAGTTATGAAAGATAGTTGCATGAGAACATCAACTCAGAGCTGGGAAGTGGTGGGAGGGCAGGAGCACTTGGGCACTATGAGGAAAGAAACTGAAAGCAACACAGCTAGCATCGTGCTACACCTTGAGAAATGCATGGGGTTTTGTCCCCTTGCCTCAGAAATGACTTTTGAGAGCTAGGAAAGTTACAGAGGAAGACAGGAGAAATCAAATATACGTACAGGATGCTGAATAAGGAATGGCTTACTAACCTTTGTGTTTAGAAAACAAAAATTTGCAGAGTATACAGGAAAGCTACATAATCTTAGCTTAAGGGTGGATACAGATGTTCTTCATTGCTTCTTCCAGTGGAAGAATGGAGTCTATCAAATGGAGGTGATAGGGCCTAGGTTCAGACAAACCAATTAAGAGGAGGTTCTTTGTGCAGTGCGCAGAACTTTTTAATTTCTTGTCAAAAGATGTTGTAGGTGCAAGAAGTTTGCAAGGGTTGGGGAGACTGGATGAGCATTTGGAAAAGAAAAAAAACCCAAATCCTTTGATTGTTACCGCATTGTCAGAATGAATCAGTCTGGAGGTACACCAAAACAAAAACAACTGAAGGCTGAGGAAGTATTTGGGGGAATGCATTTTTAATTGCCCTGTTCCTTCTCCTCTGTAGGCATCCCCCTTCCATCTGATATGGGAAAAAAGACTGTGCTAGGTGGGATCTGGGCATTCTTACATTCAAACATTCATTTTGTTCCAAGTCTTTACACATGTAGTCTGAGATTTTTGAGAGGGGGTTATTTTTTTTTTTTTTTTTTTTTAAAAGTTACACACACACAAAAAAGCTGCACTAAACATCCAGATGCAGTTGAACAGCTGATTATATTATCTCAATTGTCTTCTCATATCAGTCTTCTACCAGGCAATATGTACCATGGGCAATACAGCCGAGTTGCCCTTGCCATAGCACTCCAGGCTACCACTTATTTTCTCTCTCATTTCTCAGTGAAACACCGGTTATTCAAGTCTTTTGCTATTTTCTAAGTCCTACTAGTCTACTTGTTGATTAATATTATTTTTTTAATGAAATAAATTAATTTCATGATCTCACATACAGGAAACATGCATTTTGATAAATACTCAGAGCCTGGGTTTTGATGTGGAAAACTAGTCTGAATAACAGGGAGGATGGTTAAAGGAAATGTGGCAGGGGCAAAATGTTCTGAGGAACATGTAGGAACTCTGAGCAGCCTAATATTAGAGTGGCCACTGTGGGGTCTATACGTGTGTGTAGCTGGCACAAGGAACTTCTCACAGATTTCTCCATAGCCAGTCCTACCCTACAGAACAGGAGAGCTCATATTTTTTTGTTGTGCTGGGAGAAGCTGAAGAAACAGAGTAGATTTAGTGCCTAGATTCCAGTTCTAGACCCTGTTCTCCAAATCCTCTCTTCATCAGCAATCTAGTCTTGTTAGCACTGGATTTGCTGATCTCTTTGCATGACCTGTGAAAAGAGGTTGTGTTACAGGAAATGTAGATTAAGGACCTATTTCATCAGTAATATAGCCAGCATATGGATAGCTGCAAAGTTAGCATAGTGAACCTCATCGCTGACTCTTGAGCACTCCGGAGTGGTTTAGAAGGGTGTCCCAGTTGCATTTGCTGCTGATTCAGTACCTTTCATTGAAATCAGTATTAAAACATGTTTATGTAGAACGAGAAAATTGTGCAGTGTACTGTTCAGAATAGGCTTTGTCATCTTGCCTGTTTGTTGAACTCATTATTTGAGGTGTCGGTGGATTAAGCCCCAAGCCACAGCGGAAATAGGTAGAGCAAGAAGTACAAGAAGAATTAAGAAAAGCGATGCTTTCCAGTCCTGGCCTAAGTGAACCTCTCCAATTATAGCTCAGTAATGAGTTTATTAAAAAAGATGGATGAGAACAGTAAGCGGAGAGATGGCAATTGTTTTTCATAACTGACCTTAGCTAAATGTAATTTAAATAGACATACATAATGTTAACTCAGAGGATTTAATTTTGGTTGGGATAATCATGGTTTGAGCACTCCATGCTGTCTTAATTCAAGACACTAATATATTCCATATTCTGTTAAGGGCCTTGGACATAAAGTTTTGCTAACAGATGTGCAACATATTGAGTTGGGAACAATCTAAGAGTAGTCAAAAGAGCTGCTTTGATTATACTTTGTAACAGGTATATAGTTTCACATTTAAAAATGTATAAGTCTGTGTGACTTCTAATGCTTGTGATTCGCAGGCAGTTACCACCAGTTCCCATTAATGGAAAATTATGATGATTTACATAATGCTAATATCTAGTCATTATTTAAATCCTTAATTATGTGTGCAGCCATGTGGTGCAGTAAAACAATAAAAGGATAATAAATGCAGAAAGTAATGGTTCTTTCAAGGAACTTGGAAGTCAGGTGGCCATTACATTAGAAGAAAGAAGATAAAAATCATAGTTGTACTACCTCTTGTGGTCTTGTGACGGTTACTGGAAAAGGGAGGACCTTTGTTAATATTGCCTTAAGATTTGGGTCCTTGTTCTACTAGTGACTTTTGCAATATAGCTTCAGATCTCCATTTTGTTTCTCTTATTTGATAAGAAAACTTTCTCAATCCCATAGGAAAACTGGTTGTTCCTCAGAAAATCAAATTCTAACTTGTTCTTCCCCTGTTAGAACTGCCTACTCAGAGAGTTCAAAAGTACGTTTGTAGGTTTTCCTGGCCTATGATTCCTTTTTGCTGCTTCAGATTTCTGAGTGAGCCTCACAAGCTACAGGATGTTCATTGCTGGTCTGTTGTGACTTTTTCTGTTAGTTTTATGTAAGGCTGATTGATCCAAATCTACATTGTACTGGAATTTTGATCTCAGTTCATATCTGCTGAATTTTCATACCAGCTGGAGCTCGCAAATGGAATTGTATTAATCACAGTTGTATTTTGTGATAGCAGAGTTGAACTGACCATTGTTGGTCTGTTGTGAGTGGTTGTTTTTTTATTGGGGGGGGGGGAGATTTTTGGTTGGGTTTGTTTTATCGGGGGGCGGGGGATCAGTTGACAGGCAAGAATATTTCTGAGAATGATTACTGGAATATTGATCTCATGCTAGGTTAGTACTGGGGTGCTGTTCCAGGATAAGAAACAGGAGATAGAATATTAAAATTAGGTAGTGAAAAAGAGCTCTCTTAGGCAAAAGAGGAGATAGCTCAAGAGTTGCCCGTCAATTTTCAACACTTCCCTTTAACTCCAAAACATAATAATTGACAAGTCTGTGCTTGTCAAATATTAACGATCAAAGTCTGTCGTTAGACACAAAACTACTATTGCAATTAAGTAGATGAATATCTTCCAGGTTGTTAATGATACACAAAAGGATTGTCTAATTGGTACTGCCTTTAAAATTCAAGAGTCTGATATATCACTGATGTCAAATGGATAACTGCTGTTGGCATTCCTGAAATGGGATCATTACCTTCTTATCTTGCTGCACAGCTGAGAAAGATGGGTATGTGCCATTTTGGATATTGGTCAGGCAGCTACTACTATTGGGCTTGTCCAGACTGGTAGTTGCTGCTGGGTTTATTTCCTCCTCGGTTCTGGAGGAATATACTTTGTACTAGCAGTGGGGGAGGTCTATGGCATCCTTTTGGTACCAGAGTATACAGTCTATTGTGCAGGCGTTGTTTTCTTTGGGGCTTTTCTTTGGGCACCAAAAGGGCACAAGAGGAGATTTGGCTTTGCTAGATCATTCTCAAGTACAGAGTTTCACAGTGTTCATTTGCTTGGGTAGTCCCAAAGAGACAAGAAAGTTTTGCTGTTCAGTGACAGGGATTATCTCAGAAAGCTCTGTCTTTATATGAGACTATTACTGTAGGCAGGGACATTTGATTATTTGCATGCAAGAAATGCTTGCTTTCATATGCTGTGATTTGGGAGCATATGCTATGGAGGGGTAGGAGGATGTAGCAACGGCAGTTCCCTTAACTGAACAACTATCCCTGAATGCATGCCTGTCATGGGTTTAGCTGGCACTGCTAGTTTCATCAGATGCATTCATGCTTTGCTATTAACCTCAGTGGGTCTTGATTAGGTGTCAAGATCCAGGGATGGGTCATTTGAGTTTGATTTGCACAAGTCTGTGCAGCATGACTGTAGACTGCAATGACCACCCTGAGGACAGACTCTCTTTGGCTCTCAATGAGAAAGCAAGATGCAATATTTGGCCCCATCTCTCAGCTGCTTCTGGCCCCCTCCATCACAAATGGAGTCTCACTCACAGGTGCTAATTCCTGGCAGCTACAGAGACAGCAGTTGGGGCATGACTTTGCAGAGACCCTGCAGAGTCTGGGAAAGTCCTTGCCTCATAGTCCTTCTACAATGCTAATGTCATTAGCTACCATTTGTTCCGCTTGGATGGATGTTGTGCCCACCAAAACTCCTCTATGAGAGAATGCTCATATCCCCATGTTTTTGCAAAGGTTTCTTGAATATGGCTTCAGTATCACAACTAAATCCCTCCCTACTAATCTTTAGAAGAGAATCCACTGCTTTACTGTAGGTAATCTTATTCAGTACATTATGGTGTCTGCCCCAAGCAGTAGAGGTTCAGAGACTGCATTTTTAGCAGAGTGTATAGCTTCTCTGGGGCTGGGCTTCTGGGTGCTGTTGTCTTGTTAACAGCATTGATGGTGCTGAATAAGATACACCACCCATGGAATTTTTGAGAGTCTGATAGGTAGAGAGAAACTGAAAGGGATGTAAATTTAGCTAGTTTTACCTCAATGAAAGAGGTAGAAAAACAGCTCTAGAAATCTCTCCCACTCTGACAGCTTTATGGGTCTGTTCTTCTGGTGGGGCTGCATGAATAACCCGTGAATTGACCCTAGAGCTGGATGGCAAGTACACTATAAAGAACATATCTGATGGGTGTGCAATGCCTCACTACAACAGATAATGCAGATGTGCTGTAGTTGAGAGGCTGTTGAATGCTAGAGCAGAACCCCCTAAATTTTTGTGACTGATGTTCTTTTTGTGCCATGGCTGTTGTGTATTAGATCTTTTCTGGAGCCCTCCTGGAGTCACTTGAAGAAATAGATGCTACAGACAGCTTCTGTTGGTTTGATCACATCTCAGTAGGAAACGGAAAGCACTAGACAATTCTCACTGGAAAACATTCTGAGAATCTGTAAGCTTGCTTGTTACAAATGGGGTTTTACAGTGAGAAAGGGAACAAAGACTACCTTCCTGCAATAATGCTCTGAAACTGTCCTCTGTGAGGTGAAAAAAACCCTGCATATGTACCCCTGCTGAAGTGTTATTAGAGAAGACCACTTACAACTGGCTTGGCTGCAGCAAATTTCCAGTGTAGTTTCACATAACCCTCTGCTTTATTGTGGTTGCACTGGCTGCCAGAAAGCTTGACAGCAGATTTGATGACAGATATTTCTGTTTTATTCAAACATTTTATTTTATGCTTGCTTCAATCAGCCGTTGAGGAATGGATTAAGATTCAAGCACCATAGGATTGCTTGGACGGAAATAGGAGTTCAATAAATGTCATCTTTCATGGCACTAAATTGACTGTTTAAAGCTCTAGGCCTTTGGTTCAACCCTTCATTGAACCTCGGTTTCTGCCGATTGAAACCTTTGCTGAGGTCTTAGCATAGAGAACCTGCGTACTAGCTAAAGCTTTCTGATTGCCCAGGGCTATTTATAGAAGCTTGTGTCCTATTTTGAAAAGAGATTTCTGCACCAACCACTCTGAAGTCCTGATGTCCTTCATGGAGCCTTGAGCTGCCTTGTGTCACAGAAATAACCTCCTAATATGTTTAGGTCCTGAAAGCAAAACTTCACAGAAAATCAGGGATCAGAGCCCAAAAATGTCATTACAAAAAGCTGCTGGCCGTATGCAAGCACCAAAGGTGTTGCCTCTTTTCCTCTAAGGCCTTCAGGGAAGTATAGCTGGGACTGACCCAGTTCAAGTAACTGTTGTTGCTTCACACTTAGTCCTCTCAGATTCTTTCTAAGTTGCCTTAGGGTTTTTTGTGCATAGCACTTGCTAGGCAACTGGGAGACATAGTCAGTCCTTCCTCATTTTGAGGGGGATTTAAATCCCTAGGTTTGCCACTCTGGAAAATGCCTTGATGAATAAACTGCTCTGCCTGAAGTTTCTTCACCTTCTGTGAAGTTATACTCTCAACCCAAGCCCACTCAAAATATTTCCCTCAATTTTTTTTTTGTATCGTGGTGGGGAATCCACCTCAAACATTCTGACAGATCAGTTGTTTGCCCCAGGTTCCCCACAAATTTCTACATTCTTTTTTCCCCTCTATTACCTCTGCCACAGTGAACTTTTAGAAGTTGAGCCAGAGGATTCTCAGCTTTGCCCTGGGGCACCATGCCTATTTCCACTGCAGCATAAGATGATTTTAAAGGTCATTTCACTGTGATGCTGTGGCCTGCATTCTCCTCCAGGCATAAAGATAAGGTGTAAACAGTGAAGTCCATTTGCAACCCATTAAAAGGTTACAGGGCTCTTTATCTTGCGAATGGGAGAAAAAAGTTGCTAACACTTCAGGCTGCAGATGTCAAAGAGAGGCTCCCTTTTCATAAGGAGATATGGCCTTCCATAGAGTTAAGCCCTGAAGAGGAACTTACCGTTTGTGCTTTATTTTTCACAGCCATTTACTGCAGCAGTGGAAAAAAAGAAGGGACTGTCTTAATAGAATCCTTCCCCGAGTCGCAGTTCCTGAGTTGTGGAAAAGAAAAATGCATTGAGCCTCCATCATATACTGAGATTAGTCTAAGAATGTAAGTCTTTCCACCAATATCTTGATCCTTTATTTTTCCCCTGAGCTCTAAGGCTGATGCTTTTGAGCTATATAGACCCTGCTGCTTAAGTCTTCTGTGCCTATGTGGTAAATTTGACGTAGATGCTTTGAAGGAGCCAGACTGTAGCCATGCATTATGTCTTACTGGGGTGCCCATGGAGGATCGGGCAGCGAGCTGAGGCTTCTCTCATCCGTTGCTGCATACTTACTTAACTGGGAGAGCGTTAGCTAGCAGTGGGAGTGCTTCTGCACTGCTCCTCTCATCTTTCTATTAACAGAGAGAAACAGGACATGAAAACCAATTCAGATCTCTGGACCCTCCAGAGAGTGATTCCACACACCATATTTTCTCTTTCTCTGCATCGATTCTCGTTTAAGTGTTTTTGACTAGGCACCTGAAGTCATATGGGACAAGTCCAGGTCTGAGTGTCCTCCCTTTTCCTGTAACCCCTGCACAGGCTGCTTACACAAACAGCCCTTGTACTCTGCTGGTCTTCTGTGTACCATGTTATAGAGTCCTGTGCCCTTCCCTCCCAAGTCCTAGTCATTCTCTCTTGTCAGTCAGGCTTATATTTCTTGCTAAATATATGTTCTACTGAGCAGTGCTCATTTCACCTGCTGGCACAGGGATCTTTCAAAATTGCCTAAAAAAATATTTGGCACCCTAAAAAAATATTTGGCACCCTAATGATCAAAATTTGTAATGAGATTACTGCCTCCACAGACAAGCTGCTGTTAGATCACTTCCCAAGATCTTGCACAGTATTCACAGAACATAGTGAAGGCAGGGTGGCCAACTGGAATAACAGAACTGTCTGTATGAATATTCCATTCCATTGGCAAATCTGAAACTCCCACCAGGATTAGAGTCTTTTATCAAAGCACAGAGAAGAGAAACACATTACTTGTAGTGGAGAAGCAGAAGCAGGAACCTAAAGCAATGAAAAATTTCAGGCAGTATTTTCGCAAACCCTTACTTGGCAAATATTTTTAGCAAGTGATAGGAGGCTACCTCCCCAAGCTCCTCCTACTGTTCTGACTGGGATATGGAGAACAGAGCCCAGTGGGATTGACAGCTGCCTACTTGAAGATGCTGCTGGCTCAGTTTGCTGCAGAATATCAGCAACAAACCCATCCTCCACTTATTCTTCGTTGTTCATTATTTACTGATTTCTCAAACAAAAGAGAGGTCAGTTCTTGGAGACCGGGCGACAGAACTGCACCAGTGCCACACTATGTGTAATACAGTTCATCATCCAATTGTGTCTTGCCCCTTGATATCAGGAAATGTTTTACTAAGTAGATGGTGACATCATTCCTTGTTTTAATTACTCCCTTCTGAGAGAAGTAGACACACTGGAAAGCAATGCTGGATTTTTATGCCATTATACAAAACAACCAGAGGATCCAGGAAGCTTTCCTTTTATGGCAAGTGTAGGAAACCCATCCTTGTTCCGTCTCCTGACATGCTGCCCTGCTCGGCAGGAGAACCTCTGCCTCCAAAACTGTGTTTGCCTGTACTAGTTCACCAGGGAAAATGGCACTATTCAACAGCACTTCTATGGTTCCTCAAATATTTCATTATAACCTTGTTCATCCAGTTACTTGCGAACAGAATCCAACAATTAGAGAAAATGTGTCTTCTAGAAAGTCTGGTCCTAATGTGAAAACTAAGGCTATGGAATAGGTGGGCACTGGTTTAAGAAACAAAACACAGTTTATTCTTTATGTCACTATGCCTGAAAAAATATTTAACACTGGAGCTCCCAGTATTTACACTGAACACAAGTGTGAAGATGTTACATTTGAAAAAAATAGAACGTGACTTAAAAACCAAACAAATTAAAATCTGGAGGAAGTGGATCATCATAATGTAAAGCATTCACATTATTCAAAGCGGTGTCTAAAAAACATTGTCAAGAGCTCCTGTGCAAGCTAATAAAACACAGTGACTAAATGTTGGAAAATGTGGAGAGATGTATTTGTAGGGTGAGAAATGTACTGCAATGCAGTACACATTGGAAGGCTTGATCTGAGCTGTACATAATGCAAAGTTCTTCGTTAATTATAGTCACCTGAAGATGGACCTTGTTCAATTTCTCTAATAACAGATTCCTAGAAGGTAGGCTTTTAAGTTCTTATTTAGGTACTTAAATATATAATATGAAAATCAGTGAAAAATTGAGGAAGATGCAGGAAACAACCACAAAAAATGTACTGAGGGTTGGAGACAATGCCTGGTGGTGAGACATTAAAAGAACTCCATCTGTCCAGCTTACAAAAAAAATTTGGATGTTACCTGGTTGCAGTCGAAGGACCTTTATGGGAGGAAGAAACCAGGCAGTAAGAAGACTCTTTAATCTCACAGAATTGATCTCCCAAGACCATTAGGTGGTAGAATTACAACTGACTGGGAATTTTCCAATGAGATGGTTTTGAATTGAAACCAGAAGGTACCTGTTTTGAAAATACTTTTGATGGGAAAAGTTTCTCAAGCTCTGAATAGAGTTTCAAGCCAAAACTAGTGAGTCTTCAGGAAGGCCAATAGAAGTAAGGTAATTGTGTGGGATGTGGAAAGCAAAGTCATGTGCTGTCACAGTACATAATTCATAGGAGTTTTCCTACTGCCTTATGAAAGGGAGTGTGTCATCAGCTGAGCTACCTGCTGCTCTGGGAAATAGCTCTTTTCCCCTTTTCTTTTTCCCTTTTCTTTTCTCCCTCTCCTTTTCTATCATGACCTTCCCCTCCCCTTTGCCATCAATAATGCATTCTCACAAAAACAATTTTTTTCCAAAACAAAAGCACCCTTTCGAAAATACCCATGCTGTCCAGATACAGGACAGAAGATCCCTAAATTCAAGAGGGTCCCAAAGTAGGGAAACTGTTTTCTGCATAGCTGTGGAGAAAATGCGGAGGTAGGTCTTCATGCTGGTTGTTGCACTGTAGTTAGAATAGCCAGATTTCACTACTCCTGGTGCAGGCTGCTGTCTGTGAGGCCCCTAAAGCAGATGTTATAATGTGATGTAGTGCTCGCCCAGTGATTTTTAACTCAAACTGCCAGTTGCAGTCTACATGGGACAGTATTCTTTAGAGAAAAATTTCCTATCCAGACGGCTTCTTCAGCATTTTATTTATGCACAAATGTTTCACCAAACATCTTGCTTCTGCCACAATGTAAATAAGGCATTTTCCTTGTAAATAAAATATTGGTTGATCTAAGAGGAAAGACTTGGGTATATATCGCATTGCAGCTCTAACTGAGAATAGAATGTCTGTGAGAACAGAAGTAAATAAAAATTACATGGTATTTATATAAAAAGAAATGTGCGACATTCTGTGAAGAGCAAAGACCATCCTTGGGAGAAGACTGGCAGCAAATCTAGTTAGTTAATGTATAAAACAGTGCATGCAAAACAGGACAGATTTGGATCTAAATATCAGCTTAATGTCTCATTTCAGGAGGGTTTTGAGCAATAAGTCTTGTCATCTGTAAGCTAACAGCGACCATGGGATGATAATTTTTGATGAGAATTTATGAATTATGAATTTTCCCTTTTGACACTATGAGTTGGAACAGATTAATCCTGTTTCTTACTACAGTAAACAAGGAATGTTTCTTTCTCAGTTTCACAGGTTTTGCTGATTTATTGTAACTTTCTTCTCCCTATGGAAAGATGTTCCAAAAGGAAATTTTGTTTGTTAGGGCACCACAAAATAAAGGAACTCTGTGCTGTGTTTATAGTTTTTGTTCTTGAAACCTTGTGCATTAAAACACAGTGAATATCTAGGATTTAGTCACTCTAGTCTGGTGAAGCTAAAGTAGCTGTGAAGGGTCCAGTTGTGTTTATTCAGCAAAGTAGGGATGATGGCACAAGATCAGTCTGGGCTGACCACACACGTCGTCACTCTCTGTTCCCAGCAGGTTTTGCAGTTTGTTGAAGAACCTTCAGTTCAGACGGTTTTGCTGCTAGCAGGGAGCAATTGCCAGTTTCTGCAGGCCTACGCTTTCTGTTTAGCGCAGCTGCAATCGTGGTGCTTCTCACACACTAAAGGAATAAAAGCATAGGATAAGGATTTCAGCAGAGCTACAACATTACAGTGAGATATGCCAATTGATCTGGTTAAAGCAATGTGTGCTGGAATTTTTCAAGGAACCTAAGAGAATGAAGTACCCAATGGCCATTGGAGAGCTGTAAAAATAGGGTACTTAGGATCAAGAAGTTTCAAAATTTTTTGTTTAAGAGATTTTTCTTTTCATCAAACATAGCATATGTGTCTGACCTTCTCCTTGTTGATCATCCCGAGGCATTATTGTCCATAGTGCTGAGCTCAGCTAGCTTAGTCCCAAGGGGATTACTTTGCAAGACAGATGTGTTGGCACTGCAGATAAAACAAACGCTAGTTTTGCCTCCAAAATGGACGTTATCATTACTGAGCAAGGCATCACAGGAGGTTTTGTTTGACAGTGTGGAACAGTAACAGAGTTGCTTACAGTCTGATTCTTTCCAAAAGATTCAGGAAAAAAATTGCACCCGGCTGCAGCCAATTCGGTCAACAAATAAAGATTCAGGCTCCTCACTGGGCTGTGGCACTTATGGGCTCAGACCGCAGCAAATGCAACCTTCACCAAGAGGATGAAGCTGTGTTGGTTTTTCTTGTACTTGCTACAGCCTACTGTCCTGGTACAGTTTCCCCAGTTCGGCTTATACAAGGTAACTTGGATCTGATTGCTCAGTTTTCTGTGTTTTCCCCATGTAATTCTTTTGTTGTGAATATTTCTGTTCAGTAGCATCTGACCCTTGGTGTTAAAAATCTATAAACCCAATTTCCTAATGCCCTGAGTTCCTTGGTTCCCTGCAATGTTTATGCTTCAGGAAAGGGGTTGGCCTAATTTATAGATGTCAGCTTGCATCCTCAACATCATCTGGGAGTCCTCAGCACCTCTTTCAAAGGAGTGTTAGTCAGGAATATTACTGCCTTGGCAAATCTGGCTTTACCACAGAAACATGTTTCCTCCTAATTGCCACTTTGAAGCATGCGTTTTAAATTGCACGTGGTTACAGTGTATATGAGGAGCTGAGTATCAGGCAGTGTAAGTGGGTTCAGCTCCACTGCCTTGGTAAATTTGTGTCTGCTTATCTTAAATGAGAATCTGGCTCACGGATTGTAGCAGAACAATAGGATGTTTTTTTCTTGTTTGTTATTTGTTTTCACTGCAAAACAGTCCTGGAAACTGTTCAGAAATGAATAGTTTTGCATCATCACAAGTTCTGCATTTTGAATGTGCATTAAAATAAACTTGCTGTCAGATCACAGGCCAGTTTAAAGAGAGCTTTGCAAGTGAAATGAAATATCTAGAGGGCTTTTTTCTTTCTTTCTTTCTTTTCCATTAAACTCCATTTTTACTTAACCACAACAACAAGAAAGAAATATTACACCAAGAAAGAAGGTGAGTACCTGGGGTCTAGTCCTACTGGAATCACCCCTGGCATTTTTCCTTCCTTGATTAAGCTTTTTTTTTTTTGCTTTCTTGTGTACACTTTGAAAGAATTTAAAGATGGTTTCTCTCTCAGGATTGTTTTTTCTTGAGAGTGTGGCTCAAAAGATGGGGCAGGAAAATTTCTTTATGCAATACCCAGTTGCCTGCAGCCCTCTCTTTTTTTCCCCATCTTGCTGTGGAAAGTTGCTCGTTTGGTTTTGGTTGGTTGTAAGTATCCTTTCTGAATGTCCAGACTAATCTCCTATTGAAGCTTGTTAACTCATCTTTAAAGAAGTAGTCTCTGGAATTTTCAGTGTTGTTACGAGAGTTTTTAAAAAATAATACATTCCAATAAAACTTGTTTCCAAAGATATTTGAAAAACAGTGTAGTGGGGATCTTTGTGCTTTCCGAGCAGTTTTCTTTCACCTTCTGTATCAGCCTCATTTCTAGAGCTGATAATTGATTACAGTCTCTGTTTCTCAAATAGCCTTAAGAAAACTTACTGGCATCCCTGTGCCTCATTACAGGATTCTTGTCAAGGCCTGGGCGACCTTGTCAGCTTTATCTACATTATAGACACTCTAAACTGCCTGGGAGACCAGAGCTGCACAAAAGAGAAGGATGACTCCTGAAGGGAATGCTTCCATTTCCTGCTTTTGCATCTCCAGACAGGAATGGCAGCCTGGAAGGTCTGGAGCCGTACTTGCAGCCAGAGCAGCTCTCTGTGATTTTGGGCAAGTGGCTTAGGAAAGTGTGTGCCACTGAGTGCCTCGGGTATAGCTCGAATGACTGGCTGGGTTTGTTTCTTCCAATGAGAGCTCAGGGTGTCTCTTAAGTCTCTGCTCTTCTGTGGTGCATCACCCCATGAATGAGGAGAAATCATACTACTCTATCAGGCTTTTACGCTAACTAGATTTAAAAGGGATTCTGAAGTACTGCTATGGTGGTCAACGTGTAGAACAGAGGATTGCATTTCATTTGTGTTCCAAACCCTTCTTGGAAATGAAGGAGGAAGGAGCCAGCACAAGTCTGAAGCCATTAGGTCCTGATGTGCGGGGTAAGATCTGCATCTCCAGAAAAGAGACCTAGAGACTTACACAGGCTTGGGAATAGCAGCATTGAAGCATTTTGCAAAGCACAGGTATTATTCATGCTGTCAGCAAGGCAGTCTTTACTTTCTCCAGAGGTCATCTTGAGTGAGGTGGGTTCTCCTGCCACAACGAAAGATATGACAGTGCAATTAGTCTAGAAGGATATTTATAATAGTCTGCTTTAAAAGTGATGAGACTATATTTGCTTTAATGACTGTAGAGTGCTCGGGTTCTCTGGTGATGAGGAGGATGCAGCTAGAAAAGCAAAATAGCACTTTAAAGTTCAGATCACAAATATCTTGCAGCGTAAGAAATGGCTACGAGTCCTGAGTAAAAATGTCCTAAAGGGAGGCCACATGCTTAACTTCCTTCTCTGTTGTTTATACTTATGTTCCTGATCGGAACAGGCTAAATGTTAAGAACAAACTCAGACAGCGACAATGCCCATATTGCAATGAGCATTTACTGAAATACTTAAAAATCATCTACATGGCTTTTATGAGAGAGGATTTTTTTTTTTTTTCTCTTAAATGTCATGTTTTCATGCATTCTCTTCTAGAAAATCTTTCCTTGGACTCACCTTTTGTAATCTCTAATAGCAGCCCAGCCCTAAGACACACGGAATCCTCTGTCCCCACTGTCCCAAGCTGACCTGCATGTGTCCAGGACTGGACCTTCCTAAGTGACACTGTGCCCTAGGCTGGGGCAGGTTGTGGTGTAACAGGTGAGCATGGAAGCAGACTGTTCTAGAGTGTGAGAAAATGACTCTGAAATGACCACAGGGTAAATTTGCCTCCTTGAGCTGGCACAGCTTTACTTCCGATAACCTGTGTTCAGAGTTCACAGCTTTGTAAAAACAAAAGCAGCTTGAGTTTTCAAAGGTTAACACATTAATATGTCAATGGTTTTCCATCCAGTCCTGCCTCCTCTCCTTTTCTGGCACCTTCTCTGAACTCACAAACGGATCAACAAATTTTATTCTGGTTTTACGTGGTGAGAGAAAGGGAAATCAACAGTTATTTGTTTAGGGCTAGTGGAGGCTGCCTGTATATGTCTTATTTCTTTGCTGGTGGGCAATTATCTTTATTGCACAAGACTTCTCTCCAGCTGTGAGACACAATCCAAGCAGGGAAAATGGGGTGTGATTCCTCATGGAGTGTTAGCTGTTTGCTTCCTTTCCAGTAGCATGCTGTTTTCTATGAAGAATTCTGTATTCATGCAGACCTGTTTTTAACACTAAACCAAAGCTGCATGTTCTCAAAACTCCTTTCTTCATAAGCCAATTTAATAACTACTTTGATTGTTGACAATTACACATTGTATGTTTGGAATACATCTAACCCATTAGAGCGGCAGCATTGCTGAGGGGTGTCTTGAGGAACTCGGTACAGTCTTTTCGTGAGATCTGAAGCTTTTGGAATGCACTGGGAAGCTTTATGGATAAAGCATTTGAATATAATAAGACTTTTAGTGTAATTTACTTATGTTATACCTTCTCTGATTTCCAAACGCTGGTGATAGTTTAAGGCATAAAGCCAGTTTTATAAAGGAACTTGCTTGGCATTTCAAAGATTCAGTGAGACCTGATGTAAGGGTCTAGGGATCAGTCAGCTTAGAGGACAGTGGGGGAGCTTGGATGTGGATAATTTCTGTGAGAGTGATCCACAAGAAACAGCAAATATTTTGAATGTGCTCTTTTATGTATGCATCACCTTTAATGTATTTGGCTTAGTTCTTCATTTCTACAAATTGAGGTATCTGGAGCATTATGCATATGAATCCAGAGCCTTTGTCAGCAGCAAGGTTCACAGAGAATGTAAAAGCATGGCTTCTTGTTACATGTTGTGCTGTTAATATGGTTTGCAACTTCATGTGCTCCAGCTATTTGTCCCAATATACTACCAGCTATTGGGTATGAGTACAATGTGGAGTTTACTGATCCTGGTTTTGCTTTTGTGGAAGGAGGTATCCTGGAGCCATTTTGTTGGATCCATGAAGCACCAGCCCACTGGTGCTGGCTGTGATGTTGCAGATAGGAAGCATGTGCTTGCTTCCAAACCACTCTGTCCATTCCTGTTCTGGTGGTTGCATAGGTGAGTGTTTAAGGTGTGTTATAATCTGGATAGAGATCAGACCTTTCCTTCAAAATGCATAAAGATGCCATTTCCTCTCAGATAGGAGCATCACAACGGAGCAGAAATACATACCTAAACTGGGGCAAAACAGGAGAGTTATCAGCCCAACTTTGCAACGAAGGCTTCAGCAGTAGGTGGGAAATAGAAGACGCACAACAACCTTCCTACCTCAGGTTTAATGAGCTAGCTGTTTGCATTCCATCTCAAGTTCTGAACATCTGAACATTTGATCTATCCTGTGACTGTGCTTATCACTTGCTGAACATCAGTCATGCTGTGTTTTTAATGAATGTCATGTCATACATATAAATAATTTATATTTAAAAAAAAAAAAAAAAAAAAAAAAAAAAAAAAAGCCAGATTTAGGTTGGTTAACACTCAAAGTGGACAGACTTTTTCTTGTTATTTGTATGGGACATTGGGGTGGTATAGATACTATTTTTGTTTCTTTATTCATGGAGTACGTTTTCTGTCCCTCTGCAAAGTGTTGGTTTGGGTCCTTATCTTGTAAAACATGAAAGCAGCAGATACCTAATGAAGCAGGAGGAATGTGTGAAGGGCAGAAGCTGAGACAAACTGGATAAAAACTTGTTAATGAGGAGATAATAGTATTCTGGGAAAGGTTGAAAAAGAAGGTTGAGAAATTAAAGCTTCTTTCACATTATGTAGTAACTTGCAAATATTACAGAATTTCCTTTTTAAGGGCTTATATAGTCTTTCCAGCCAAAGGCTTATAAATATGGCACAGTGAGTTCCGAACTTAGGGCAGTTAGTTTAGACTTACGACAATACTTGCAGACAACAGATGGGATTGCTCTGAGCAAGAAGAGCTTGCCTTCAATACTGGAATTCTAAAAAGATTTGTGTTTGTGGACTTAAAAAATAAATTACTGAGATACTTAATGCATGGGAAGTATGATGTATGTTTTGTCTCTTGGAAATGTATATTCTTTTAGAAGTGGAAAGATTTGTTTTCAACAGCATGTTGAGTTTTTAGCTGAAACACTGGTTTTGAGCATCACTGTGCCAGGATCAGTTTGGGTACAGCAGAATCCTTGTACTGGGTTGCACTGCCACATGCCTCCCTCATCAGTAGTTCTCTATTTCAGAACATCTTTGCACAGATCTTATAGATAATGCAGGGTTACCATGGCTCTACCTCCCAGGTTGTGAATTAAAGCTGTTTTAAAATACCAATGGTTTCCAAAGGACTTGTTTTTAAAATTATGCATTTTGTTGGTGGTTTTTTTTGCTAAATTTCAAGCATTTTAAGTATGGCAATAACTCTTCAGTTTTCAAAAATATTTTCAGTAAAAATAAAATTTCTGGGTTTAGCTGCTAGGAAAAAAGTAAAACCAAAACCAGAAGATGAAAAACCATTAGGCTGGGATCATTTTAATACCAAGCTTGATCAGTTCCCCCCCCTGTAATTTTGTTAAGTACACAGGGCCCGTTTTCCAACTTAATTACTGTCTTGAGGTAGAGACTGTTCAGCAATGTAAAGGATGCAAAATCTTTGCTGTGCAGCATAACTATCGTGTAGTCATTGTTAGGTAAACCCCAGATAATTGCTGGGTCTATTTAAGATCTGCATTTTAAGTGTCATTGTAATAACTAGTGAAGAGGAGAGCAGCCTGAGTTAGCATAACTTTGTGGCAGGGGTGTTCTACCATTGCAGAAAAATTAAGTAAAATAGTCCCACTTGTGTATTGCTGCTATAAGAAGAATATCATTAGGTGCTGTCATTCATTCAGAAGTGTTTCTGTAATGAGTTCTTTAACAAAGGTTGCAGAAGTGGCTAAATGAAAATAAAAGAACCCTTTGTTTCACTTAGGAAATTACAGACAGTTACTTTTGTGATGCTGATGGAACAATAATACTCTATTAGAAAAAGTAGTAGATTTCAGACTAGAAGTTTAATTAAAAAATAAATAAAAAGAGGTTTAATTGCAAGGGTAGTAATTTTCCAGCTCTTCAGCTTCTAAAGGGAATCCCCTTCTTGTGGCAAGATAAAGCCTACATGGATGTTGGCCTTGTAGCAGTAGGCAGTATTCCTGGCCCATCTTGGTTTTTTCACAACAAGCCTGAAGACACCAGAGTAGTAAGTTAGCTATCGAAAGATTATGGGGTGGGTCAAGCTCTTACTGGGGCTTATGACCAGCCTGCCATTGACTCTGACGGGGCTGACCCTGACTAAGGCAAACAATGACAAGGGAGATAGCCATAACTGAAAAAGTGTCTTGGATGCTGTAGACCTTTCATGTGCAGAGTGACGCTGACATTTCAATATCTTCAGCCCATTTATTGCAAATGGGCAGGCATTGTACGTGGCTGGATTGGGCTGGTTTTAGAACTGCTCAGCTATCGGGTTGCTTGAGTCAAAGTAGTTATGCAGAGTGGCAGAGCACATCTGGACTTGCAATGTATAAGTATTATACTTGTCTTGCTGTCCCTGGCTATTATGCCTTTCACCATGAGGTTGCTGTGCCACCGCAGGAAAGCTGCAGCTCTTGTGAAGCTATCTGAAAAGGTCGGATTTTACAATTTAGTGCTTTAAAGCAAATCACTGTTTTTGTTTACCAAAATAGGCTGGGCTGCAAACCACTGTGGAGCTTCTCCATAGGCAGCCCAGAAATTTCTGGAAGCAGCATTTTCTGGGAGGAGAAGCAACAACTGTTCCAGCCACCACTGGCGTCTAACACTCTGTCACTCTTGCTAAATTTGCTAAATTTTTTTTATATTGTAAAAGGAAGCTAAGAAAGTTGAAATATTTTTCATGGTGAACTAAAAGGCCTGTTTAAGCTGTTAGTCTTTGCATGCAGTAAAGCAGTCAGCACGGTGTTGGGGAGTGTATAACTTATGATGTGTACCTGTACCGCAGGTGTGTGAGGGGCATAGCTGTGTAGTCTTACCAGCTCAGATTAATTTAAGTGGAAGCAAAATTAATTCACTACTGTGTTCTTTGAAAATACTGTCTAAATATGACAGTTCAGTGGCTGGACAACAAAGCTAAACACAGGTAGAAATGTTATTTGCAAAGGTACCTAAGTATTGGAAAAACTTACCTAGGAACATAGTTACTTCTCTATCACCCACATCATTTGATCAGGATGAGGGGGGTGTTCTGAAAAACATGCTGTTGTCCAGCATCAAAAAATGAAGGATTATTGGATCAGCCCAAGTATTCAGGAGACCAAATGAAGTGCCCATAAATGTATTTTCTGTTCTTCTCTTACTTATCAGTATCTTTGGCTGGAGATTGAAATGGAAAAGATTAGGAGAAACCTTTCCAGAGGACAAAATACTGGGAGGTTTGATGTGATCATAAGGTCTATGCACTTCCAGATGCAAGATATAGCCGGTAGATGGGACACCCTGCCAGAAGCTGGCAGGCTAAATGGTCCGGGGGATCCTGCCAGGATCATGCTATTCTGGTTGGGCGTGAACAGGCTTCCCATCATCCGAGCGCTTGTCTCCTGCAGGCTTTGTGATATGCTGCTGCTGTCCCTGCAGGAAAGAACTTACAGTGAGAGTGCTGTCAGCAGGGTCTCATCTCCCCCACCCGAAAGCTTTTGCTCAGGTAGGTCATGGCAAGATGAACCAGGGAAGGCCTTCAGAAAAGAACCAGTTGGCGGACCCGTGGTGGAGAGAGGGTCCCGGTTGTACTTGTGCTGAATGGGCCCCTGTGGCTGTGGGACACACGCGGGTCCGTAATGCTTCTTGTCGGCTGGCTCAGAGACTGCCGACGGCCTCCTGTTCTCTTCCAGAGAGAGCTTTCCTTCACGCTGCTCTGTCTCTTGTTGTGTCCCTTAGCTGAAGCTCAGTTGGCCGGCACCGAGATGCGGTTGCTGATGCAATGCATTGTAGGAACCTGGCTGTCATCTGCAGCATTTGTCTGCAATAGAGAACTAGATTGAGACCAACCTCAGATACGTCTTTTTACATCAGCTGTGGTTTTCTAAGGTTTTCTTCTTTGAAGGAAACATTGACAATTCCTAGCAGAACTCAGCAAAATTACTGATCTCTGGTTTTGACGAGACAAATGGACATAAATTAGTGAGAGTGCATGCCCTACATTTCGGAGAGCTTCCTCAGCTGCCTTGTGAGATAGGACTATGTTTTTCACCCGGCATTTGGGAGGGCAGGAGGAGTTTAACACAGACCTTTCCAGTGTAGTGGTTTTACCCCATCAAGTATACCCCTACTTAGCAATTTGTTCTATGAAGTATAATGATGCTCTCTGCAGCACTTCAGTGTTTCTAGATGATGTTTGGACTGTGCAATCAGACTGTGATTAGATGGTTTACAGTTCAGAATCACTCTGACAGCTGTGATTTTGTGGCTGTAGTAACAGCAGCAAAGGTAGGCCTCAGCAACAGCTTTTCCAACAGTGTGGTCTCGCAACAAGTATGTGAACTTTAGCTAAAGGCCTTGAAGGAAGAATTTGTGCACCTGACTGTATGCTTTGCTACAGTCCATCGGTGGCTGTGGATGTTTGTCAGACCTGCATCTGTATAACGGCTGTTGTTACCCACTGTATCACTTGGCAGTTGAGCCCTCTTTTCTTGCATACCTTCTTTATCAACAAAAATAGATTTCTTGGCCTGAAAGCAGGATAAGTAAAGCCCCGACATGCCCCCTGTGCTGAAAATACCAGCAGATTCCTACTAAAAAATGCAGTTAGTAATTTCTTACTTGGAAGGATACCAATCAGTAATTGAGTTCACTTCTGTCCTGTTATCAGCAGCATCAAGGATGATATAATAGTAGCCTGACTGCTTTCTTCCGATTTTGCTATGAAAAAATACCCTCAGAATTTAAACCTTGTAACATTAAAAAGCAAGTATATGATTTCCATTCAGGGACTCTGGAGACAACTGATTAACTGTTACTAATATCATTTTCACTTGATAACCATTTTTACTGTAGCTAGACAGTGGTGCCGACTCTTGAGGCTTCAACAATGTTTTCTTTTTTCACTGGAATTTAAGCAGAACCTTTGAAAAGGCTTTTTGGGGGGACAGACTTCTGGCCAAATTTCCCTTTTTGGAATGAAAGTCCAGATTTTAGCCTGGGTACTTCATACTCTTGTTTTGTTTTTCTGTCAGGTAGTGATCAGGTGGGCTGACGGAAGCACCCTGCACCTCCTCAGGCTTTTGAGGGTGGTGTTTGCCAAACTTCGTGCTTTTCTGGAAGCTTTTGATTTAGCTGAAAATGAGTATTTCTCCACACACACCTTTAATTGAAAATCTTTTTATGTGTTCTGCTGATTGCCCCCAAATTAAATGGAAAATGCAGTGGTTTGAAACCCGTCCTTACTGTAACAAGACCAAAAAGAGTTCATAGAAGATCACCTGACCATTTTACCCCGTGTACTCGGTCCCACTAGTCTTTATCAAAGGAAGCTCTTAAACTAGGTAGGCTCTTTACCCATGATGGCTCTAATTCACATCAATATCCAAGTATTCTCATAAACAGGTTGTTTATTTGCACAGACTATAGCAAAACAGAGTCACTGTTCAGTTGTATTGTTCCACTAAGCCAGAACTACTGAAGATACAAAGCAAGCAAAGCATGAGTTAAGGCAAAGCCATTTATTAACACTCCACAAGTGTCTGTTAATGAAAAGATAAGCATATCCTGTTACATTTGCCATGGTTTAAAAGTATCACAGTTACATTTGATATTAAGGCCCCATTTATAAATATTTTATTGTGATTCAATAATTGATAAAGTGATTTATAGCTACCTTGATAATACATTAATGCTTGTGGAGTACATTATGCTAACCAAATTAGCTGAAAATATGTTTTGTAATTGTAGTGGTTTGGTGGTGCATCATCTGTTAAGCTTTTATTGCCAAAGCCTTTTAATTGTTTCTCTGTTTTGTTATTTGAAATGGTTAACTATTTATCTGAAGAATGCCTAGCCTTTCTGCCTTTTCTTTATTTTATTAGTACGGGTGCAATAAAGGTTCTCCTAATAAATGCAAAGTAGCAAGCTGTTACAACCTTTTCATGGTCCAGCATCGCAGGGTTTGTTATGCAGGAAAACACCTTGCTTCCCTATCTTTGGAAAAATCTCCCTTCAAAAAGCCTAGTGAATTCAAAAACTGCTCAGTCTCAGCTTCTTCCAAGGTCAAAAGGCCCCCAAAATGAGTATCACAGCCTGATTTCTTCTTTTCATAGGCTTGTCATTGCAGGAGGAATGTGGCGGCTTAACAGCTGACTGCTGAAATGCCTCCAGGATCTCCCCACAGAGACTTTACCCCACCCCAGGAAAGATTTTTCTTCTGTGTTGTAAGGCTGTGGGTAGGCCAGCAGAATTTTTGACAAAGGGAGCCATTATAACAAAGATGGTAAAAAACTGTGTAAAGGCAGTATTTTATTTTTTTTTTTCTTCTGTATTTTATCCACCTGTGAAACTAATTTCCTGAAAAAGCTATCAGATTAAAATCTTAACAGAATTAAAGATAAACTGGGATATTACAGGGATAACTAGATTGTGTAGTGGCAAGAGAAAATACTAAACAAAGGAGGCTTTTGGAAGAGGTAAAAGAACTTCTGTGACAGGATTCACCATCTGTCTATTCAAAGTTGGGAGGATGCCATCCTGTACCTTGGTCCAAAAATCTTCCTTGCATCTTGTTCTGAGGTACCTGGCATTAGCTGCTGTCAGAGGTTGGGTATGAGACTCAGTGCTCGCGGTTGAACCCACTCCTGATATTTTTACTGGAGTCTTTGAGACATGTTGGCTGTAATAATATTCCATTTTGTGTCCCTTTCCCTCCATGTGTATAGCCACAAAGGCAACATCTGATGCATCTGAACAACTTGCTGAGAAGGTGCATCTTGGTGATCACCATCAGTTTAAACCATAAAATAACAGGTATACATACTCACAGGGATGGCTGTAATACAAAAGATATTTCCAATAATAATAATACTTTCAGTGCAATTTAATTATCTAATTCATCATCATGTTCAGGCTTAACAGGTTTTTGTAAAGCCATTCTAAAACAACAGCAGCTGTTTTTCTTCATCACACTCATTTCAATTCTTTTTAAGCAACCTAAGAACTTGACAGGAAAAAAAGAAAAAAATGTTGTCACACAACTTACTGAGTGTTTTGGGTTTCTTTTTAATAGTGTTAGGGCTAAAACACTGGGTGGAGAAGCAAGTCTTATGTGGGCTGGATAATGTATGTTTGGGGCCAGGTCTCCACACTGCAGTTCCTATTGAGAGCACTGAGTAAATAAAGTGACAGAATTTTCAGGCTTGGCTTTTGCAGCTTTCCAGGAGATCAGCTGGGAGCTGTTGGGTGCTGAGCTCGTTTGAAGAGCTGATCCTTTGTAAAGTTTGATCTGGTCTAATTTTAGGTGTGGTAGTCAGGAAACTTGTTTCCTTTGTAAAATTGTTGCATAGCATGAGTTTTCAACTGTGATATTCAGCTTATGTTTTCACTACCATAGTATCACTCATTATTTGTAGTGAAAGCCTTTTCTCTAGCTATCTGGCATTCATACCTTTCAAAGAGTGCTATGGATTATCAACCCTCCCCTCCTTTTGTATTTTTGTCTTTCCTTTTTAAGTTGGAAGTGCTCAGTTCTATGAGCATCTTATCTGGTGACTGCCTTTCCAGGTTGGTAACTCTTGGGGCTCTTTTGAGAACCCATTCAGCTTGCTCGTTTTTCGGTAATGGTTTGTTTCCTATCCATGCTTGAGTGAAATCGCTTCTGATTCTTACAGATGTGAATCAAGACAAGGGAGGTGAGTGTTCTTCATACTAAAATGTTCTCAGGCTCATCTTAATGTCCACGCTGGTCACACCTCTCAATGCAAAGCATGAGGGAGTCTTGTCATGCCTGTTTGCAAACAGTTTCAGAAATTCCTCTTTGATGTATGAGGTACTTGGCAGATGATGTGAAGCTTGCAGTTGCTGATTTTGTCAGGTCAGAAAGGTTGTCTCTTATGTCCTAAAGCTTTCATTAAAATGTTTTTCTTTTTACATGTTGATTTGAGAAATGTGTGTCATGATGAACTGTTCCCCTAGGCCTCTACTGAAGAACTTGGTTTTTCCAATAATCTTAGACTCGACAGTGAGCTAAAAGGGGCTTGTGTCTAGTCTGTGCCACCCAACGTTAACCTCTGCAGAGTTAAGCTGGGGTCTTTCTGTGTCACAGAATGTCTGAAGGAGTAGGGAAAATGAGAGTTTGGAAAAGACTTCTAAAAAGTGAAGGGTAAAAACTTAACTGTAAAAAACCCCAACAAATCAACCAAGAAGGGTCTTAATGGATTTATTAAAGAGATTATGTGATAAGACCTCCTGTGGTAGCGTGAGACAACATCCTCAGTTTCCAGTAGAGGTAATCTGAAACGTTCATCCTAGAAACCTCTTGCTTATAGAAGAGCTTATAGGTTTTTGGAGACATGTTTTTGACTCTAGAACTGACTCATCACTGGAATGTGATGGCCTTCAAGGCACACTGGCAATACCTTTCTAGGAATTACTTAATTGGAAAGAACAAAAGTTATGGACATTGGTCAAGAATTGCAGTGCCTACATTTTAAAAACAGAATAGAACAGACACCTACAGAAAGAAGTAGGTTAACCTAAAATGTTCGAAAATGTTGGAGCCCATCACCGCCTGTAGGAAATTTGGAGATCCTAACACTAATGTGTCCTACTGCAAAACGTGCTCCTGGCTTTGTACGAAGGTTTCAGCTTCTTACTTGTCACTTGAAAAATTACTGTGATGCAGCCTTATGGTTATCAAAGATTCTAGAGGAGCATTTGAGATATGTAACAGAGAGAGTTTGTGTTATTTGAATAAGCTTTGTTATTCAGAAAGGTGCAGGTCTCCCATAGGTTCTGTTACATTTTCCTTGGTACTTGGGGTGTGTTGTAGTGGCAAACACCCACCTTAAGAAACCTGGGTCACCCCACCAAATGACACTGAGACTGAGGTTCATTCTAGAGCACTGGGTGTAATATTCTTGGATTACAATTATCAGTAGGTTTCAAGGTAGGGAGGAGAAGGAAACCAGAAGCTTGTTGAGGGTGTTAAAATCACATTAGCATAACACAGGAGTGTTCAGTTTACAAACCTGGATCTCTGAAGGTGTAAATGAACATCTGGTGCCGGTGCTAATTGCAGTGATCTAAAGTAGGTGACTGTGATTTTGGGAATGAGAGATTAGCAAGGCCCCGCAGTAGTGCTACTGATGTCTGAAAGGGGTAATTTTAGAATTCTTCCTCCTTGCATGCAAAGACTTTTTGTGTTTATTAACTTTTAAATCAGCCAGCTTACTTGCATGCTGTGCCAGCTCTCCCACTATTGACATGGCTTTGGTGTTTAAAATCTGCATTGCTAGAGGGACTACTGATTTTGGGTTGTGTGTCCCCCTCCCCCATTATTCTTTTTTTTTTTTTTAATTGGCCAACCTGAGAAACCATAAAGACAATGATCCCAAATTTCTGAAAACTGAGTGCCCCCTTTAGGAAAATGAGAGCAATTGTGTCTACCCATCTGAAGGCTATTCAAATATAGCCAAAATAGTTCCTTTTTTAGGCCCCATATGTTCTGATTCCATCCACCACTTCAGCTAGTATCTCATGTTTCATAATTGTGTGTATTTTTTTGTTATGCTCAGTCTTACTGTAAAATACTTAATTTACTCTTTTAGCAGATAAGGAAGATTAGGTCAAAATTTCATCAAACACCTCTCCAGTGAAACAAAGGTTAGTCTGTCATAAGAACCCAACCCCATACCCCCTCCAAAGTTCATCTTTTAATGTTACCTGATTCATTATGTGATTTCTAATTTAATTTCTAATCTTACTCTATTTGTATATTTGAAAATATTAGAGATGAGCCAAACTTCAAAAGTGCTCTCTTCTTTTGGAGAGTCCTGACAGATTTAAGAGGGGCTTGTATTACTTGGGCATGTTACGCTTTACAGAGGAATTGCATTCATGCCTGAGAGTCTGAATAGAGCAGTTGTTAAACCAAAGAAGAGGCAAAGCTGAAGGAGGTCTAGTTTTTTGGTATCACCATTGGTAAGACTAATTATTTTGAAGAAAGAAGGTAAAGGGACTATTGATTTCAAACTAAACAGATGTGTGGTGGTTGCTTCTACAGCCTTGTATTATTCAAGCAATATTTATGTTCTTTGAAATACAGCAGGGGGCACAGCTTTGATTACTCTGTTGCTGTGGAGACCACAAATATATGTAGCTCAGAAATTTTCACTTCATTTCTGTTTTCAAGGCCGTGTGACATCCCTTCAAAGCAATGGTCTTAGGAAGGGCAGCACCCTTGCAGGAGCAAAATCCTGTGAGGGCGGAACAGGGTTGATGGCATGTGGAGAAGTAACAGGACCTGACAAAGACATGTAATGAAAGATAAAGTGGGTGAATTGTGTTTTTCCACCTATCTAGTTCCAGTGAAGCTACTTTATAAAGAAATAGTTATGGATGTGGTTCATCCAGGGCATTGGGTGACTGCCACAATCCTGAGTGGCACCTGCCTTGTCGGTAGATGGGATTTACATTAAGTCAGCGCTTAGCAGCTCATGGCCTTCAGAGTATTACAGTGTTTCAACTGATTTAGCTGGGATGAACAAGAGAAACTCAGAGAAATAGAAAAACCTGTAGAGGCTTGAAGGCTTCAAGGAACAGTCTAACCCTCACATGGTATGACCTTCAGGTCCTGTGTTGGTGGGAGTGAAAAGTCTCCTGAGAAGAAGGCAGCAATGTCAATGGGGAGAAAGACTGCCCAAGTAGCCACTGCTGTCTCCTTCCCTCCGCTCGGAATGATGGCCTGATATCCCTACGTAATGTGGACGCACACAAGGGAACATATATGTCAGCTATTTGAAGGACATAGGTTGTTGAACTGGGAACTTGACTATAAGGGATGCAGATTATCAGGGTGTTTGATGCCAGTGTGAGCTATGCGAGGACTAATTTTATATATGTGTGAGCATGACAGGCATAGTCTTTATGTCATGTTGTAGTGGAGCTGCTAGTTGTGTACCTGCATGTGTATACCAATCACATGGAAGGGAAAAAGATGAATTATTGAATGTAATAGTAAAGTCTTAGGTAGTAGATTTGAGACAAGAGTCTATGTGATAGCATTCTCTGACATGCTGCCAGTGTCATGTGCAGGGACAGATGGAATTGGGGAATCTCAGGTCATGGCTCAAAAGAACGTAGCATAGGAGAAAGACATCATATGCATTAGAAAACTGAGGAAAAATTGGAATGGATGGAGGCTGTATGGGGAG
Source organism: Astur gentilis (assembly GCF_929443795.1). Classification (NCBI taxonomy): domain Eukaryota; kingdom Metazoa; phylum Chordata; class Aves; order Accipitriformes; family Accipitridae; genus Astur; species Astur gentilis. The sequence goes on from NC_064891.1 coordinate 29,172,987, forward strand.
AGAGAACCAATGTGGAACCAGCCAGGCAGTGCTTGAAATTGAAGTAAAAAAAATAATAATCTAGGGGAGCTTTAAAACCAAAGTCAAGGGAAAGCTAAGAAATGTAGATATGTTGAGGAGAGATGTTGATGGGAGAAACATCATTTCAGGGAGGAGTTAAGAAACTATAATTCTAGACAAAACTAGGACACAAGTTGATAAGACTGAGAGAGGGAATAACAAAAAAAGAGTTTGAAAAGGTGAAGTCTCAATTTATCAGTACATGGAGACACAACCAGCATGACCCTGAATATGTGCAGCCTTCTTGAGAAGACTAGGAAGTAGCCAGTACAAATGGGAATATCTGTTATAATTGAAGACACTGATATAACAGCTATTTTAGAACTTGGTAAAAAAATTAAAAAAATGGGACACTGCTATCTTTAGGTATAAAGTCTATAGAAATGATAGAGCAGGATATTCTTTGGTAGTGAACTTACATGCTAAGTAAAGCACGTAGTGCAGGAAGCAAGCTATCAATAAGTATCTTTATGGATTAAAATTCTCTTTGTGAGTGGAGAGAAATCCTTGTAAAGCCATTGTATCAGCTAGTCAGAGTAGCTGTAAGATACATAGATCAAAGAGTCGGTGAGGGAAGAAATACCATGATAATGGGAACCTACATGGGATATATGGGGAATGATAGCAAGACAGCATTTTTAGACTCAGTTAATAACTGAAGCAACTACTCTGCTGGATGTGAAGGGAGAAAACTCTTGATATAGCTCCACGTAAGGCACAGAATCTTCTTCAAATTATAAACTGCCAGAGCTTTATCTTGCAGTAGTGCTCATAATGTCTACTTGGAGGCAGCATCATGCAGAGGCCATTTTTCCATGGAGAAAAACCACGCACAAACTAACAAACAAACAAAAATTTAAAAATTCACCAAGCTAGTGTTTAGCTTTTAAACAGAAATGAGGCAGGTCATTAAAAGGGAATTTTTAGAGACTGTCTCAAAGCAGCTGCTAAGTCTAGGTATGGGATGAAAGAATAGCACCAAATGTAAAGTATGAGGCTTTTCACTGCTTGTATTATCATACTGTTTAGGAAACTTGTGACAAGGGTGCCTTTTAACAGGCACTATATTTAAATACATGACAGAAAGACAGTCTCCATCAATCCTAAAACATTGCTGGTTCAAGGGGACAGTACTAGGGAAAAAAGGATTTTTTGTAAGGGTTTTTTGTTGTTGTTAATGGAATGACCCCTTGGACCTCCTGGTAAAACTGGAGCTTGTACAGGGTTCAGCTAGGTTAGAATATATCTATCATAGGAAATATATCCTTTAAAAATAACAGAGTTGCTAGCCATGGTAACACTTTTCACCCTCGCTTTGTGAAGCATGAGTTCCAGAAAACTTTGTAAATTGTATATACATTATAAATTGTACCTGTGTGAGAAAGGTCATGTTCAGAAGCAGTTGCTGTGCTGCACTTGCTGTCTCATGATATAGCTTGTAATGCTCTATTTGGCATGAAACAAACCCGATAAATTGTCTCTCGCAAAGAAAGTACAAAACACTTGAGGAAAAGGAACCCATAAAATGAAAGGGACTGATTCTCTCATTTTGTAGATGTTAGTTCTTCCCATGCTAGTTGGGATGACACAGCTATTCTGATCAGGCTCTGTCTGTTTGTAATACCGTACAGCTGCCTTTTTGCTAAATAACTTAGGTGCATAGTTCTGAGCTACAAGCTGTTATGTTCGTTATAGGTGTTTTGAGTTTTTCCATCTAATTTCTCAAACAAAATATATTTTGCATGGTTAAGTACCTTGTTTTCAAGGAATATATGTGTGTATCAAACTGCAGTCCCAAACAGGTTATTCATACGTCCCCAGTGTGGTGCCAGGACCTTGGGTGAGGAAGGGTCGTGGTACCTCAAGGACTCTGAGGTGTTGGTGAGGATGGAGGCTTGGTGATCCGAAGCTACAGTCAGGCAACACACTATGCTTTTACCTGAAATGATTTGTGTTTGGTTTCTAGGTTTGATTTTGTGTGTGTATGTTTGGCAGAGGTCAACTTTCCTCTGAAAAAGTGTTTCTAAAATGAAATTAAAGAGCTTAATGTGGAGAAAAGGTCAAGAATTGCTTTTTGGGCTGTGCTGAGGCAAAGTAACTCAAAGAAACAGGCTGAAAGAGAATTAAAGAAAATGTCAAGTAAGATTTCCTAACAATGAGGTTCATTAGTCTCTCCAGGGAATGATAGGAACCCTGTCTTAAATCCTTTAGGCTAGAAATGAGGAAGGCATTCAGTCAGTGCTGCTTTCTCTTCTTTCAGTATCATTTGGCCCCATTCGCTGGAGTTAATTCAGTATGTAAAGAAAAAACCTCCTGCCTTCTCTTCATATCAAGGACTCCTTTAGCAGCTGAATTTGTGCAGCACCAGCTGCAGATAACAGGAAATAATGCTACCCCATCCACGTGGAGTGGTATCTGTATTCTGTCTCTGGTCATAATTTGAAAGTATAACATAGTTTTCCCATGTGGAGGAACAGAAGACCTTAGAGGCAGTAAAACAGCAAATTAAAATAAGATTACGCATAGGCAGTTTAGCATTGAAGATGACAAAAATTATTACAGATTCTGCAAACACAATTAGCAGGCGTACAAGGTGAAAATAAGTATTTCTGGCACTGGCAGGCTGCCTGGATGTAGCACAGCACTGGCTAATAACAGGTAGTTTTTGCTTGATGGAAGTGGAACTGTTAAGAGATTACTGCAAAAGTAGTAAAGGAGTTACATTTTTGGGACGAGATAGTTGCCTGGTCTGTTTGCTTAGAGGATGTTAGACAAAGGGAGAACATCATACAATGGGCAAATACAGACAGCATTTGATACTCTTATTTGGCTCAGCCATGGAGTGGATTTAAATTGGCACAACTCCCTTAAAAGTCAGTGAAAACAAGCTGATTTACATCTATGCTGAGTGTAATCCAAAATGTATATCCAGATTTTAGATGGGTTTTTTTGTGAGAGGGAGGAAAGGAATCCTGAAGGCCACTCCAGATGTTTCTGTATTACTTTTCTACTTCTGCATGCCTTACAATATGATGTAACTAGGATTACGACTTTGTGCTATCCTAGCCTCTTTTGTATGACGCAGCCTGACTCCCCAATGATTGAAAGAAATACTATAAATTCTATTCCAAAATGCCAAACAGGGGGTTACAAATCCATAATAATTAAGCTTTCACCCCTCAACAAAGTAATTAACATTTTGTTATAGAAGAGCTCTAGCAGCTGAGGGCTTACCCAGCTGTGATTTTTCTGAACACAATGAAGTTGAAGTAGGCGATTAATACCTGTTGTATGTAAAGGAATGACCCTTAAACAATAAATGCTACCAGACTTCTGAGAAATCTCTTAATAGAAGTAGCACCCCTATACAATGATGCAGTGATTTGGACTGTTTCTCCAGGCATGTTTTTGTGTAAGTAAAAAATAACAGCTGGAAGTAAAAACCAGCATTTTTTAATATATCTCTCACTGGGTAAAATCTGGTGCTACTAAAAAGAATATATTTGGATTGTAACTGTAGCTCTTCATTCACTGAAAGACATTTACAGAGCAAGCAAAGAAATGAAAAATTATCTTTCGGTGTCATATTGGATGTTACGTGGAGCTTCTGAGTTTCCGCTATGTCTTTTTCTCATCACCAAGTGAGAAAGAATGCTGAGGTTTGAAAGGTGGGGACCATACTTAAGTAGTGTGGTTACCTTTGCATGTGAAGGAAGGAGTGAAGGAAGTGCATGAGTGAAGGAAGCTCACGGCCCTCTTGGGCTTCAAAAGAGTGATTCTGAGGATTTAAATAAGGTACTGAAAAGAAAGTGGCCTAAAGCCAGCCTACAGCAACCTTTCTAGAAACTTAGGCTCTGAATAACATCCCTCAGGGCTCCAATTTGGATCCTAATGACTTAGTCATACTTTCTAAATAAGTAAACCTTATTTTTTAGAGACTTTTGAACACTTACAAATAAGACTTTTATGAAAAATACTTTGATCCGAAATCTGAATTATCCTAACTGGTGCTTTTGCCAAACCCTACCCTAATGCACAGAGTTTGGTGGAAGAGGAAAGCTGTTCCCACTAGGGATGGAAGAAGCTGCATGTATTGTCAAGCACGAGGATCTGTGCCTTGAATAACTTGTCTCTGACCGCCTTACCACACCCTGTCACTGCAGTTTACACTGCTCCAGCAAGAGAAGCTATGGATGGCCTGAACTCCCTGATATTTTCTGTTTCCTGTATCTGGCAAATACCATGCTAGTGGCATCTGCCTGAATGCACTTTTGTGTGTCTCAGCAGGCTAAGTTTGGAAACCTTTTATTTAGGGAGGAGGTTCTATGTAGTGAAAGAACAATCCCTATGTCTGTCCTGATTGTGATTCAGAGCATTGCTTGAATTACTCCTTAGTCCTTCTGGATTTCTCAGTATCTGGGAAATATTAGATCAATCATATCACCGAGTATATATAGCACTACCATCGCTGAAAACTAGAGTCTGAAATGCCCATATGTTATCTAGCTAAAATTACAGTATATATTTATTAGCTAGCCAGAATTTATGCCCTATGTTCTGTAAAATATTTTGTGTATGCCAGTACTATTCATTTGTGTACTAATATTTTAAAATGCTGCACTCCTTGGAAAGGGCTGGGTGCTCATTAGCAAAATGAAGTGTGAAGGAGAAGAGGTTAACTAAGCAGGTGCAGTCTGAACTGGGAAATAGTTTTGCATGCTCAGATGTAGACATTTGGTCCTTGGCTAGTAAGTTGACGCAAAGCACAGGTGCAGAAGGAAGCAGTAATCCTGGAACAAGCCCTGCATTTATTCCTGTGATATGAAGAATCAAGGAAGTATAGCTTGGTATATATGGAAAGTGTGTAAATCTCTCCAAGGAATCCTTTGTACATTTGTAGGCAGAGCAATAAGGAGAATGTTATATTTCTGAGAGACAACAACAGGTGGGGATTGTGATCTTTACCAGGATCTCCATAAGCCTGCAGACTTTCACAAATGTTCATCAGGGCTCCTTGTCCTCTTTACATCACCTGGTGATTCTTCCTTAACATATTGCATGGTTTAACAGCATGTGCTTAAGCATCTCAGGCCACTGGGACAAGCAAGCCTTGTGTTTGTTACCCTTGGTGGGAATGTTGCCCCTGGTGGGAGTGTAGGGGTGGAAAAAGAACTATGGTCACTGAGCATGCACTATTGAATTTTAACTCAGGTTTTATATACTTAGTGGTTTGGCTGTCTCAGGGCTTTGGCTGACAGAACTAACATCTAGATGTTTAAGCTATATTCTCCAAAATAAATGCTGGTTTCTCTCAGTGCATATTTCAGAAGACACCGTATTCCCATTTGAGGCTGTATCTTGATTACTTCAGCACAGTCTAATGCCTCACTTCTCTTAACAGATACAGGGCAGTATTTTCATCAAGAAAATCCCAAATATATGCTTCTGCCTCCATGTCTTTTTGTCTGCATTGCACTGGTTCCATGTGTTTGGCAGTTGAATGCTTTCATCATCTTATCCAGCCAGGTCCTTTGGTTTGAATTTATCAAGTCATAAATAAGAGCTCACTGTCATGAATCAGGCTTCTTCAGTCAAGCCTGACAGCAGGTACCATAGATTGCAACTCACACCTTCACTTCCTAATCCTAGCCAGATTGTGTTAGCAAAAAATGGAACATTTGACAAAGAAAAGATGGAAAATAACAATGTCAGACATGTTTAATGGACACTTTACTACTTTATTTACAGTACAGGAGTTCAGAAAATTACTGATCAACAGCAGAATCTAACCAGAAAGACCTTAACATAACAGATAAAAAAAAATAAAAATTAACAGCACTGTTGAGTGGAACTACAATGAAGCGTGCAAGCAGGAAAGTCACAGGGCCGTACATAATAATGGAGCGACTGGTACTGAAATGTTGCATATGACAGAAATCAGTACTTATGACTAGGAAATACCATATATAATCATGTTAAATTAGGTGGCCGTTGAAATAAGAAATAGCAAACACGACTGTGCATTCTCTGAGAGAGCTTCTTCCCAGCTGATTATTTGTGTTTCCCTAGAATAATTCAGTTTCACTCGGAACTTGAGAAACTTAAAAGGATCCTGCAGTTTAATGCTAGCAAAGGTTAAATATTAACACAACAAACTGAAGCTGTGGCCACAACTCTGAAACCCTTTGTATAACGAGGGATGCTCAGTAGGACTGCTCTCTTTTGTATTAGTGTAAGGATGGTGCCATGTAAGAGAAGAGTTTAATACATTTTTTTGTGGTTTGATTTTTGAGTGGATTCACGTACACAATATCATGAAAAATTTCTTGTTTAAGCTGTGCTTCTTTTTACATACAGTAAAACTTACAGAACAGGAGTCTGGGCCTGATTTGCCTACCTCCTTGCACTACTGGCTCAACAGGCCTTTGGGTCTTTCTTGCCTGCAAGCTCTCTCTTTTTCCCCCAGTCCCTTAAGTACTCTCTCTGTCATCATGCACATACGTATGCCTAACCCATCCTTCTAAACTCCCCGAGCTGAAAGTCTGGCTATTAAGTAGTTTTAATTCACTTGTTGATGTTGTTTTTTTCCCTAGGGCTTGAGGTATCTATGCAGCAGTTACTTGACCTTTCTCCCGTGGATGTGGTGAATTGATTGTTCCCTTTGCAACAACCTTTTGTGTATTTTAACAACCTTTAGCAGTGGCCTTACAGCTTATATCCAGCCTTTGAGTCTTTCCTTACCTGTTTCATAGTTAATTTTTATCGTCCTCCAGCCTTCTGCTTTGTCCATATTCTTTCTAAAGTGCCAAACTGTGCTGAGTATTTCTGTTGTGGCCTTGCTGCCTCTGAGACTAGGCGCACTCTACGTGTTCAGGTACCCTCTCTTTACATCTCCTGCTGTAGCATTTAACTTATTTGTGACATTTTCTGTATTTTGACTTATTTAGAGCTAGTTGGAAGCCACCTGATGTTACCAATACTAATTTTCTTCAGAATTGTGTGGAATTTCAGAAGAGTACTTTGTATTCTATTGTCCAGGCTGTTAATAATGGTATTGGATAATGCTGGAGTAGGTAAAATCTTTCTCGGACTCTTCTTGATATGCTGACAGTTTGGGTGGAAAATGACACTGAAGAACTTTGAGCCGTTTTCTGTAGAAAAATGTGGAAGCTGAAGAACAGTGTTTGAGCATTTTAGGGATGCCTAAACATTGGTCTTAGGCTTGCAAACTTTTCTGTATTTTGACTTTTTGCATCTTTGAAAAAAAAAACCTTATTACATGTTTACTCACATTGTTATGCTCAAATTTACCTTGAAAGGTGATTTGAAGTCATTCCTGAAAATGGAATTTACTTTCCCAAATAATTTGCGTGTCTTGTCAGGTTTTGTAAAGGTAGCTTTATCATTAATGTCAGGTCTGATCCAATGTGCAATCTTTCAAAACAAAAGGAGATGAATAGTAGGTGCAAACTTATTTACTAAATTTTGTTGAAATTCCTGTAAAACACCTTATTGCAATTAATGGACTCAACCATCAACCTGCTTAAATCTTCAGCGAAGAATTTGCTTGCAAATAACCAAGTGTAAAAATTAGTCATTATGTGTCAGCAAGTGCTCTTTCTTATGCCTGGTTTGGTCAGTTTATAAGACAGTATACAGAAACCTAGTAATTTGTGGTGAAGTCAGATGCCAAAGAGTTAAAAGTCCCTTCAGGGACAGCAGACCTTAGAGTGAGCAAGGTTCAAAATACAGTCAGAATTTTTAAATCATCTCTCAGTTTGCTCATACGAAAAATGTTCTGTAAATCCAAGAATTACTAGGCACTTCTAAGCCTAAAATCTCAACTTATATGAAGAAAATGAGTAACCGAAGGCCAAATGCTTTACTTGAAAAGTACGTTTTTTTCAAGTGTGTTAAGAAACTACTCACAATTTCATCTATAAAGCAGAAAATCAGAAATCATTATGCAAAGATGTGTCCTGGCTGGGAAGAAACCGAGAGTTGAAATACCGTGTCTTTCTACATGGTAGCATTTTGCTTCAGAAAAGCTACGTAGAGCCCTGGTGCTTTAAGCTCATGAACCTCTTACAGGAAATTGCAGCTCTGTCCTAATTTGAAGAATTCAGGACTGCTACCTGAGGCACGTGGGTATTATGTTGGCTGGGGATGGGACTATTGACTTGTTTCTCTGGAGCTCTGGGTTCTGCAGTATTTTCCCTGTCACTCAGATACTCCACACTGATGAGAACTGCAAGTAACAAAAGTAATGTTTTATGGAAAATACTTATTTTTCACCAAACTTAAAAAACTCTGGAATTTATTTTTTTATAATTGCCTTTGTTCATTTGTAAAACTGACATGATCTCCTATTCTGTGCTCTGCTGAAAATTTTTCAATGTCTCTATTTTTTTTTTTTTTTAATAAGTTTGTTTAGGAAAGCAGAACATTAACACAAAAAGTACCATCTAACTGATCTACTATTACATAGTTCTTCCAGAATGATCTATAAGTCTAAATAGAATCTTTTACCAAAGTGCAAAGGAAAGAACTTTTGACTGTGAATTTAGTCTTGATATCCTGGGAGAGACAAGAAAAAACAGTCCTTTTAATGGGCTACCTAATTTCGCAAATCAGGAATGTTAATTATATGGAGCTAAAAACCATGGATAGTTTCAAAGTAGAGGAGTCTCTAGGGAATATTAAGTCTTGGTCTATTTCTTACCAGAAGCCCGAAAAATGCTGAATATAGTACATAAAACAATTTAATAATGTATCCTCTATGTAAGTCCTCCAAACACTGAGGAGAAGAGTAACCTGTTTTCATAAAAGAAACTAATGGCATTCATAGGCTATAGTCCAAACTGGTCAGGAAATCTTCACTTATTGGTTTAATTTCATGTGCACCAGGAAGGAAACCTTAACACTGTTTTCATGCTCTGGTAGAAATAGACTTTTTCAGCTTTCTTCCCTTAATGTCAAGTTTTCTGGATATTAAAAACTGGGAGATTTTTTAAATGAAAGTTTTTATTTAAAATTGCCTCTCCTCAACCATGGTAGAAAAATACAGTGACGTTTTACAGTTATCCATGATTTTGTGATGATAAATAACTATCTGCATTTAAAATAAAAGAAAAAAGATTTTAAAAGGTTTTGAAATGTTTAACTAATATTCTAAAATTCCCTGCTACTGCTGTTATAGATGAGAGGGAAGGAAGTTTCATCCATTTAATTAGGTTTCTGAAACAGGACAAGGGTCTGAGTGTAGCTCCTGTCTCCGTAATCTCCTTAAAGGGTTTAATTTAAAAGCCTGGCACATTTGAGGCAGGATAATTTGGAAGTGTAGGAATAAGGAATAAATACAGGAAAGCCCCTCAAAAATCTCCATGGGAGACCATACTGTTCCTCTGTGTAAAACAAGGCAGGCCCAGCTGATCATTCCCTTGCCGATGTCAACCAATGTCTAAATAAATATTTTCTAAAGTACAGTCAAAGAAAGCATCACATCAGAGGGGACCTCAGCAGCACCACAAGTCCCTGCCAGAGCCCCTGACCTTTCCAGGATACACAGAAGTGAATGCAGTTTCTCTGAGTTCCCAATAAACTTATGGGGTTTGAGGTCCATCACCACCACCTAGCACAAAATGAAAGGTCCTGTTCCGCCCCCCCCCACACCTTGTAATGATGAAGCAGTAGTTCTCGAGTACCGGTGATTCAGGCTTTAATACTTCCATCAAATTTGTGTATTTCTTTTTACCTGGAACGGTACTATTTAGCTCTCTATGATCTGTGTTGCCTAATTGTGGTTATTTTATGGATCTAAAAAAATAATAACAAGCACAGGGCTTTAAAGCCTGATGTTTAAAGACTCGTGGTAAAGCTGTAGATTTTCTGTTTGTTAATGAAGCTGGGCTTGACCTGTGCAGTAACACTGTAGGGACTTCAGGGCTTCCAGTTACACTCAACATACTTAGTTCTGACTGTACTCAGAGGTAGATATCTGCCATCTGCATTTGCAGCTAAGGAGTCACAACACTCAGACTACTGAAGGATGTGCATTAACCTCCTCCAGCACCCTCACTCCCCTTTAAGTAAAGCATGTGCTTAATTTTAATCAGGGAGGTGTGCAGTTCCTTTGCTGCATTTAGTTGGAGGGCCAGATTTTTAAGCATGCTTAGATGTTAAAGATGAACCAGTTCATCCTTTCATAAGATCTCGTCTCAAGAGGTACTGGTCTCTGTCGCTAGGCACCAAAGTTCTGTCTAGAAAAATCCAAAACCTGCCTTGGCTTGCTGAATCAGACCTGTAGCCCTTGTTCACAGGCCATGGATAAAGGTTATGCACCCCCTTTTCATGATGTTTCAGCTTTGTAAAGAAAGATGAATGCTGTAGTTAAACGGGCAAAGCACAATTCCTCTTATTTCATGCTGTAATATAGTAAAGCAACCTTATATAGCTGTATTGCGATTGTTGGCCCTTCCATACTAATAATTATCATCTGTAGTAAAGCTCCCATCTTTTCTGCTCTGTCAGTGATTTTTTGAGGTCTCAAACAATATGCAGGGTTCGTTCTATGGGAAGATGTTTCTGCAGCCTAAAAAGAGAAGCAAAGGGCAAAGGAAATTTATTTTTAAAGGTGCCATTCTACATTAATTAAATAAGCATTTATGCACCTGATTAAGGAAGACAGTAGATAAAGAAATTTAGGAAAGAGGGACTGAAGGTAACTTTCTGGGCCTTGGAGTCTAGATTTCTACTGCTATAAGGAAAGAGGTCGCAGCAGCTTGTTCCCAGATACTTTTAGCTCTGTTTAAGAAACCAGTGTTGTTTCTTGTTCCCTTTTCTCCTACTGTTGAAAAGCTTCACAGGTTTAATGGTTAGAGATTTCCTTATAGATTCTGCCCTCGCTATCCTCTTTTCTTTATTCAGTATCACTGTTCTTACTGAAAACTGGCCCACTGTTTGTTTAGTTTGGGGAGAGATGTTTATTCGTGACTCGGTCTTCTCTGGGCAAAAGCACTTTCCCCCCTTTTTCTTGCTTTCTACAGCTTGATATACTTTTACTAATTTTCCAATATCTGTTCAAGATCTAGTGTGACTTGAGTCTTGGTAATATTCACATAAGCCCCACACTTTGCTTATCAGTCCCTTTTCCTCTTTTTGTAGGCTAACTACTTACTTTTAATATGCTTAAATCTGCTCAAGTCTGCACTTTAGTCCTACAGATTTTCTGCTTTGCGTGGGAGGCGTCGTAGTGGAGATGAATTTCTTCACATTTCAATCCTTGTGCTTGTCAATCCAGTTGACTTCACTGGTCTGTAATGTTCATTACTTGAAATTAACTCTTACAAATTTGAAAGCCTTTACTGCTTTTTTGCTTATTTTTCTATTGAATTTAAACTAAATTAGCTGGGTGCCTAACTGTATGTCTTTTTAAAATGCTGCATTTTCTTCTATAAATCAAAGTTATTTATAACCTTAAATATGAAATAGGGGATGATAGAGCCCACAGAGGCTAGTTAGGCTATATTTAGCTTGAAATGACACTACTTTTAGCCTAGAAAAACTAAGCTTCCTAAATTATACTCAACTGAGGTTTTTACAGGGACATTCCAGTAGAAGAATATCTGACTTTGAACAGTGTGACTTAGTGTTGCTAGACAGCCATCATAGTGGAGTTTGTAATCCTGGGGGCTGTGGGAAATGCAGAAAAAGAGTTTGCAGGCTTGGAGTGAGGGCTGTGTGTAGCAGAGCTAGGCTTTCTCTCTAGCTGGAAAAGGGTTTCTTCAAGTACTTCCCACTGGAGTTTGGTTGGGAAGGAAAGTTCTGAATGAGGGGGACAGTTGAGCTCCACTATTTCTTGCTTTTTTTTCTCTCTCTGCGTCAGATTTCTTCCAAAATGAAATTTTCGTCGTGTACATTGATATACATAGGAATGCATTGTCAGATAGGACATAGCTCCCACTGAAGTCCTTCCATCCATCTTTACTCATGCTGTTTTGGTTGAGCTGTTTTGATTCTCATTTAAACATGGTATACCTGTGACTATGATTGTTCCCAGGCTTTGCCTGTTCATATCTTGCTTGTTTTCTCCACTTATTTCTATTATTAGAGCTGGGAATAATTGTAACTCATTGGGAGTTAAATAGCCTAAAATCAGGGTGTAAAAATATCAGATATAATGAAACGCCAAATTTAATTTCTGGTTAACTTTATAGAGAAGACTATGCTTTAGTAGAGATTCAGTTCAGCAAATCCCCTGTGCATGTCTCTTGGCTGGCCAGGGTTTGTCACTAGCCCTATGCTGCCTCAGAGGGTTACATGCATCTTTTATCAGTAGGTGGGATGTGGCAACTAGGTGTCTCGTTTGCTTTTTACTTTTAGCATGCAACTACTGAGCCCTGAAATGAAATGAAAGGACCTGTATTGAGGGCATCAACTGTCAACATGTGATCTTCTTTGGTTTTGTAATTTAGTTGTGTGTTCTCTTGTCATTTTGGTAGAACTTAGCAGTATTTTCATGTGCTGGTGAGCGGAATTACTAAGATAAATTCTGCTTTGTGGTAAATAAATGTGAAAGTAAATATTCTAGTGGGATGACATAATGGTTGAGGTCAGAAGGGACCTCTGGAAGCCATCTGGTCCACCCCACCTTGCCCAAGCAGGGCCACCTAGAGCCAGGCCAGTGTCCAGATGGCTTTTGACTATCTCCAAGGCTGGAAACAGCACAACAGTGACAGCGCTCAATCACCTTCACAGTGAAAAAGTGTTTCCTGATGTTCACATGGAACCTTCTGAATCAACAGGGATCTGAGCAATATAGTGATGGATTTTATTGTCTTGGAAGTTACGAGTAATTCATTCCACATAAAAACAACTGCAATTTTTCTCCACATAAGATGATTTCTAAAAGACAATGAATGAATAAACAAATGAATTAAATCTTAGTGATTATAAAAGTTTGCCCTACAGTTTTCTGGATACTGTTTTTATTTAATGTGATGTTGAATATTGCTGTTTCTGCACACTGCGAGCATTCTGTGGGAAGATGAGGCAAGAGGTTCATGTTCTAATCATCGATTGACCATAAATTGAAAAGTACAGAAAAAAATTTCTTTACAGACATTGAGCAGGATTTCTTGGTCTTGCTAAATGATATGGCAGAGATTTGTAGTCCAGCTCATAGGCTGACACTTTTACCTTTCAGGATTTTCTGGCTGTCTCCAAGCTCCTAGACGTAAAGCATGTTTTGTGTCCAGCACTCTTGTGAAGGCAGTAACCTCCTGAGGAAGCTTCCTGAAGTCGGAACCAAGCAAAGCAAGAGTCTGGCTTCAGAGATGGTCTTAGCATGCTCTTTCTCTTTGAAGCAACAACCAGGAAGGATCGAAGCTGATTTCTCAATCAGCTGCTCTTACAGTTATGTTGACTTCTTGTTATATACAGCCAGTTTTATATGCTTAGCCAAAGATCATTAGTGAATGGCGTAGAGAAAACAAAAGGGTAAGGATAAAAATAGCACCTATTGCAAAGTTGGAGCATAGATATGAGTGGAGCAAATGAGACTTGAGGCCTGTCTAGTCTGGGTTGTCAGCTGTGGCAATGGCCGTCACCAGATACATCAAGGGAAGATGGCTGTCCGTTTGCAGGATGCAGCTGTGGAATAACCTACTCTCACATACAACTACTCATATTCTCTTATGACTTAAGCCTTCAAGAAAGAATGATAATAACCTCACCACAACTGTCGTTCAGAATTGGTTGTTTGCTTTCTTGCTCCTCAAATAGAAGTACTAGTGTGTGAACTTGTAGTGATGCATCTCCCCAGTGGGAAACCTTCCATTGCACAAGCAAGAGAGGCAGCAGAGTCACCTCTGCCATCTGCCCTGCCAGGGTTTAATTCCATACTCATGATCTAGACTTGGCTAGATGCATTGTTTAGCACTGATATGCTGTGATGCTCAGAAAGCCCATGGGGAGACACAGGAGGCTTTGGAGAGGCAGTTTACCCTGCAGCAAGGCTTCCAGAGGGAGCTGACTCCTTCCCACATGGTGCATGACTTCCTTTTAGTGTAGTGGGATAGGATTTGCTGGGCAACTTGATTCTCAGCTCCATCTTTACTGATAATTGCATCGCTTTGCTGAGGCCTAAGTAAACCCCCATATAACATCACTTGCTATATATGTGTACATTACAAGTGTGTATAACATGTGAGACCTTTTTGCATTAGAATATACGAACAGCCACTATTTCACTACGGTCCTCTTCTCTGGATATGGTTTAATGGAAGCATTGCTGACTTGGCAACCAAAAGCCCCAGGACAGATACAGTCACACTTCTGCCACTGGCTGGTGTTCTTACCTTCAGCAAAGCACTTGTCCCCTCTATCACCCAGATCCATTTAACTGGTCAACCTACTGGAACAGGGCTACTCTTTCACTTATGTGAATAACTTTTGGATCTCTCACTCTCTCCCTCCCTCTCTCTTCCTGCACAAGTGGTTTTTTCCTAGGTTTGACTTTTCAGCCTTCTCAATTTGCAGGTCTCTGGAAATTTTCCAGTGCAGGTGTGGACCCTAGTTGAGTAAATTTCAGCCTTCTGATAATGGGCTTTCTTTTATTCATTACCTCTGCTTCCATAATTAAGTATTTTTGCTTGGTAGAAATGAAAAACCCTAAATGTTTGCATAGTTCCCAGCACCAGCAGTGCTGGATTCAGCCTGTTCCTTTATGTGCAGTGCTGGGAACTGTCTTAGGATTGTGTGCTGCCTTTTAAAACAGAAAATATGTGTATTGTGTTTCCAGTGACAACACGATCCCCTTTCAAACTGGAAAAATGCTTTCTCAGAGAGGCTGTGGGAACTGACGAACAGGATTTTGGTTGTATGTTTATTTCCTCCTGTAGCTCAAGGGCTGCTGCAGGAGAAGCACGCCAATAGGTATAAAATGTTTTGCAAACACTTCTAATCCTTTCCAGAAATTTTTGTTAGTGATGTTAACAGAGCAGAGCATAGGTAGGGAGTTAGTTTGCAGCTATGTCTGATTGCTGCTGCTTCCACAGCTAGGTGTGTTCAGTCTGGGGAAAGTGCCTTTTGCTGCTATGGCCATCCCAGTTGGGTGGGAGCTGGAGAAAACATGGCAGTGCTTTGAACTTGTCCACACATTATTCCTGATTCATTCCTTTAAGTGCTCCTTGAAGCCTCTGTCAATCTGAGATGATTAGAGGATCAACTGGGCATTTTCATGTCAGAAGTCTACTGCTGTTACCCAGCCCTAGGAAACAGGTGATATATTTAGTTTCACCAGCTTTCCACAAAAAGTGTTTTGCAGTTTCTGTGGATGTTGATCTCTTTTGTTGGGCATATCAAGTTTATTATAGGGTGGTGGAGGCTATGTTCTCTACCCTGTGTCATGTAGATTTATATAAAGAATATGTTCTGAGGACTCTCCTGGGTGAAGTGGCAATGCCAATGTTGTCTGCAGTAACTGACGCAATCCTTGTTGTCTTATGTGTGTTTTTTTATTTTTCTTTTCCTTGCTTGACAGTAATTCTAGCTTTGATACAGCCATGTTTCCTGAGCATACTCCCTGTTGCCACTGGCCAGATCTAAGCTGCACAGCGCAGAAATACTTCTCTGCTCCTGGGTCTACTTCTACTTTTAGACTCAGCTCTTCAAGGTCTTGACAGTCGTAATTACATGTTTAGTAGTGCTGAGAATCAAAGTCTTCTCTTGCTGAGAAATATGTTTGCTGGGGAAAGCTTCCTTTTAGGTGGTATTTTCTTTAGGGAAAAAATCAAAAGGAAAGAATGTGGTTTGGCTTTGAAGAGTGTCTTTCTGGGCCTGAGCTATTGTGGTGCTATCGAGTTGTAGTCCTTAAAGATCCTGTTGTTTCCTAAAGCCTGGCTTATGGGTTGACTGAAGTCCTCAGTGCTTGCCATGGTGGCACACATTGCTTGTGGTGCTCCCAGAAGTCCTGCAGAACAGAAATTAGCTCTGATAGTGCCTTGCACAGCAAAGGCAGTGTCACAAAAAGACCATATCAAGGTTACATGGAGAAGCTTAAAGTTGCACTGCTTAGATTTTGAGTGCTTAACTCAAAAGTGTGTTTGTGTGGTTTTTTCCTCAGCTTTGTTTATTATGATTATTTGTAGCACTATAAAATACTGAAATTCCACAGTGCAGTGTCGCACAGACATCATGTGCTGGATGAACAGCACAGACCTTTGGCTGTCATAGCTGAGAAATGGGCAGACTCTGGAAAAACAGACCGAATTCCTGGTTCAGGAGATGTAAGTTGGATCCTCATAGCCAGTTTCCCCCCAATCATTCTTACAAACTGACGCATCTTTTCGTAGCAGTTTTCCCTCCCTGTCCCTTGATTTCTCATCATTACCCTAAGCTGATTCAGTTTGCCCATTTTTCTGCTCTTTTGAGTTTTCCCTTTACCACTGATTGAACCAGTTTTCCTGGAGCTTCTCATCTAGCATTAGTCTTTGCAAACTTCATCTCTTCCTCTCTTCAGGATCTCAGTCCCAGTCCCTTGCTATGACCAGTCCTGATTGCAGCTTTGCCTTCAGACCACCTCCTTTATTTCTCATGAGTTAATCCACTGCCAGTTCATCTGTTTCACAAGATGCTGCTGGACGGTTCTTGATTTCCTAGAAGACTCAAGCAAGTATATTATATCACAGGATTTTTTTTCCCCTGTGACATCAATGAAAACTTTGCATCTTCAAAACTACCACTGCAAAATTGTGAGGTCCAGTTCTACAATGTTATTGCCGCTCAGTGAGAAAGTTGTTCAGATCTGATTTGCTTATGTATTTTTAAAAGGGGGAAACAAATGTGTTTTCTGTAATAAAATCTGCTTCCAATTTTCAGAAACAATGGAACTTTTTTTTTGTCTGAGGTCCCACCCCCCCAAAAAAAACAAACCAAAAAAACCCCAGCCTGAGGTAGACACCTAGTAAAGGCAATTGCTGGCAAACCAGTTAATTTGGCAAAGCTGTAAGTAATTGAAAACAAGGTCTTATAATGAGACATGTCAGACAACTTTAAACATTGGTGTTACTGCCAGTTCCATCTATATTATCCAGTGTTCTTTTCATGCTGTTCTGACCTTGTTCCTTTTTTAATGAATCCAGATTTTTCCCTTTCTTACTGGCAGGGTCTTTGATTTCAGTGTCAAAGAGTGAAATGTACTTTGAAAAGCATTCAGTTGCCCCTGACAAACATCCTCTCCAAAAAACAAATGTCATGGCTAAATCATAATGTAAACAGAACCGGTTGGTACCGTACTGTTTTGCTCTGGTTTAGATGTGATAAACACATGGAAATCACTATACAACCAGAGACCATTGCCAAAATGCATGGATAAAAGCCTCACTCTAATATCGCAAACAGAACAAATACTTCCCCATGTCTCCGCAGGCGGAGACTTAGAGCTAGGTGTGGAGCAAATGTTTCCAAAGCCAGTTGCTCAGCTGTGCTTCAAGTTCCTTTCATGATGCAAGCAATAACGAGAAATATTTTTTTCTGTGAATGCTCTTTTCACCTAATGAAACAGTTTACCCCATTATTATTTTAATACTGTTTTATCATTTCATGCTCTTTCAAATAGGATTGCATTTGTATGGGTAATAAGAATATTTTGACTTGTGTTCTGAAGATACTTTTCATATTCTTAAAGAATGTTTGGGGATTTTTCCCCTCCCTGCTTGTGTTAGAAGACATGACGTTTAGATATATGCTCTCCCTAGGTGAAGAAAGCAACTGAGTGTGGGTGATTCAGAAGATCTAATTTCTTTTCCTGCTTACAAACCATTTCTCTTTTCTTATACTTTGGTTTCCCTCATTGGTAGCATGGATTGGACTACATTTTGTTAACTGCTTTAAGAACTGCTAATAAGAAGCAATACACAACAGTGAGTTTGCTGCATCTTCCTCTGAAGCATTTTCCCCTGGTATTTATCAGATGTAAGTAGGCCTGATTTAGTGCAGGGATCTGTTTATGCCTTGAATAATAGGTTTGTATTGGGCATATGCCCTTCATTGTTGAAATTCATGTTTGAAGATTACTTCAACACTTCTAGATCAAGATAAAGACTTTTCCTGAGCCTATATTGTCAGCCTGGTTATTTAACAGTCACTTAATCAGATAATGCAGATATAAGCCCACAGACTGAGATAGGAAGTGTATGCAGTAAATGCACTCTTTTCAATTTATCTAATCTCTTGTAGAAAGTACTGGTGTTGTTGCTCTGAGAGTGGGTATATTTGGCAGACTCTCCTGCTGAATGTTTGTTGCATGATATGTATTTGCTGGCACAGTAAGCAGCAGTACCATCTTTCTGATAATAGTGCATAGTGCTCAGGCACTGCGTCTCAGAGGCCACTTGGTGTAACTTTTCATGCCACCTTTTTGGTGACCATTCTCATGGGAAGCTGCTATGACAGGGATCCAATATACTGGTTTTGTGAGACATTTGCCATCCCAAGCCCAAGCAGAGGTTCAGAGCAACTGATTCCTCAGTCAGAACTGAAGGGTAGGTGACACCCAGGTATAGACTTAAGCAAACTGCAGCGGTCTGTTTTGGGAGTTCAGGGGGGTGTTCAGCCCTGACAAACCTTTGGCTTTGTGGCCCAGGGCAAGAAGTGCTGGGAGCCTGTAGCCCACCAGTCCAGCTGATGCAGTGCAGCAGAGAGGAGCATGTAGAGAGAGGCTGTGATTGTGGGATATCTGTCATGGGCTCAGAGACTGCTTAAGAGTAGCAGTATCCACAGGGAAGGGAGGCCATCATTTTGGTACAGAGAAGGCTGCGGGTGAAAGAATTTGGATCTGTTAGCTGGTTGAAGGTGGGGAGAAGATCAGTGTTGTTGTGATGTTTTAGCTCATCTTTTGCATTTGAAAGAGTCCTGAGCCCAGACTGAGTTTTTCCAGTGCTGGTAGGAAAGACTGACCTTTGTGTCTGCTCTAACTTCTGACTGGGTTGGAACAGATGGTCTTCGTATTCCCGAGATGTTTTTTACTCTGAGATACAGCTTCGTGCAACGCCTATACACAGCCTGTGCTCTTCTTTCCAGGAATTAGGTTTCTGAGGTGCTGCTGTTCCTCTGCCTCTCATGGATTTGTGAGATAAGTTTCATAACGTGAATACTCCCATCAATAGAGAGGAGCCAGATGCTTGGAGAGGCTTCAGTATATCTGTAGGAGTGGGAAGGAATAAACAGAAACAGCTGCACTTGCAGTTATCTACTGAGATCAGTACTTAGGGGATAAATACTTCCCCCCCCCCCCCCCCCCCCCCCAGGAGGCTGAAATAATACCACTTTCCAAAGACAGTTGGTTTACTTGCTTCCCGAGTTGCTTTGGGTCAGATTCCGGAGACATGCAAAGCAACGTACTTGACGGCTGTTTGGGGCAGGGGGCTATTTGTTTTTCAAAGGACACCTCTCAGAGGGTCTGCCATCAGCCAAGGGGGTCGCTCAGTATGACTGCATTTCTGCTAGTGCCCTTGATTCCTGGGCTCGTGTGTATTGCTTGCACGAGTAATCTTTGTGGATAGGGACAGGCGTGCTTTGGGGAGTCTGGACCTGAAGTTTAGCTGGGTTGGGGATTCTGTGCTATGCATGATGCCCCTTGTGTGACTCTGTCACAAGCTTTTCTCTGTCTAGCTGTGCTTCCTTGACCAGTGTAGGTGAAGATTTTTAACATCAGGGCATATTATGAGGAAACGACACTGCAAGGTAAGAAGAGTGTTAGGCTACAGTGTGTTAGTGTGGATTTGAGAAACAAATCCAATCCCATCACAGACAGGGAACCCTCCTGAGCAACTACCAAACTTTATCATCTTGTGGTATACATTTTCAAATTCCAGCAGCAAAAAGACTTTTGTTAAAGCGCAGTGAAAATTTTGTTCTGTTTGGGTTCTGTTGGCTATAGATTCTAGTGTTTCATGAAATCAAAGTATAAACTATACGAATGAGCTGGGTTTAGGAAGCTATTTATTGCCTTCAGCAAGCTTATAAGCTCCTCTGAGCAATATGGTGACAAGCAGTGGCAGCTAGAAATCCTCAGCCGTGAATCAACGGAAGGTTTGCAATGCACTGCAGGCAGCATCTGTTCCAAGGTTTCTGAAATTTGGGCTAGAAGAGCAAGATGAAATACCTGGAAGAAGGGTGTCTCAGGGGATTCATTAGCAATCTTCTTAATTTTTTCCTTGCATGTCACTCTGTGGGGTATGCGTACTTCTGCCAGTAACCAGATTAACTTAAAAAAAAAAAAAAGAGAAAAGAAAGGAGAAGAAAGTACCTCTCCATCCCTAGGCTGCAGGAAACATTTGGCAGGCAGAGAGTGTAACATCAAATGCCTGAAGTGAAAACAGATTTTGGTAATGGTAGCAGCATGTCCTCAGGTGTGAGAGTAATTGAGAAAGGCTGCATATGGCATGCACAGTGGTCTCACACAGTTTTTCCCTTTGCAACCTTTATCTTGCAAGCTCTTTGTCACTGGAGTAGTCTATACTCGTGAATAATCCTTTTGTTGCAGCAGGGTTTATCCTGCCAGCAGGGGTGACTGCCTACCTGGATCGGGCCCTTCACTTGATGTGTTTGCTCTGAGCTTGGTTTAGGACAGCACGTAGTTCAGCAGTGCGGCGGGTTAGGGAACACCACCCTCACCCTTGTTGCCCCAGAGTGCTGTGGCAGAGACCTTGAAGGGATAGCACAGCACTTCTGCCTGTGCTGGAGGGAGGAAAAGACATAATGGCCCTTGCTTTCCCGTCCTGGAGAGCAAACTGGCAGAAGCAGAGAAAACCAGGAGACGTGGTCCTGTCCATGCTGCCTTAGAAAACAAGAGGGGCACGCCAAGCAAAACCTCCTGTGGGAGCAGGGTGAGCAGAGTGAGCTGCTGGTGTGGCTCTGTAAGCTGCAATGCTTGCTTGCTTCTCCCCTTAGGAAATGCAGATGACCTTAGGGAGAAGAAGCCTCAAAGGAAGGGAAAGCTGTTACCCAAACACTAGCTGCCATCCTTCATGCTGTTTACTAGAGGGGCATCATACTGATGCTGAAATGCACTGGTAATTAATTGAGACGAGAGGAAGTTTTTTGCGGTTTCATCAGCTTTGAGCTACTTTTCCCTTGTCCACTGAAGAAAGAAATTTTCTTTTTTGCAGGACAAAGGGGAGAAGTGAGTGTAAAGTTTGCAGAGGAGATCCTTTGTCAATGCAAGTTCTGGTTGTTTTTGTGGAAAAAAGTGTTTCAAATATTTTGCCTGAAAGATTGAAACCAGCTCTGCAGCTAGCAGTTATTTTTTGCAGAGCCCCTTGTTTAGCATCCACTGGGTTGAGCTTTTGTATGCTAGACATCTCTAATAGTGTTTTAGTCTCCAGTGGTGTTTTTCTTGGAAATTCTTTCTTTGAATAATAAAACAAAACAGAATTGTCATTGTTGTCTTCACACTGCATGTAGCAGTGCCTTGATTTCAGGCTTTTGATGTCACCTTTGAAACGGAGCTGCTGCATAAGACTGATTTCCAAGTGATACCTAGTGTACGCAACTAGTTGAAGTTACAAATGCCCACCTTATCAGTATATTTTATATCAGTTGACGTACTTATCAAAAGATGTACAAAGTCACATAATTCTGTAAAATCAGCTCATTTTTCTCCATTTGTATAACCCTACCATAAGCACCCATTAATATGTTTTCAATTAAGAACTGTGTGAAGGCCCATGAAGTGTATATGCAGTATCATAAAGTGCTTGCAAAGTTTAGTCAAATGTTTTCATGTAAAGGTCCAGTACCTGAGTAGAAGAAAATATCAGTATTGGGGGCAGAAATGAGTGCTAAAATGAGATCTAAGGCTGAGAGCCACCTAAGATGCCTCATACCGAACATTTTGCATTGTCCTTACAGGGGTATCATGTATTCCTGCTGTGAGGGGGAAGGCAAAGGAATCGTATGTTATCTCTGCCTGAACAGCACTTGTTGGAGTGTGAACTGTTTTTTAATAAGCTGCTGCTGGTAATAGGGCTCCAGAGTAAGGCTGACAATAGGAAGGTTTTCAGCTGTGCTGCCTTTTGGGTTTTTATCCTGTAAGTCTTTGCTGGGTGCCAGTGAATAGTCTGCATTCTGATGGTTGACATAGGTTTGCTGCATCTTCCTCATACATAGCTGACCTGGGTTTGTGAAACAAGAACAATGCATCCCACATGTCCTGGCCTCTGTGTGCATGTGCACATCAATTTTTCATGGACCTCCAGAGCAGTGTGCTTTGCTGAAGCAGCTGCGTGCATGTGTTTTATCTGCACATGGGCATGCTGAGCAGCACAGCTGGATTTCTGCACAATGAGGCGGTAAGCCCACCTATGTAATGTATGCATTGAATCATGTGTATGGAACTAGTGAGTTTGTTTTATAATGTGGTCTTTTTCTGATGCCATCGTCCTGAAAGATAGTTTCGCTCTCTATGTCATCTTGGAGAACAAAGGTGATAGATCAAAGCCGGGATAACTAAAGTCAAAACCTAAGGAGGGTGTGCTTTTCAGAAAAGTTTTTGTTTGGTGGTGTTTGTGAGAGATCTGAGTTAAAGAAATAGCTGCAGGTTAGGCTTCAGGAGCCCTGAGAGGTAAGGGTCTCCACTCCTACATAAAAGGAATGTAAATTATCCAGATTCTGAATCTCTCATGACTGCAAGCCTGCCAGTAAAACCAGTGGAGTTGTGGATGCTGTCTCTGAAAATTAGACTGCTTCCTGGGACCATTAAGTCCAGGCAGCCAAATCTGAAGCACTCTATAGCCATGGTCAAAAATATGACAGTAACTCTAAGCTGTAGCCTTTATTAATTGTATGACAGCTTTAGGACTATTGTAGCACAAGTAGAAGAGAACTAGGCCCAAGAGACCTAATTAATGAGGTGCTTTGTTGCTTGGCAAGAATAAATGAATTATACGTATGTAAAGATAGATGTAGCAGTTTGCCATTTGATCCAGAAAAGTAGCCCCTCTGTTAATTGGGAAGTATAAAAATCTAAAGACTTGTTAGGCTAAATTACATGTAGCGTAAGTTTAAAGATTGTTGTAGTGCTAAATGCTTTGATAAGACATTTGCAAAGTTAGGTTATCATAGTGTCACTGTATGACAGTATAGCACTGCCACAAAAGTCATGCGTGTGGTTAGTTCATAGAAGGGAGGATTAAAAAACATGGTTCCAAGGTATGTGTAGTATGTGAGTTGGAAAAGGTTGTGAAAATGGCAGGGTGAAAGGAAAATCTGCTGGCACTTGTCTCTCAAGCACAGGCTTTGACTTGGGGCACAGAAGAGCAGGTGAAACCCACGGCTGTGCTGTGTAGGACGTCAGTGGGGGTGAAGGCAGGAGCAGAGCCCTTCTGGGACCCTTGGTTGTTTCTGTAGAGTCCTGCAGCACTTTAAAATCCCTCTGTGGTATGGGGGCTCCTTCTCTGGGTACATGTTATGCCTGGTTTTCTTGCCTTTTCTTTTTCTCTTTCCCTTGCTTGTCTCTTGTTCCTTCGCAGCCTCTTGCAAATGTTCTTGGCCAAGGTTGTGCATTTTCACATCTTGGTTTGAATCTCGGCGGGGCAGGAGTTGGTTGGCGTTTTGTTTATACCAGTGCTGTTTTGTTACCCTTTGTTTGCTTGAACCTCTTTTACAGCCAACCAAATTTACTGCCTCCTCCTTGCTGCTATTTTCCTCTTTATTGGTTTCCCTTCCCCCCCCCCCCCCCCCCCCCCATCCTTCCTCTATGGCTCTCCATTTTCCATTGTCTTTGTTCTTTATTTCCCCCCTAAGATCCTGAAACAGCTCTGGGAAGATGAAGCATTCAATCTTATTTTCCATCTCCAGCTAGCGCTTTATTAATAACCTATATTTATTTAGCATCTAGAGCCTGCCAAACACATACATTCATACACACAAAGCCAGTCACCAGTGTTTGCTGTCAGGATAATGTCTTCCCGGAGGCTTACCTCCTTCTGCCAAGCCTAGCTAAATGCCTCTTTGTGGAAAGGAAAGAAAAGGCTGCTCTTGCTGAATGATGTTTATGCTCCAGCATCTCCCTGAAGAAAAATGAACATGGGTCAGAAATGATCCTATCCTGGGCCCTGTTGCTCCTGCAGCAGAGTGTACTGGTTGAGAGTATTGTATTTGCAAGGTGAAGAGAGGAGTTAGAGCCGGCTGTAGAGCTGAGATTGCAGGGTTCAGGGCCATGGGCAGAGGCAGCGAGATGTCTCAATGTGGTTTGTGGACCTCCCGGTTGCCTTAGGAAATGCCTGAGACCTTATCTCTACCAGCATTGGGAGGCTTCTGGATTGCAGCCGGCTACTCCCTATCATATGACGGTGAGGGCGCAGTTTCCCCAGATTTCTGCCTGATTCTGCATGGAGATCCAGTGCATGAGGAAGCTGGGTATCCATGCTGGGGGAGTGCATTCTTCTCAGTCTGTAGCAGACTACGGGGAAATGCCACAAACCCCACTTATGGCGACATTTGTGCATGGCTAGGTCCAGCCTGGCACCAGCAAGGGCTGCTATGGGTGCAGAATTGTGAGCAGCAGCTGCAGCAAGGCTGACTTCAGGCATATTGCATGGGCTTTTGCTCAGACCCAGAACCTAGGGTCTAAAAATTGCAACAGCTGGCTATGCCAATTTGCTGTCCCTGCTATTGAATAAACCAGGCCAGGGCGTATTCCCTAGCCATAAGGGTACAACAGAGTGGCATGGCTCAGTTCACAACCAGTTTGCTGAATTCCTTCTCTCTGCAGGTTTGATTGGCCTCATCCGATCTACCAAATGGTAACAGGTCCTGATAATGCTCTAGTTGTGTCCTAATACTATTTGGGACAGTCCTAACTGGCCTGGCCAAATCCATGCCCAAACCATTCCAATAGCTGTACCATTTAGATGGTTCTGTGTCTGTGCTAGGGCTCTCTTTCTTCCCTTTAGTGGCATAGATACTGCCACTGAGTCCTAGCTTCCAGAGCAGAGATGGTGCCAAATCCTGGATGGAAGCACCTCCCAGTAGGCCTTAGGAGGCTGAAGCTGAACTTCACAGGGAGAAGTCAGCCTGAGACGGTGTGCTGGTCATGTCTATGGAGAGCATGATAAGCCGTGTCATCCTCAGGGTTCTCTCCATCCGTGAAAGCTCCCTTTGACTAGCAGAGCTCCTGAAGGAAGGTGTCTGAGCCATGAAAGAGCTCATAAAAATAAGCGCAAAAGGATTGTCAGGCAGTTAGCTCAATCTCTCATCATAGAATCATAGAATCATTTAGGTTGGAAAAGACCCTTAAGATCTTCGAGTCCAACTGTAAACCTAACACTGAAAAGTCCACCACTAAACCATGCCCCTAAGTGCCACATCTACATGTCTTTGAAATACCTCCAGGGATGGTGATTCTGAAGAAATTTTCCCTAATATCCAATCTAAACCTCCACTGGTGCAACGTGAGGCCGCTTCCTCCTGTCCTATCACTTGTTACTTGGGAAAAGAGACCGACACCCCTTCTACGCCATGTCTCTGCCTGTGTGTTTGCGGCACTGCAAAATAAGAAAACCTAATCTCATGTGAGGTTTGAACATCTTCCAGTAATCCAACTTAGATCCCACTGGCTTCAACAGGCTTTAAATGGTAGGCTGCAAAGCTGGTTGGTTTGTGAAGTTGAATCCTGTTATTTTCCAAATGTCACTGAATACATGTTCTTTGCTGTCAGCTGCTGTTGAGAAATTGGGGTTAGAAATGTGTTCAGTCTCGCCAAAGAGTTGGGCTTCCCATTCCCTTACTTCTTCCCTCTGATTTTTTTGAGTGAGGCTTGTTTATCATTTTGATTGTAAGTAACTTTGAGGGAGACAAAAAAAATGTGGGAAGAAGGGAAATCAAACCTTGATTTGCAGTGAGAAGTACAAGGGAGTATTCTTCCAAGCAACCTTGATGATCCAAGGATCAGGCTGATCCCATTCCTAAATGGGACCCTTATTTCAGCAGGAATGAACATGAACAGCTTCACTCAATTTGTTACAAAATTCACTGGACATCTGATTCAGGTAGGTTTAAATTATTTGTTAGGGACCTAGAAACCCAGAGCTGCCTCTGCCTTTCTTGCAGAAACTTGTTTTCTCTTGGAAGTACATTGGGTGTCTCCAGAGAGCAATAAGGGTCAAAACAGCAGAAAATAAGATGAACAAATAAGAACACAAACTGAATATACATGTTGTGAGCAAGGCACGCTTGTGCTGGAGCAGTAGGACTTCCCAGACAGGGAAATCTTTGCTCTTAATTCAAAGATAGGCCTGGCCGTATCTTGACTTGTGCTCAAGTCAGTGATGAACCTCAATGGAGAAACAAGAAGTTAGATCAGGATGAAACTAGCTCTTTTTCACACCATGGCCCACAGCAAAGGATTCTTCACAGCAATGATACATGTATTTTTTATATGTCCTGTCTGATATATAGTATGTGAGTTCCAAGAAATGATTCACCTTTTTCCTTATTCTCTCGTCAGTGGAAGATTCATTGTAACAGCCACTTGGAAGCCATTCCGTTTCAGTGATGGGACTTTATTTTCCTCATAATATTCATCGCATGGTAATCCTAGTGGAAAGTGAGATATAATATAAAACTATGGGGTAGTGTTTGTACTATCAAATGCCTAAAATGCTTTTATCCATCAAAAAATGGATTCAAGTTCAATTCTTACTACTGTCCTATTACTGTTTACGAATAGAAGTGCCCCACAGCCTTATCCACACTCTCTTTGAATTAAAGCAAAGAACTTGCACTGACTTCAGGGGGTGCCTAAGGGGAAAGCCATGTGCATCCTGAGTGTCTACAACAATCCTAACGTGAGATCCAGGGCTGTCCAGAGCCCAAATTGTAGGTCTTTGAAACACAAACACTGATTTACCACATGCATGTTGCACAGTTCCAGATCTGCCACTCACAGCTGTGCGAAGAGGGCACATCATTTTTGCTCTCTGTGCCCTTTAAGCCTTCAGCTTTTAAGGAATTGCTTTTTAATGAACAGTGCTGTTTTGCATATAGTTAAAAATATAAGAAAAAATCAGCAATTTTTCTGTGCAGGTATGACATGTTAGTTTTATGTAGTACATTCATATCTCTTTTGTGCTTGCAAGCATCTTGTTGCCAGTACTCCAAGGAAATTCAGTCACACTGCAGAAAAAAAAAAGTTCAGTTAGTCTCTGTATTGTTTTGTGTTTTTTTTTTCTCTCCCCTCCTGCTTTTGTGTCTGTGTGGTGTACTCTTACAGAAGGGAATCATTAGAAAGATGATGTAGAACTTTGGAATGAATCAAACTGCAAACATTAAGCCAGCTTAGAAAATTGTATACAGACCTTACTGGAGTTACTGACTGACATTTTGGAGGATAGTTTCATTAGTATAATTCTTACTGACACTGTTGCATCAAAATTAGCAGTTTCTATAATGAAGCTAGTATCACCTGCCAGTTTCTATTGTGTTGAACCTCTCCCTTCAGACTATATTGTTTTTCTGCCTTCTGAGATCCTGAAACCTGTGGCTCTGTTACGTGTCTCAAGGAGATTGAGCTGTTTGTTACTCATTTTTTTTGAGTTATTGTAGTTAGCTATTTCTCTTGTCAGTCACATGTATAATTTAACCAAGGTGACCTTGGTAAGATTTCCAGCTGTGGAATGGCAATTAAAAAAAAGTAATAATTACTTCAAGGACTATTTAAATTCACAGTGTTGCTGTTTGACTCACAGACAATCTGCATAAGGTTGATGTTAAGAATGTAAAATGTTTAATGAAGCAAACAAAAAAATCCTGATTTTTTTTAGCCAGTGGGACCCTTCTGATTTTCTGGGAACGAGCCTAGAACTCATCAGAGATCTATAAATGTGTTTCAGTTCTTGACAAATCCTGACCAATTCAGGACTCAAGCATATTTAGGAAATGTATTCATGACATCAATCGTTTACCACATACACAGAATGATGATGATATCACCATTTTTTTCCTTTTGGGAAGGCGGGTTTTTTTTCCACTTCTTCCACACATAGCCAGGAAACAAGTGCTTGTAGATTTCACTGCAGAAAATTAAACAAATGGATCCCATTAAAGAAAACATCCAGAGATCTTACAACTCCTTCCAATTTTTTATAAAGGGGGTAGCTGCATTTAGCATCAGAATATGACCATTAACATTCTTATATCCTGTCACGTATATGTTCTGATGGAGAGCTAGATCCCTGAACATGTGCCTTATGATTCTTATACTTCAGATCCTATCATAAGATTTATGCAGCTGTGATTTCCAGGCTGTTTTACAGTCACTCATAAGAACCTGAGTTTGGGGTTTTGGAAATTGTTGGTTGGGGTTTTTTTTTTTGTTTGTTTGTTTGTTTTTTTTATAAACATGTTTTGTTAGAGGTATTTAATTTTGAAGACAATTCGAACACAGTATAACAGACAACAATAAAGGGAAATAGCAGATAATCACAATCGACCATCCAAGGTTCATTGAACACTCAGCAATTGAATTTTTCCTCAACAAATTATCTGTAATAAATCAAATAACAAATTTACAGTCTGTTAAAAGAAGCATTTAAGCTATTGTGATCTAATTAATGTTTGCTATTTCCATATGCCAAAATTCAGTGTGTTTTGCGTCAGTCCAGTTTCTGGTCCATTGCCAGCTTTTCTAGACAGAGCAGAAGAGAACGGTATCATGTTCAGCTGGTAGAGCTGCAATGGTGGCTAGTTGGTGCCCCTGAAAACATTGCTGACTGCAGTTGTACTGTGGAGGTGAAACAGGGAAATTCTGTCAAGGCACAGGTCTGCCAGTATTCGGGGAGAGACTAGGAGTTCATGTTCAAGAAATCCAGATTAGGTAAAGGGAGCGAGTTTGGGGAGTGAGGGTGTTCAGCACAGGAGGACTTAGGGAAGGATGATAAAAGATTCTCCATTGGAAAAACATCTCAAATCAAGATCAGGATTTTTTTGCAATAACATATTTCTTGTTCGCTAAGAAGTTACGGGTTCAGTGAATGAAATTCCATGATGCTACTCGGGGTGGCAGATCTCAGGAGTTCACCATCCCTACAGCCTTGAAATGTAAAGGTACTGTTGGATCTCCCAGCTTTCTAAGCAGACTGTTGCTCCACTCTCTCACGTAAGAGAGGTGTCAGTATTGGCTAACCTCCTTAGGGCGAGGGATACCTTATCCCTCTTGCAACAGCTGCTCCATTACCAAAAGAGGGGAAAGTAGGGCTGTAGCTCCAGTGCTTTCCTCTTCTCTGTGGGAATCAGTAATAGAGACTATTCAATGCTTTTAAATGGCTTTAAAAAGCAATCAGAAAGTATTAGAACAATTTTCTTCCTTGTCCCTGCGTTTAAAAACTCTTAGAGGGAGCCTTGGAACTGTAGTTTGGTGCTGTATCCTAGAGCTTTCCCTAAATTAAGAGAAACTAGAATTAGAGAGGAGGTCGGTATGCCCTAGTAGAGACTGTTCATTCAGAGAATGAGTGTGACTGAGATGACGAACGCTTGCCTATTATAGATTAAGCAAGAACAGCATTTTGCCCCTTTATGGCATTTTTGCTGCTTTTGTTTCTCATCCCTGGCCAGAACTCAAACCAGAAAAAGGACTGTGAGATTGAGCAAAGCTGATGAAACCAATTTGCCCTGTTTTTGTGAAAATCATAATAAACTCAAGCTGCATTTAATTGGCAGTTTGGACAAAGTTTCTTTAGAAACCTATTCAGCTCTTCCTAATTAGAGTGTAATCTTTATGCGAGTAGGTTACTGTTGAGGAAGAGCTGTACCTGCTGATTTCCTTTCTAAGATGGTGTGATGCTACAACTGATGCTGTGTCACTTCACCAAATAGCTTTTTGGGAGGGAGAGGATGAGTTTGATCTCTAGCAAAGGGGGTGTGTTTGTTTCTTACATGTTTATATAAATAAAAGATGGTGTATCAGTGAGGCAGGCAAAGGAACATCTCTTCTTTTATGAGATCATTTAGGAAGCAAGGGCAAAAAGTAGGAAAAGCCTTGCAAAACAGCTGCAGTAAGATTAGATTTGCAAAAATAGATGCCTGTTCAAACTGCAGATTTTTTTTTCCTTCTAGACCTTTTGTGATGAATGCCTGTAGGTGGATTGGCTGTTCACATTTTGGGCTCCTGGAGGTGTGACACAAGAAACAGGCTGCCTTAGTTTTGGCAAAATTTGCTCATGTTTTATGTACCAGAAGAACAAGCAGCGCTCTCCTGTTTTACCCAAACCTTTCTGTTTTTCAGACTGTCCCGGACCTCTGCACACCCCATCCCATCTGCCTGCCTGCACCTGGTGAAACCCCAGCTGCATGGCTGCAGAGTTTCTGTGATGTGACTGGTCAGCAACTTCCAAAATGTATTTTTACTCACTGATGGTGGCAATATGTTCTTCAGGAATATTGTAAGAACTGTCACCTAGTCTCTGGATAACAAGAAGAAAATAGACTCCTAAGTCGCGCTGTAGAGGATTTTCTCTGAAAACTTTTGCTAAAATATGAGTTTTGTTTATTAACCTGAAATGATGAAATTAGGGAGTTTTGTTCAATTACTACTATGGTTTGCACCAGAACATGGGACAGCAGAAAATTATAAATTTTCAAGTGCATGGTTGGAATTGGTTATAGTTTTACCTGGAAACTTCCAGTTAATACATTCTGTAAACCAATTACATTTTGTTTTGGGGGCTTTTTTTTTTAACTGATGAAAACGTAAAACTTCTTGAAAAAACAGCCTTATTTAGCTTTCAAGTCAAGGAAAGGTGCCTTTCAATAACTCAGCTTTTAGATGCTGAGCGCTGTCTTAGATGATCACTGTCTGTCTTCATTGTAGAGAGAAACACTCGAGGCACAGGGAAATTGAAATCTATTGCAGAGATGAGATTTTGCTTGTAGTACTTGAAGTGGTAAAGTTTGCTTCCAGAGTCCTGGCTCCTTTGATTGTAAATACCTGTGTGCAGTTCTGCTAAAACCTGCTTAGCAGTATATGTGTGTGTGTTTGTTTCTGCTCCAGAATCTTAGTATACAAATTGCTGAAATTTGGTTTTCTTCCGGAATGACGATTAAAATATGGTATCTGCTAAAAATATGAAATCATAGACAGTTTTCCCTCACAGTCAAAGAACTTTTCTGTCTTTTAACAGTTTATTTTTCTTTTTCTACCAATTCTTGCAACCTTCTGTCAGCTGTATGGCCAGCTGATAAAAAAAGCTATTCTGAATAGCTTTGGCTTTGCTTTCTGGTACGCTAACATCTGCTGACAGAAAACTCAAATGTGTTTTATAATACCTTTACATCACTATGCCTCTGTATAGTGAGAAATTCCTTTTTTTTTACATCTATGAAGTGAGCTTTCTTTCCTCTTGCTTGTACTTGAACTCTGATGATGCTTCCTTGTTTGCTTACTGTTGTTTGTCTTCTGTTGACAGAAGTCAAGAGGTTTTCATCTTCATGCTCCTTTTGGTGACAGTGTGATCATGTTCTGCTGGTTTTGTTTATGGTGCTGTACCTCATTTTTCAGTTAGGGGTGAAAAGGAGACATGGTTTAGCAGTTAATGCAGCTTACTAATACTTAAGAAAAAAATTTTTTAATTCCTTAATCTACTTTAAATCTCCAACATGACCCTTGGCAAATCAAATATACCCTGTCTATGTTTAGGAAGCATCTCGTGTACCTATATCAAATTATGCCTCTCCAGCAGACTTTGTGAGCTTCACCTCAGCATATTCATTTGCACTTGATGATCTTAAATGTCTTTTCCAACCTAAATGATTCTGTGATTTAAAAAGGTACCATTGGCAGCATACACTGGTTGCATAAGCGGTTACCGCAACTATGGAAGCATAGAAGCAATCCAAATGTATATGTTGCCTTCACTACTTACATTTCAGTTTCTTCAGTGCAAAATCAAACACTTTGAATGATTAAACAAATTCATGCTAGAAAATTCTGTTGAGCACTTTTAGACATAGGTACAGCCTCTGGCTTAGGAAGTCCACAATCAGCCGATTTGCTAGAATGTGGAAAGGTAAATGGTAAAAGGACCACTGTAGGCTCGTGCTCTTGCTAGTTCCCTCCTGTGTATCTTCGGCTTGCCACCGCTGGATGCGGAAAACTGAGATAGGTGAATTTTTGGTGTGTTGCTACGAATGCTTCTTCTGCTTACAATGATAGCTTTTGAGGGCAGAGTTTGTCTTACTGCATTAGTGCTGCTTAGCGTGTGCTGAAACAGGAATTCCCACTGCATGGAAAGTCTGTTTGACTTCAAGGACAAAGTTTCTTAGCAGAATGAAAAGTATCCTTCGAGAATAGAAAATCTGGAACGGAACTTAGAAAAATTAAAGTGAAGTTATTTGTTCCCTTTTCTTCCTAAGGACTGGTCAGAGCAGCCTGCCAGGGAGCAGGGCAGCCTAGAGAGCCTGATCTTTGCAGCTTCCCGAGAGCTCACTGAGATGCACTGAGCATCTTCCTATCGATCCTTCTTCTAACAAGACAGGGAACCTGATTTGAATATGGAACATCTCACAATATCTGGCTCAGTCTGCCTTTCTGGAGGAGTCTCTTCTGTTACAGTGCTAGCAGTGAGCAGATTGTGGGTTTTGAACAAGTGACGAACCTGAATATTTTCTGTAGTGTGTGACCATAGAAAAACATGCAACCTAAGTAATGAAGGTTAGATTTGGAACCCTGTCTAATGCACAGTCAGAGAAAAGGAGGGGTAGTTATTTGTTAATCACAGAGAGTAACTTTGCCTTCTACTTTTTACTCACCAGGCCCTTGCAGCTTCTGGTGCCAGGTAGTCAGAGGTGTTCAGAGACTAGCTGTTAGAAGCCTGATGCTACCTTCATCAAAACAGCAATGGCAAAAATACGCTAGGAGTATGAGGGATATCATCTGTTCATCAAGTATGCTGTTTGCAGCACCTCAAGTCACAGAAAGCGTTAGTGAGACAGAGTCTTTTCACGCATTTTTTTCTCTCTTCCCATTTTTTTTCAGTGGGTTGGGCCTCTGGCTAAAAACGTTTGATTCTTTCTGTAGAAGGAAAGATTGCAGACATGAAAAGCCCCAAATGAAATGGATAGTGTGTGACAGTTTCATCCTTCTAGCCTATTGTTTTATGATGTGACTAATAACAGTTCTTGAGAGACTCATAACCCTTTGTGTGATTTACTGTGGTTATCCTGCATGCCACCTGTGCATGGTATTAATTAAGACCTGGGGAAAACGTGCTATAAAGCTGAAAAATTCACTTTGCCAAAAGGTAGTGCAATGAAAACCAGCAACCATCCCACATGTAGCCATTTGAAAGTTCTTCCAAAATTGGTTTACGACTTTTTTCTCAAGAGCTTGAAGGAATATGGCATCTTAAAGATAAACTTACAGGTTCAATTGCCTGCTTAGATGTACAATCATGCATTTTTGTCCACTTGAATTAAATGTGCCTAAGGGACTGAGTTTATTTTCTGCATCCGTTCAAGCACATGATTGAAATAAACAGCATGGTCCTAGCAACATAGCATGCTAGCTATTAATCCACTAAGTACCCTATTAGTACCTGTCACTTTGGATTAGCAATGAGTTTTTTATGTTCATCATGTATTTAAGTATACTGACTTTTGGAGGGATTAAATCTCTCTTATTCAACTAATTCCCAAAAAGCATCCATCTGGAGAACTTTATGCCTTAGAAGTCTATTTCTCAGCAATAAGTCCAAATAAGATGGGCTTTATCATCCCAGAGAGTCACTCAGGATGAGGTAATGGGAATAATAATTGGTTTATAGGGTTTTAAGTTTTTGCTGCTAGAAACCTGCTCATACATAAATCAAAGACAGATATTTCATTTCTGTCAAGCATTTAAATTGTTCAGTGATTGATTAAATGTCAGGCAACCTAATAATTAGTGTACCTGAGTATCATTTGGAATGTAAACTCCCTGGGTGGGGATTTTTCTTCTTCCTTCTCTCTGTATAATCACCATCTCAAGTCTCACAGTGCATGATTTGGGCTCTTTAACTGCTGTCATGAAAGAAATAATAATGTCTGCAAAACTCCCCAAACTAATACCATATTCTCTAGTTATAATCTAATCACTATATCTCTGAGGCATGTCACTGTGCTATTTTGGAATGGTGCTTTAAATGGGACAACTTGGGGTTTTATGTCATTAATTTTTCTACCCCTTCAGTCCTAATGTACATATGAAGTACATCTTGCCAAGGCTGACTGAGACCACCGCTTGAGCCGTGTTACCTCAACAAATTTTTTTATTTATCAAGGTCAGTAATTTTTTTTTAATTGAGAGGAGTGGAGTGTAGATGGCAGACATAAATTTAATATGCAGCTCGCAACCATTAACTTTACATCATTGTCAAACAATTTCCTCTTCTCAGAGGAAACTGTGGAACAACAATCCTGCAGGCTCAAACCCTGCTTTTGTACAAACAACAGAGACAAGGGGAATTGTGCAAGTGAGGACAGTACAACTGCTGTACTATACAGCAATCTGTAAAAGAAAGATGGGGAAGCTTGTGGGCTGGTTATTTAGCTCTTGGTCTTGTTGGTCTTCAGCTGTGGTTGAAGCTGTTGGAATGGATTTTGATAGTATTTTCGTTACTGGTCTCAGTAAAAGATATCCCCCGATTGATTTTCTTTGATCAGTGTTGAAGAACCACTTCATAAAATTTTCTCACAAAAATCTCTGTGATTCTGGGGAGCCAGAATCTCCCCAACAAAATGTATTTTTATTGTAAAGTGTTGATTTCTTAGGTTTGAAGTGTCTGGCAGTCACTGAAATGTTGGTGAATCAAAAGCAAATAATTGAGGATCTTGGACCTTTGGCAAGGAATCCTTGTCTCGACAATAATCAATACCAGGAAGAATTTGTGGACACCTTCCTCGCTATCCAATATTCTTTTGGCTACTCATTGGAAAGTCCTGGTGTTTGTTTTGTGATTGGAATTAGTGGGAACAGGAAAATCCATTTTGCTAATCAATTGAAAGATCCTAGAGAGCTTCTACTTCGCTCAAAGTTTCTTGAATTTTAGGGTTTGAGTTAATGAAATTGAAACAGTATTTTGAGGAAAAAATAGTTCCCAGAGAATCAGCAGCCATGATTTTGGACCAGTTGAAGTTACACTAGCAGATGCAGTGGTGGGATAAGAGACTTGCACTGGAGATGGTGCTGGGTCTGTCTTCTGCTCTGGTGTGCTGAAGTCTGAAACACAGTCTCTGTTGGCACTTTCCAGCCCTTTTGTGACTCCAGCAAAGCAAGGTTCCTTCACTGTGAGTCCTCTGGCCACCAATAAGAACCTATGCTTGTGACAGAATAATATGATTGTATTATCCAAATTAGCTGTAAGAAGTAATGTAATTTAAGCGATTGAATTTTGTCAGTAACCCGAAGGCTTAAGGAAACTGAAAAAAACCCCAAACACAAAAACCTGCCATTTTCAGATTTCCTTCCCAAGATCTCCACAGATTGTTTTGTTGCTGCTTACATGATTGGTATGTCTGCATCAATGACATGCTTTGGGTTGCAAGTTTGAGGGTGCTCAGAATTTCTATGTACCAAACAAGCCTTTTCTCCCCTAGCTCATGTTTGCAATTTCCTATGATTTATCCATTCTAGTCAAGCTACTGTATAAACTTGTAAACGCTGTATTTTGGGGGATAACTTGCTACGTGTATTTTCTCAGCCTCCAGGAGAATAAGCTTTCAGCCAATCTGAAAGCTAATTGCTCCCTCTAAAACATGACAAGAAGTGCAATAAACTCCTCTCTAGACAGCCAGAATTTCTGCCATTTAGCTGCCCTTTTTGTTAGGATAGTAACAATTTCATGGTTGCTCAGTTGCTTAGCAGAAATGCTCAATGTCATTTTTAGTTTTTACAAAGAAAAATAATACATTCGAACAAACCATCCTTTCTTAGACTTGTGTGTCACATGTGCCTTTCCTGTCCTGTCACTGTTTATATTCCATTGTTCTTCCTATATGCTGTTCTTACAGGTTACCTGGAAGTCTTTGATTTTGATCAGTTGTGAACTTTATGGTAGAGACCGAGGCTGGGATTTTTAAAGATACCTAAAGAGAAAACCAGCCCATGAAATGGTGGACTGGATCAGAGGTACAGGATGCGTTTTCCTCTTCTGGTCTTTGTCTTTATAAGCTGTATGCGTATGGTTATACTTTCTTATGAATTTATGAAATGCCTAACACCAATGTTGGTTGAAAGTGCAGAAGCCATGGGAACGTGGCATTGTTCAGGCTATATGGTGGTTTTAGAACTTCCAGTCTGATTTATGGATATACAAATATCTAGGCTCACATTTGGGACAAGTTTTCCCTTGTATTTCAAGATCAGTCCAGAACATGTGGCAGGAACAATGTCCAGTGAGCGATGCAAATGCCTTAAAAGTGTGCCTGGCATTTGGAATGGATTTGAGAACCATGAGCAATGTGCCTGGGTTGCCTGAAGAGAAGCAACTTGGTGACACAGTTTTTTGTTGTTTATATGACATCCTGGTGCATGAGCAGGGTTACATTGGTGTCGTGGTTTAAGCCCAGCCAGCAACAAAGCACCATGAGGCCACTTGCTCACTCCTCCCCTCCAGCCCCGGTGGGATGATGAGGAGAAAATATAAAGAAATGCTCGTGGGTTGAGACAAGGACAGGGAGGGATCCCTCACCACTTATGGTCACGGGCAAAAGACAGGCTCAACTTGGAGAAAAAACCAAAATTGTTTTGATTCGATTTGTAGTAAATTAAATTAAGGATAATGAGAAGTAAATCCCAAATCTTAAAACACCTTCCTCCCACCCCTCCCTTCTTCCCGGGCACAGCTTCACTCCTGGATTCTCTACCTCCTCCTCCCAGCAGCACAGGGGGATGGGGAATGGGGGTTGGGGTCAGCTCCCCACACCTTGTCTCTGCTGCTCCTTCCTCCTCACGGGGAGGACTCCTCCCTTTTCCCCTGTTCCACTGTGGGGTCTCTCCCATGGGAGGCAGTTCTCCACCAAATTCTCCACCGTGAGTCCTTTCCACAGGCCGATCTTCAGCCACAGACTGCTCCAGTGCAGGCTTCCCCATGGAGTCACGGCCATCTTCGGGGCATCCCCCTGCTCCGGCGTGGGCCCCTCCCCGGGCTGCAGGTGGGCATCCCTGTGGCCTCTCCCCCACTACCAAAACCCCACCACACAAACCCCAAACATTTGGCATGGTGAACCCAATCACGTAGCTCCCTGTGCTGACTGGGACTACCCTGGGAGTCTGAAACAGCACAGCTACAGCTGCCAGGGAAAGGTTTCAGGTGGAAGAGGCAGGCAGCAACTGAACTGAGGCATCTCCTGGACTGGGCCCCAGTCAAGTAGTTAATTTTATTTTAATCTAAATTACAGAATTAGATAATTGTGCTGAGTCCTCCTTCATGGTGTCAAAATCCTTTCTTGCAAGTCCTGTCTTGGTGAGGTCCCATGTTTTCTGCTTCCCATGTGTTGTGATCAGCTCTCTTCTCTCAAGGACTATACTCTTGGTGTTTCTAATTTA